>NC_135857.1:19526831-20126831 GCF_031162955.1 Sander vitreus
CCTTATGGTTGATTATGTAAAAGCCTTAGATGATATACTGCTGCGGTTGTTTCTGATTGATTTATTAATGGTTTGCGAAGTGAACTGCTTTATGATTTTATTGAATGCGTTTTTAATTACAAATGTGTAAAGTCAATGGAGTCTCCCAGGTATAGTGATAAAGTGTGTTGCTCCATGCAGCGCTGTGGATCTTGGCACAGACATGCTGGAGTTGGACTGCCACCTGACGAAAGATGAGCAGATAGTGGTGTTACACGATGACAGCTTGCAGAGGGTCTCTGGCATCAACGCCCACATCTCTGACATGTCCTACGCTGTGAGTTACTGCTCTGCAATATCATCCCATTTCTAAATCTGACAGAGAAATAACCATGTCCCTTCCAGCTCTATGAATTGTTTGGCTGTCCCTTTTTGTATTTTTAATTGTAATTATGGAAAAACATTGAAAAGGTTAGTAGCACTATGGAGCTATTTTTCTATGAGTGGGTCTCTTTTTGGGTACAGCTCCAGCTACAGTAGGTGTCTCCAGGACCACGTTTTGACACACACACAGACTCCACAGGGCCTTTACTTTTGTAAATGAGGTATGATGGATCATGTGTCTTGATCAGGTGAGGTACACCAAGTCACTTGATATGTCACAAGATGAACTTCTGTCTGATCAAAACAGTCAAGTCAGAGTCAGTTGATTAATTGCTGTTCACATTAGGATTTCTGCATTTCTGTTTTACACATCTTTGATGGTCTACAATTTAAATGTATAATGAAACAAAGATCTTTGTTTTCCTGAGGAGCCTTAAGTAATTTGATACCAAAATGATATTTGTGCAACTGAAGATTGGGTTCACAGGTTCACTGCTCTCTGGCCTTTTGTAGTTCAGAGAAGTCATTTACACAAATGTGCTTTAAAGTGTTCTTGCCTTACTGTCTCTGTCATATTGACTGTCATTAATGTAACACCCTGCACTCATCACGCCACCTCTGGATATGGCCTGACCTTGCAGACTCTGTCTATAAGCTGCATTTCTTGTCTGTTCACCACTGAATGCTGTGTGCTCTTTGCAGGAGCTCCCTCCATACCTCTGCAAGCTGGGTGTAACTTTTCAGAGAGGTGAGCATCACATACCCGTGACTGCTGTAATTACTACAGAGCTAACACCACCCACATACAGATGAATATCAGCTATATCGGTAGTCAGTGTGTTCCTCAGTTTTCAGTGATGTGTGTTTGTGTATAGGAAAAAATACACAAATATTGTGTTTATTTAAAGTTTCATTAATGGATCAGTAAATCTGCAATCTGCTGACTGTGTTTTTCAACTTGTCCTTGTCTGTGCAGAGTATTTCTGTGAGGGGGGTGAGGACAAACGCATCCCTCTCCTCAGGGATGTTTTTGATGCATTTCCCAATACTCCTGTCAACATTGACATCAAGGTCAACAACGACATGCTCATCAAGAAGGTGTGTGTGTGTGTGTGTGTGTGTGTGTGTGTGTGTGTGTGTGTGTGTGTGTGTGTGTGTGTGTGTGTGTGTGTGTGTGTGTGTGTGTGTGTGTGTGTGTGTGTGTGTGTGTGTGTGTGTGTGTGTGTGTGTGTGTGACATTTCTGATTCATGTTTCACACCTGTGTACCATGTGTTTTATGGAGTTTTTGTAATAATACATTTTTTTTAAATCCTGGCAGGTATCTGAGCTGGTTGTTAAGTATGACCGAGAGCATCTGACGGTCTGGGGCAACTCCAGCAACCAGATTGTAAAGAAATGTTACAAAGAGGTACACTTACATTAAATGTGAAGTTCAGTTTACCTTCAGTCCAGTCAATTAATGGAGTCAGTCTCCCTTAAAAAAAACAATTGATTCCAGTAATAGTATTATTTTTATCTAGTAGGCCTTATATTGGCATGGATAAGGTGCCACAGAAAGCAGGAACTGTGCACTTTTCAATAGTATATACTATTGGTGACTCACTGTAGAGTACATTACAGACATCACTTATCACCAGTAGTGACAGAATTGAAGGGAATTGACCGTGAATCCTGATTGTATGCTTGTGTTTTGCAGAACCCGCAAATTCCACTTTTGTTCAGCCTTCCCAGAGTATTGCAGCTGTTAGGCCTCTTCTACACCGGCCTACTGCCCTTCGTTCCCCTCAAGGAGCAGTTTCTGGAGATCCCCATGCCCTCTATTATCACCAAGTAGGTATACACACACAAAAATACAAATAGGATCAAATATAAAAAGAGATGTACTCATAGAGCTTTGGAAAAAAATATTATTATAGTTTTTAGGAGATGTCAAAGTCAGCATCATGCATCAACCTGATGTTCTAGTTTGTCAGTAAGATACAACAGTTACACTACACTCCACCAGAGGTGATCAGTATACAGGTACACAACATTTGATAGCAGTAGGTCGATAGTTTGAGGTCTGTTTCACAGGGGTAAGTATTATTTTCCCCTTTACTGTGGCTCAAGTCTCAAAATAGGAGTCATTCAAACATGGCCTCTAGATGACAGAGTGTAACAGGTTTTAGTAAGCCGCAGGATTAAACTGTAATTCTGCCCCAAACTCTAAAACATAAAGAGGAAGAAACCTACTTCAGATTTTGTTTTTACTTTAATGAGCGCTGTTGGAGGGGCCTGAGGCCTAAGATTTTCATTGCCAACGACTACCTCTGTTATTGTTGTGCACATGACCAATAATGAACCCTGAACCTTGAACCCAAAGTGCTGTGCAGCTGTGTTTCAGAAGAACAATCACAAATATCACAAATTTCTAGTTTAAAATCTTACCTAAACAGGCTAAATTGACATTGACAAATGGTTTTAGCTGCCCATCAGAAATTAGCAGAGAAAATTGTTCTCTTACCGCTTCAATTTGATCTCCATTTATAGTTTGAAAAAACTGACCCTGGAAATAGCTGTTTGACAAAAATCTAGTCTGGCATAGCCAGACCTATCTCCACAGCGTTGTGTCAGCGCTGGAGTACGATCTGGCTACACCACCTATCTATTCTGGGATAGGGGGAAAAACACTGGCTTCTTTTGTACTTCTTTAAACTAATCACAACTCAGCGCTAAGCCCCGATAGCGGAGATGGCGAGAAGGGAGGGACAGAGTGGATGTCAGGCTTCATTCCAGCAATGTACATTCGTTGAGCCAGTCTACATTACATCAGACACCAGGGACAAACCTTGAACAGAGAAAGAGGGGTTACCATGTGACCGTGAAGTTTCAGACTTAACTGTACAAGCCAACTCTATCTGCTGATAAAAGCCTGGAGATTTACCAGTAAGTGGACCTTGCACTTAGAATTGTTTGTGTGGCATAGTTTATTTCCTCCTTTTGGTTAGAAAGTTGGCTTGATGTGGATTTTTAAAAGTTACTCACTTACTTTACTTTGTTTTCTTTAATTAAATGTACTTTTATTTTTTAATTGAGGTATTTCATAATTGCAAGAGGTACCTGACTTCCTTGACTCAGGTGTACCCACTTCACTTTGTTCATTCTTGTGAACATTCGAGTGTCCTTTCTGTCTCTGTTAGCTGGGGCACAACTGTTTGAAAGATCAGTCACTAATCAAGTCATTAAAGGAAACATTCACACCCGTTGCCTATGAGAGTGTAAATTAGTGGATCATATCGGCTCGAGGTCATAGAGCAGTTATACGTGCCAGACATTCATTAAGGTTGATTTCCTTGATTACATTTCTCTAAAGGCTACTACAGTATTTATGTTGCACTAAATAGTTGCTTTATAAAAATCCCACCCTCAAACACTCTTACAGTTTTACTGTACGTATATGTCATAAATCTGTTGTTTAATTTCCTGATTGAGAGTTGTTGTTCGACATTTTGTTGTGTACATTTTCTCCCAGCCTACTTCATTTACGTCTACTTTAGAAGCTGCAGTAAGTAGTAAGCAAAATCACCTGCCAGAATCGCCCTCTCCCTGTCACCTATGCAGATGTTTAGAACAGCCAATAGTAGCGCTCTCTCTCTCAGGAATGACCCGTGATTGGTCAAAATCTCCCATCACGGGCTAGATTATCTAAAGCCTGAAAACTGAGCCAAGTGGAGGTGCAGAAGTCAAGCTTTCCCTCAGACCACTTGAATTAAAACATGCTGAAAGGTTATTGTGGATTTTTTTACCCAATAACGCCAAATATATACTGCCTACTCCAGCTTTAATTTCCTATAATGCATTTCAGCTGTTGTGAGGTGTATTTGACCAGAGTTACTTTAGCTGTACAGATCATTCTGCAACTCAAATCATGCAAAAGTGTGAGAGCAGTGATTGACAATTTCCTACCACCTACCACATTTGAGAAGAATTTTCAAGTCTGACTGTGGCAACTACATTAGTTTGATGTAACTTTCTGACACTTCTTTCTGTGTGATTTTGCAGACTAAAGGATCCCAACAGATTATCTAGGAGTCAGCGATTCATCACCTGGCTGGCAGACACGTAAGTCACTAATTTGTCTGAATATTTGAAATCCCCATTATCCTCTTTATTTTAATGTCAGAGTGGCTGAATCTGTGGGTGTTTGTAACTCACTACTTTAAACCTGGATACCTGTATAGCTGGGCATTTTTATTGCCTTTCATTGTATTTATGTTTTTATGTGTGACTACCTTTTATGTATTTCTCTCTTTTGAACACTTTATATTTGTTTTTGAGAAGTGCTGATACTTTGTTGAACAGTGACACTGGGAAAAATTCTGATAACTTGTTACAAATTAATAGCCTCATACATTACTGTGTGACCATGATTAATGCAAAACCTTTACAATTGTGCAACTAAACCTCTCTCTAGCTTTGCTACAGTACACTTGTTTCCCCATGCAGATGAGTATTTACTTTTCTCTTGCAGTTTGCTGATGAGGAAAGCTCTGTTTGAGCATCTAACTGCCAGGGGAATACAGGTAAAGCTATTGTTATGTAGCTTCTATAGTACTTCTCAGAAAAGAGAAAATATATATAGATGGATGGATAGATGGATGATTTAATGTGTAGTGGATGAAAATTGGCATAATAATGACCAGTGGCCACTTCTCTATAAAGTCAATTCAGTATAGTGTTTCTGTTTTTTTTGTACTTGTTATAGAAGGCTTTTTTATACAATAGTGTATCCAGTGTTGACATGTACATAGTTGAGAGCAACTGGGTGCAGAATTTTGTAGTTCAAATCAATACTTTTCCTCTATTGCCTTTACTTCCAAGAATGACTGAAAAAACGTTCCATAGTATAAAAGGAGCATACGTGCTGAGAGCTGTTTGTTGTAGTTGTTGCAGTGTTATGCTTTTAGTTAAGAGCAGTTACTGGGAAATGTCACAGTTCCTACAAGTTCCAAAAATAGCCTGGAGTGGCCGCTAACACGGCTGTTAGAGTACAGAAGAATCTTTATCATTGTGTGACTCCCTCCGCTGTGTGATGTGTGTGTTCTTAACGGAGTCCTGCATCTGGTTTCAGGTGTACGTTTGGGTGCTGAACGACGAGGAGGACTTCCAAAGGGCATTTGACTTGGGAGCCACGGGAGTTATGACCGATTTTCCCACCCGGCTTAAAGTCTTCTTGGACAGGAATGGCATTTCAAAGCCCCAGTGACCTTCCAAAATCTACCTCACGCGCCGTCCCCCCAGCCCCTCACACCAGACTGACCTGCCAAACCAGCCTCCATCCTGCTCTGCATCCTGCACTGGTTTGAGGAACCAGTTGTTGTACTGGTGACACAAGACTATCTTTTTAATCATATAAAATACTCTTAAATGACACCACATCTGCTGTATATTATCATCTCCTTTGATTTGTGTTATGTGTTCCCCCAATAGATACCCGCGTACCCACACAACAGTGTGAGCTTTCTATCAGTATTACACAGCTATTTAACACCACACAATCTTTTTAAGTATGTCTATTAAATAAGACAAAATGGCCATCGAAATATAGTGTTTGCAGTTCTTATCAGCCTTGAATTTCACAATAGATTAGACAGCTTTTTACTTGAAAATATATTTAAGTTTTATGCCTTTTTTGTAATGCTTTCAACTCAAGTAAATGACAGTTATGGTTCAGGTGTTGTTAGTAAAAACACCCTCAGATGCAGTTTGATGTTAATTTATCAGCAGCCTTTTTTTTTCTTTCTTTGTTTACAATCTGACTCACAATCTGACTCTCACTTAGCATATGCAATAATACATTAATCTAAGCCATTGAGATATTTGTATGTGCCACATGCAGTCAAATGTGCTACTTGTCATAAATTGCAGGGTGCAGACACAAGTCCTGTGCTACGTTGAGTTTCATATGAGCAGTGTGAGTACTGAGGTCAGTCGTGCCACTGCTCCATATTTACAATTCAAAGGCACATTCAACTGTGAACTGTTCCGTAAAGAAAACACAGTTTTTATGTGTTGTTTTTTAAAGACAATCTGTTGTATGTTTATGTGAAGTTGCTTGGTCTCTAGATTTCCCTTTTGAATCAAATGAAATGCCTGATTAAATAATCTGAGAGAGACATTTTGCACAAAAACAAACTTAGTCTCGTTTGTTTTAGTAATGGCAGTTGTACCTTTTTCACCTGGGTTAAAGTGATTGTAATGTATTTTAATGTAAAGGCTTTAAAGTGTATTGGAAATATGGTAGACACACTGACACATGTTTATTGATTGCTTCATGGTAGTCACTTGAAATGGAAATATATTAAAGGCTTCTGTTCTTTAGTGATCCCTCGGTGTGGGTGTCACAGTTTAAAAGTGTAAAGATCATTAGGGTTATTGTACCACTGACGTTCTCTAATCCAAACTTGTGACCACACAGTGCAGGTAATGAATGTAGTATTGGTTGAATGTACTGTGTCATGTTTGGTATTTTACAGGCAAAACCGTATTGCTGGTTTATTTTCTTAAGTTTGTTGTTGGGCATTTTGTATTCATGCTAACACTGAATCTTATCATGAGTGAAATCTGCACAGGTGTGCATCTTCTGTTTTGGGAACACCTGTACATCCAAAATCATTACTTTTTGAGATAAATGTTTGTGATCTACCAATCATATTACAGATCTTACATTAATGAATATGCTCTAGAGTATTTTGATTACATTACCTGGGCGGTACTGAGTGTACATTTGTTTTGCATGTCTAAATGAATAATTGTTAAGCTGTGTTGTGTTTGAATCATAGATTGTATAAAAATGTGTGTTGTTACTTTGACATAACCAGTTTGTGGGACCAAAATGCCTTATCCCACATGGAGTATGCCATTTGATTCGATAAGATATGAGTACATACAACAAGTACATTTTTATCAATAGCAATAAACACCAAAAATGATATATAAGCGGTTTGTATGTATAGTATTATAACAGCTTGTTATAACATTGTGGTCATTCTGGACAACAATATATAACAATTTATATATGAATATTTGGTAACCACCTGCAGACTGACAGGAGATGGCGCTATAGACAGGAGGAATATAAGAAGTTTTCACTGTAACGGGAAAGTTAATAATGCTGGGCATGTTTTGTTCCATTAAAAACCATCCGTGCAGAGATTCTTCCTACTCATTTTTGTAAGAACCAGTGGGGTCTTTCTGCTCTTCCCCTATTTGATGTTCTCTCATAAAGCTACACTCACGTGTAGCTAGTAGGGTACATTTTGATTGATGATTATTGGTCATTCGCTTCTACTCTGGACCAATAAGCTCAGTGTTGCTATGCCTTATCACTTTGCTGATTGGCTGATAGAGCTGTCATTCATTCAGAGTGGGATTTCTGGCAAAGATCGTCAATTAGGCTGTCAAGATAATTCAAGTCCTCCGAAATGTGCGCTTTTGACCTGTCGTGTTAAAGGTAAACAAAGATTCTCTAACCGGACAAGTAAAGTATAACTAACTGAAGTGAAATGTTCCAACCACCGTTTCATTTAATGAAAAAGCGGTGTTGTGATGGTGCAACCGTAAGAAATATGAACTTTTCCTTGAGGCACAGTTGTGATAGTAGGCCTAACTGTCTTGTTTAGCTAAGGTCTATGTTACAACTTGAAAAAAAACGTCAAAAATTAACATTGCTTAACAGCATACAACTAGTCTTGGATAATAAAAACATAATGACAATACAATTCGTACAGCATACATTAATCTGTGATTCTGTTGAAAATGTAATGAAAACGATTTGAAATGAATATTCCTCTAATACAAAAATAAAAGCAACTGTCACAATACTCATAATGAGCAGGTGCAACACGGTGTTTTAAAATATAATATTAGCTAGTATGTCAGACGTTCCAAATCACGCTGCTCAGACACCGGACAGAAACCGAAGAAAAGAAGCCGTCCTGCCTGTATAACGGATATTCTGCGAACATGGAAGTTGGTTAGAGTGAACCCTCTCGCTCCGGCTGGCTGTTTCGCCTCTCTCTCTCTCTCTCTCTCTCTCTCTCTCTCTCTCTCTCTCTCTCTCTCTCTCTCTCTCTCTCTCTCTCTCTCTCTCTCTCTCTCTCTCTCTCTCTCTGCCTCTTCTGAACTCTGCTGGGCATCATTGCGCGTCAAAACATTGCGTCTCTGCAGGACTTGCCAGGGCCGAGAGAAGAGGAACATTTTCCTGGGAAGGAATGCGAAAGGGAGTTTAGGATTGGCACTGCCAAGAAGAAAACAAGGAGGTGCGACATTTTCTAAGATACGTGGAGATCCGTTTTTTTCTTCCCTTCAAAGGTAAAAGAATGTCCCTGCGTTATTTTTTCACTGTGGTGCAGTTGTTGTTACGCGCTGGTTTCATATTGCTCTATGAAGCTTATTCCAGCGTCGACGTAGTCATGTACAGCCTTATCTATCCAATAGCCTACTTTTAACTGAGGCAACTTTTACCTTGCAGACACACGTGCTGTAATATTACAATAAGAAATATAAGTTGATGGTTTATATCCTGCAAACAACATGCATGACATGATAGTCAGATGTGTTTATCATGCCTGGACTGATGTTTTCTTCGTGTATTGGTTCAGGTCCACTCTGCAGTGGAGCCACAGTATCTACTGGTTATTATTAGGACACATGCTGTTTGTGGTGGCAGTCCTGGCTGCACGTATGCGCCATCATCCCCGTGCACGCGCTCGGTCATGATGGTGTACGTCAGCGGTGATCAATGCGGGTTATAATGTAATACGGACATGTGATCATAAGCTCTGACGACAATCACTTGGTTCTCATCGATCTGTCGTAGTCTGTCGTTGTCATAGCAGATGTTAAAGCTTTTCAGAGTGGCTAGTGCGTGCGTGTGTGCGTGCGCTTGTGTTTGTGTGTCTGTGTTTTCAGCATTGCTGAGCTGAGGCATCCCCGCCATCTGCGTGTGGTGGCTGAAGTTTTGCCCCAATTGAAGTGCGCCACTGCCTGTGACCTGATTCAATAATACACACACACACACACACACACGCACACACACGCACACACACGCACACACACACACACACACACACACACACACACACACACACACACACACACACCACCACAAGTCAATAACAGGTAGGCCAGCAGGTGGGAATGCTGCATTTCCATCCTTCCAAAAAACATCTGTAAGACAGTTTAAGAAGGGTCTTTTATTTAGTCACAACCTTTTCACTGATCAATTTCTATTGCAAAGTGTGCATGCAGATAGTTATTGATCATGTGAGGAGTTGATACACAGGTATCGAAGATGGCGGGTTAGAGTGTTGCTGGCCTTGGAGGTGATCCTTCACAGATAGGACTTGTATACATAAACAAAAGTTGTGTGCAATGTGTTGTGCCTACAGGTCTGCGTCATTTCGTCACATCACTCACTTTGTTTGGTTTTGTCACTTTTCATGCCACTTTTACTGTTGATAGCCACACACAGAAATGCAACAGAGATTATATGGGCAGTTAAAAAGTGTTTCCCCTAGGCAAACTCTCAAGGAAATACACAAGTACAAGTGTCTAAAACACCTGAAAACAAGCTGTCTTCCTCTCCACAGAGCACAAAAAGAGACTGAAGTGAGTACAGATCGAACATAGCAACAGTAACCAGACACACAAACCTGGGATGCAGGAGCATCGCTATATCAGTGATATTTGATATGGTTGGGGGGGGGGAATAGTTTTTCCCTCCTCTAGTCAGTGATGTCATGCTGCTGTATGATGTTGGCCTTGGTATAAGACTGAAAGGAGAGCAAGATGAAAGTGCATGAAGTACAGAAATCGCGTCGGTGCAGCTGGTGGACAGTATAGGAAACACAGCTCATCCATTGCTGAAGGGACACACACTGCTTTTTCCCCTCTTTCTCCCTGTTCATTTAACTCCCTCACTCCCTATCCTCGTCTGACCCCCCCCCCCCCATCTCTTCCTCCCCTCTGTCTTTCTCCTGCTCTCAATCATTGTCAGAAGCAGCATCAGCAGCGGCAGCATCAGTGCATTACATAACAAGGTTTTTATTGTTGGGATACAAGGGCCTTTTTGGCTGTTGAGACTTGTTGCATGTAGCCTTTTGTAATGATACCCAGAAATGACCAGAATGGACAGCTCGGTGACCTCAAACGACCCGCGACAGAACTGATGAATAGACAGAGTGGCAGCAGAAAATAAATACATATACAAAACAGGCTGAGAGGCATAGAGACAGACAGAGAGAAGTCACTGGCAGGCTGAAAAATAAACTGATAAAAGATGGACAAACACCAAAGACACACACAGGTTATGCAGACAGTCAGTCTTGCTAAAATGTCCTGCTGTTGGAGCACGTCTGAATTGCTGCGACCAGTTCTTCTAGTCATCTAATCATTTATGCAATTTGTTATTCTGTCAAAGGGGGGGGGGGGGGTTGTGCAAAGCAGTTTTCTTTGCAGTGTTTTACAGCGAGTCAGCATTGTTTGTCCCCACAAACAATGTTGTCTTGCAAAATGATTTTCAAGCATGTCCACCCACCAAGATGAGTGTCCTGTTCTTGGAAACTAATTGTTTTGAAATGTCAAACAGCGTCATTGTGCAGCCTTCATCAGGTCCAGGACATTTTCATCTGTTTAATGTGGTATAGAGTCTGTACTTGCCTTCTCTTCTACTTTATGTTCAGTTGCTTTCTTGTCGTTACATTTACTTATCCCTAATTAGAAGTTTTTTCAATGTTGTAATTCAGTCACTAGTACATGTGTATGAAATTAAAGGGATACTTAACCGATTTAGCATTAAGCTTTGTATCAGTAGAAACACGGTAGTATTTTTGAATGACCGTGCTTCCTCCCTCATGCTCCCCTGAGACGAGAGATCTCTGTATTGTGGGTCTGGAAAAAAGCCTCTGATGAGGCAAAAATCGTCGTTTTCCGTCATCGGAGGCATTTTTGCCCAGAGGCAATGGACTACAGCCAGTAGTAGGAGCTACTTCTGCATGTTTTCAGCCCACCCATAGGGGGTTGGACTGTCGTCTTTCTCCGAAAATTTCCGAACCAAAACGAGTGTCAGCCATCTTGAATTTCCGCTACTCCCTTCTTAGCAGAAAACTTTTAGATAGCTAGATAGATAGATAGATTTATTCATCCCGAAGGAAATTTTAGAACAACAATTATGTGCATTCAAACTACCGCACACATGTACAACTGGGATACATTGGTACAGATCGGAGAATATGCAGGACACTTTATTACAGACGGAATACTCAACACAGCTTCGCTCGCCTGCTATGGAGACCAGCGGTATTGCTCGATGCCTCTGGCCGGTAAAGGGATATCATCAGCGGGGAATGTTGAACGAGTGTGACGGTGGAAAGCTAACGCTGGCCGGCCACCTGTTCCATCAATCCTGCTTCTAAGTGTCCGCTCATTAGACAACAAACTGGACTACATCCAACTTCAGCGAAACTCCCAACACGAGTTCAGAGACTGCTGTGTTTTTGTTGTTGTGGAAACATTGCTGAACAACAGCTATCCAGCTACAAGGCCGGCTGCTCTGTCGCCGGGTAAGACTAGTGGAGGAGGACTGGGTTAACACGGACTGGTGCTTGTATCCAACTAACTGCTAACTGCTGGTGGAGTTTGTGACTGTTAAATGCCGACCATTCTACATTGCACGCAAATATATAAGTTTATACTCTGTGTTTACAGCCCACCAAGCGCTAATGCTAGTAGCTATGTGTTAGCTGAACTTTACGGAGCATATGTGTGTACACTAAATGTACCCTGTTTCGTATGTCGTTTTTATTAGCATGTTATTTTATTTTATTTAGCCACGGTGAAATGTTGTTTTGTGTATATGGTTGAAATGACAATAAAACACACTTGAGTTGAATGCTGTCTCACTGTCTGTCCGTAAACAGTAGGCGTGGCTTGGGAGTAGACGCTAAAGCACAAAGCAAGTGCATTCTGGGATTTGGTGTCTTTCATCCACATGAGCCAAAAACACATTTTCTGGCTTTTCTCGGCCTAGAAGCCACCAATTTCTAAAAAAAATTCACATTTCTAATACATAAGTGACCCAATTTAAAGATATATTCATCTTTCCAACGGTGAAATATCCCTTTAAGCAAAATAAGCTTTTGATTGGTACCATGTAGGCCTTAATGTTATACAGAAATATTCATGGCCAAATCAATCAAGGCAATGTTATGCCTGCTAAATCAAAGCCATAACATTTCTAGGCCTGCAACTAACATTTTTTTTTCATTATCAGTTATTCTGCTGATTATTATCAAGGTTAATTGGTTATTTGTTTTTCTCTATAAAATGGCAGAAAAAAGTGAATAAATGCTTGTCACGAGTTCACAGAGCCCAAATTGACTCTTAAAATGTTTTTTTTTTGTCTGACAAACCCCAAATATATTTACTTCACAATGATTAAAAATACCCAGCAAATTTTCATAACTGAGATACGGAACAAATGGTTGAAAAAATGACATAAACAATGAAATAGTTCATCACACAGTGACTATATGAACATGTATTTAATCACGTGAGTAAGAGATATCAGCTGTTTTCATCCAAAGCCAGTGACATGCACTGACACACTGTTGTTATGGCTGTAATAAAGTGATTGCTGCAGATAATACATAGAGAGAACTCCACATGGATTATGTAGGACCCACAGGTATTTATGTAACAAGTGCAATACTTTAATCCAGCACTGCTGTTTAAAGTCCATTGAGGGCACATTACTATCATGATGCACTATCAACATGCTGACATTTAACAGCATCCCACAGAGCTTTTCCTACAGATGATAGTTTAAAACATCTCTCCAGGCAGTTGTGACGGATAGGGTCTATACATCACATTTTAGAGATTTAGTTGGTAGTCTTATCCTGAGTGACTTGTAGCAAATGTAGGGGTAGAGGCTTAAAAGAAGCTTGAATTAGAAGCTTTAATTTATGTAATTAAATTTAAAGCTCAAGTTTGAGGCTTACATTCTTAGAGTACCTATGACTAATTACTGAGCTATAATCAGGCAGCCTTGTGCAAATGTAAGAGATTGTCTTGATTCATTGAAATCAAATAGCTTGTTTTGTCTGACCAACAGTCTAAAAATAAAACATATTCAGTTTACTATCATAAAAGAAAAAAATAGCAAATATTCACATTTAAAAAGCTTGGACTTCCATTCATTCCTGCTTAAAAAATGACTTAATCAATTATCAAAATACATTTTCTGTTAATTGACTAATCAATTAATCCACTAATCATTTTAGCTCAAAGTTCCACAGTAAGCAAATATGAAAGAATCAAGTGGCAAACTAAATATGTAAGTAAAGTGTCAATGTGTTTCTGTGTCAATGTGTTTCTGTATGGCAGATCTCAGAGGACTTGATCCTACAGAAACTTCATTCTTGTCCTCAGTCCTGAAATGACCTAGAGAGGATAAAACATCCTTTGGGTTAAACGCCAGCGAGTGTGTGTGTGTGTGTGTGTGTGTGTGTGTGTGTGTGTGTGTGTGTGTGTGTGTGTGTCTGTGTTTGTCAGGGGTCAACTCCGACAGCTGTACTGAGCGTGTCTTTGTGCCCCAAACCCACGCGGCACTGCTGGCACCGAGTCAAGGGCACGCTCACTGCCTTATTTATTGATATCCCCCGGTCCTTCCCATCAGCACTGGAGCCTTTATCAGCTTCCGACACTAAAAACAATCATATTGCAGTAAAGTAAAGAGGCCTCTCTCTCTCTCTCTCTCTCTCTCTCTCTCTCTCTCTCTCTCTCTCTCTCTCTCTCTCTTGTTTGTCCTGAATGCAAAGAGGCCTCCTGCTCCCATTCAGTATTTTATTAGTTTTTCCAGATGGTTCAGTAATGACAGACAGGAAGGAGAGGAGACCGAATGGGACGGCATATTGTGAAGTCATGAAACAACTCAAGTTATTACAGAATCTTATAGTCCTGTAGACTATAGAAGTTATTGTATTATTTTTTAAGTTTACCGTGATACATTCAATTAGAAAGAATAGTAGTTGAAAAATAGGCCGGTAAACAGTAAAGGGTGGATATACCAGTCATTTTAATGAGGCTCCTCAACAGCTTTATGAAAGTAGCACTGGGTAATGAAACTAGATTAAATTTTGCGATTGATAGGTTGTGTTTAGCACCAGAGCTACAGGGTTGAAATCACAATAAAAGATGCATTAAGCAATAAAACCACAAATATTATATATGCACCACAAGGCAGAGAGCACAGGCCCCGAAGCATCTCCTGTACAGTTAGTCAAAACATACTCCTGTCCTCCTAAAACTAATCTTCTCAGTCATCAGAGCACACCAGCAGAAGTATTTTAAGGGTGCGGTCTATTTGAATATCATGGAGTGAGCAGAGCACGATCCTCACAGTTGTGCTACACTAAGCAGATTATCTCTGCAGCCTCATAGACTTAAACACAGAATGTGAGCTAGTGTTGCTGCCTGTGTGTACTGCATTGAACTACTGCAGGTTAATGGAGACAGCTGTGTCTTATAATTATTTAAATTATCAATTTTCTGCCACATCAATTAATTCATCAATTGTTTGATCTATAAAATGCCAGAAAATAGTGAAATTGCCCACCATATTTTCCCAGAATGCAAGCTGACATCTAAAAATGTCTGACTGACAGTCCAAAACCCAACTGAACTCATATGGGGTCAACATCTCTGCTGTATAGCTTGGAGCCAGACCCAGACGAGCTTTAAACACGATCAGTAAAATCTTAAAATCAATTCTAGATCATACAGGGAGCCAATGGAGAGAAGCCAGACGTGGGGTGACGTATAAATAATGAAAATAATGAAATATAATGCAGGAAAGCAGCAAGCAAATCGTCAAATTTAGGAAGCTGGAACTATGACTTAGACAAGGAGTCTAAAGCCACACTAGCAGCTCTCTGAGGCTGTACTGCGGAATGTTAACGTCAGCATGAAAATGCTAATGTGCTAATGTGTACAATGCATGTTATAATGTTTCCCATACTAACATTGTTTTGCAGGTATTTGATCGTAAATAAAATACCTGCATTGGAAAAAATAAGCGTTTGCCTTGATGGTGGCACTAGAGGAAAAGTCAGTGAATGGCCAAGTCAGGATTCATCCTCTGGGCAGCATGAATGTCTGTACAAAACTTCATGGTCATTCATCCAGTAGAACTTGGGATATTTCCGTGGAGGACCGACCAACAGACTGGCCACAGACTGACTGGCATGGCTAATAAATTACTTAAACTAAGCAATTATTAAAATAGTTTCCTATTGATTTTTTGTCTGTCCCTGCTTTGGTAACCCAAACTGGACCAACTAGGAGAAATTTTTGGCCTTTTGGTAGAAGTTTTTGTTTCCTGTGTGGTGAAAGCCTGTTCCTGGTTTTAATCTCATCTCCTAAAGTTGAATTTCTTCAGTGTTTTCAACTTGAAACTGAATTGTGAAATTGAGTGACTCAGCCTGGAACACAGGCTCATTAATATTGCATGATGTCTCATCACATCATAGCTCTGAGGTTTTAAGAGTTCCAAAGATGTGAGCAGTTTGGAGAATTCTCTGAACACAGAGCAGACTGTAATCCCACCACCTGTGGTTCAGTTTACAACATCAGTTTAAGGAGGCAGCTGTTGCACAACAATGTAACCATTAGCTGCTCTTTTATCCTCCCTGTGCTCAGGTGTTTGCCTCCCAACCCACCGCCCACCACGGCCCTCACCTGTGTGTTGCGGTGCTTCCCTTGTGAGCCGACCTGGGCTGGCAGTCCCTTCTTGCACCGCCCGCCGACTCCGCCCATGGTCAGAATGACACGCTCCAAGACCTTCCAGGCATACCTGCCGAGCTGTCACCGAACGTACAGCTGCATCCACTGCCGAGCTCATCTGGCCAACCACGACGAGCTCATCTCCAAGGTAACCTGCAACCTGCTTTGGTGACTTGTCTCATCTTACCAACAGTGGTTGTCCCTGGAGGAAAGTACTTACATTCAGGCAGCTAATTATTACAGACTTAAAAGTACTTGTTTTATCACAGGTAATGTTGTATTACTTTATAAACAAGCAATTTACTGTTTAGCTTTTGTCTCTTTCATTTTATAAATTGACATTGATTAACAGCCATTAAAAGGACAAGCGTTGAAGCTTAAAAAAAGAGGGAGAACGGATGAGGAATTATGAAAACAAACAACAGACTGAACACCTGTATGTCTGTCAGCCACCGCCACACTTTTGCCTATGGATGGATTATGTTATAAAATGGTTAGTGAATTGGATTATGAATGCACTGTCACTTTTTCCACATGCAAATATGAAAACACTGCTTACACAAAGGCCTTCTGCTGGTCGTAACACAGCTGCACAACATAAATCTGTTTAATGTGTCTCATCAATAGTAGTTTTCATGTTGTGGAAAATAAAGGCCTGCAAGAAAATAACTTGCTTCTTATGCATTACTGTAATCAGTAACATACGGGCTGTTACTGGGAGACTGTGCACCATTTTAAACTATATGTTAAAATAGATTTTGTCTACAGGTTTTTAAAATAAGAGCTTCTATTTAAGTAAAGGCCTCTCTCAAATCAACATGTGGGCGTTTTCATAAGAAAACCAAACCTCTCTCTCTCAATATAATAGCATGCTTATATCATTTTATAGAGTTACTATGAAAGGGCCGATTCTTGTTTCAGCCTTTTCATCTTTGTCTCATTTTGTATCTGCAGTCCTTTCAGGGCAGCCAAGGCAGAGCCTACCTGTTCAACTCAGTGTGAGTATCCCTCTCTTGTTGCATTTCAACCCACCTGGTTGACGTTATGTGTTAGACAAAAATGTTCATGCTGGACTTTTAGACAGGAGACCAGTGATCTGCATGCTCAGGTGTTTTAAAACAGGTTAATAATGTATATGGTTCCACATAGTAGTTGTGTTGTCTTTTAAGCCCTGGTGTAGACGGAGCCAGCCTGTGCCTCAGAGTCATTATCAGCTGAATTAAGTGTGAAAATGAGGCCGTTTGAATCTATGCTCCTTGGCTTGGTGCCCTATCTGTATGCGCTGTTTGAGTGGGTGTGAGGCAGTGACTCACTCTGAGCACATCATAGAGTACATGCAACTGTACAACTTACAGTAAGCCAAAACTTGTGTCTCTGCTTGTGTCTCCTTTTTCTCTCCTTTCTTCTCCACAAACCCATTCCCCCCCCTCTCTCTCTCTCAGGGTGAACGTCGGGTGTGGCCCTGCAGAGGAGAGAGTTCTGCTCACAGGCCTGCATGCTGTCGCAGATATCTACTGTGAGAACTGCAAGACCACCCTGGGCTGGAAATACGTAAGTGTCCTTGTCCAATTTATATTTGAACCTCCTCTTCTCTCGGGGTCAACGCAGTGTTACAGCTGTGGGCTGAATTAATTATGGATTTCTCAAAACCGATGGAGAGGAGAAGTATTATTCTATTCTATCTATTTATTGTATATGACTTGTGATTAGTTTTTAATGTTTTGTAGAAGTGAAAAACATGCACACACACACACACACACACACACACACACACACACACAGTATCCTTGTTGTTTGACTTTTGAGAAGGCTCCATTGACCAGCACTTTTTGCCTAACCTCTAACCATAACAATCACTGCCACGTTTCTAACCTTACACCTTCTATAACTTTCCAGCCTAAAAATAACTACTTTCCTTATGACGCCTGGTATAAACACCTGGCGAAGCAGCTTCAAAATTAGATACTTTTCTGGGTAGTTTCTATTCCTGTCAGGACCCCAGAAGGCAAAGAAAAAAGGGGGTTGCAAGCATGTACAAGCCCACAGACACTAGATAGGACTTAATGGAGAGTTTCCATTAATATCAGTTGCAGCGGTATTGATTTTCCCGCAGTCGTCAAAGTTCTATTGAGAGGCTTGACCTACTGCACTTCTAAACCAAGAAATCTGATAATGTGCCTCTGCAGCTCTGAACCAAAATAGCCAAAGACAAAAACAAGGTACAGACGCTCCACAGTGAAAGAACATTTGTATCAGCCGACTCTGTCACTCTGCTTCAAGAGAGCTTTTGAACAAGAACACAAGGTTGTTCATGGACTTGGACAGGAAGCAGAAGTTGTCATTTTGTGTCATTTCTTTTATGGCATTGATTTGCAACTCTGCTGGAAAATGGAAAAGTCGATATGATCCAACACTTTTAGAGGATGTGTTAATACAAAAGAAAAAAAGTATTTTTAACCTCAACCTTTACCACAGATACCTTTTTAAGCTTGGGGCTTGGCTTTACTGCTTGCTGCTATCATTGTCAGTGTTACTGAAATATCCACATTTGGGGATATGGGAGATGGAACTGGAACAAGCTATGGTGGGATCAGCAAGCTGCAGCCACCGCAGCTGATCGTGATCACGTTACCGCCACGAGAGACATCTGTTAATCAAAAACACTGAACACACTCCTGTAAAAGTGTATAAAGACCTATATTCGGAGAAGAAAAATTTGCTTTGTGAGTCAACAGCAATGTTAACAGCTCTATGAGGCCGTACTTATAGGCACAGCCTTGCTTTTAGCTAAATGCTAACGATATCATACTAAAATGCTCACAATGACAATGCTAACATACTGATGTTTAGCAGGTATAATGTTTACCACGTTCACCATCTGGTGTTAGCGTGCTCAGCCTGTCACCGTGAATTTTGATCTTTTAGTTTTCATTAACTGCTACTTGATTTTCTTGCTGGGTTTACAGCATCTCAGTAAGCTAAGCTAATGACGGTTGCAATCATGCTTTTCAAATGATTGACATTTTGCAGTCAGCATCTACTGTATATGAAGTAAAAACTGATAAACTGTGAAAAATAATGATTTTGCCTTCTGTGTAGCTCAGCCTTCCTATAAATCCCATTCATATTTTCCAGAGGAAAATTTTGGATTACACACCTAACAGTAGAAATGCATGTTACAGCCTGCAAAAAGAGAGCGGACTCTACATCTCTGTTGGCTGTTGTGAGGCTCAAATCTGTGGCCTTTTGGTTTTTGCTGTTTCTTAGTGGTGAGAGACACATTCCTGCCAGCTTAAGGTATGATGATCCAGTCTGGTCAGAGTTTTGGTTCTGCAGGCTCCTCTGCAGTGTTTAGTGACTGATGGTTATATAACCAGCTACCAAAGAGCCAGCAGCAGAGACAGGCCAGTATTGAGTCAAGGATTTGCATATACAGCTAAAAGGACTGTCATGAGGAGGCGTTTTTAATGCACCTTGTGTCTAACTATCCTACTCTCAGTCAACGATATAAACATGTTATTATGCTGTCTCTCCTGTCCTGTGCCACACCCTCCAGGAACATGCCTTTGAGAGCAGTCAGAAGTATAAAGAGGGCAAGTTCATCATCGAGCTGGCCCACATGATCAAGGACAACGGCTGGGACTGAGGGACAAGCAGCCGGGACACGACCACAGCAGAGGAGAGGGAGGGGGGGGGGGGCTGGATGGACAAATGGATGGGAGAGATGGGGGTCATGTGTGGTGGGTGAGTGTGTGACTTTGGTTTGGCTGATTTACAATTAACCCTGTGTAACTCTCTGCCCATCCCTCCCTACCACGCCTCTTGATGTACACACACACACACACACACACACACACCTACACACACAAACACACACATTCATCAAGGTCCCAGACATCCCAGCTTGACAGAGAGACAGACTAGGCAGGCTTTTGCACAGCTAGCAGGTCTAGATGACTGGCCAGCAAGATGTCTCATTTTCACATTTAAAAAAAAACAAAAAACTGAAACATGATTTGATAGCTCCTCAAAGGGTAGCAACACTCCCTCTATACCTGCTAGAAGACATATTCATTGTGTGAAGTATTCCACCTTGTCTAACAATAATGATTAAACCAGTTGTTTATGGGTCATTCAGTGGAAATTTAGCCAGAAGGAGGGCAGTTAGGCCGGCCTGGCGGGGTTCATTGGCCTTGGTTGAAGAGCTGACGGGCATTCTCTCTGTCCACAGCTTGAATCAGATGACCTAAGATGATTATAGCAAATCCAGCTGATCGGGGCCATGCCAGCTGGGCCAGTGATGAGGCCTGGCTCTGAGGCTTGGCACAGAGGCCTGAGCACATGGGCGTTGGGTTGTGGCGCAGGGCTGGGGTGATTGCGGGGATTGCCGCCCACAAGGCCGCTCTGTCAACATGGTGGGGAGGGGAAAATCCTGATCCAGTTATGCAGTGGCTTTGATGGCTTCTGGCTGGGATTCACTCCATGTCTTGCCAGTGATGCAGCTCATGACGGGCCAAGAGTGAAAGAGATACAGACAGACAACTACCGGCTTGTCCTAAAACCTCACCGGAATTTGCCCTCGCAGCAGCAAAGCAGCTCCCCTTGGTTAATACAACAAGTCGTGTATAGGGATCTGCTGATACTTCCCGTGTATGTTTTGTGTCATCAGACGCATCGCTGCATCCACCTTTGTTACTTGGCCAGGTAGAATTACACAACATAAGCGTGTCTAAGGTGAACAACTTTGGCTGGGATTCCCAAAGGTTTGCAAGCACTGTGAACCTCTTTCTGCTGTTGGAGGTGGATGAACTAAGGTGACGAAGCTCTGCAGGCCTTGGGAAGGCTGGGGGCAGCTAGTGATCAGTGAGATACAAACACAATCCCTGCTGATCAATGAGATATAAACACAACCCCTGCTATCATGCAAATAACTTTTGTTGTTTTGATTTGTGGACAGACTGCATGACAGGTTTCATGGGCCAAGGGAAAATACAAATAGTAAAGAAATTCACACGGAAAGTAAATGATTACTTTCACTGAAGTTACGAGGTATATACATACCACAGAGGTGTGTACTGTAGATGCATATGTTTAAAATGTATCACTCTTAGGCTCTCTTTCAGTCTGGGATGACTGCTGTTTAACTGCTGTTACACTGATCTTCACTAACTGGCCCTCACGAAACATTATAACACAACTACTGGGCAACATCATGAAGAAATGCACTAGATAGACCAACTTGCCTATTATTTTGTCCCTTAATGCACCAACACATTATCTTTTAAGTTTTGCCCAAGTTTTAGATCATTTTTCTCTCACCTCAGTTAGCTAAAATATTCCTAATGCATCATGGGCTTTCGAGTTATGACACCTGGGTAATATTTGAGGTAACATTAATGGGAAGCATTGCTCAGGTACTTTCATTCTACCTTTTCTTTGCTAAGGCCAGAATCCTACTTAATGTGCTGGATGTGTTATTATTCTCTGATGGAAATGTATTATTTTCAAATGAGAGAATCCATCCCATGGATATGCAACATGAATGCATGCATGAAGTAAAACAAGTGTTCTGACCAGTTTTGTGCTCGGTCCTTGTCACATTTTTGTGAAAAGAACATTTTGTGTATACTAGAGTTGCAATGAAACAATGAAACCTTGTGCTGTAATACAACATCTAATCAGTTTCACCCCAGTTCATTTAAGCTGCGAGATCCGTCTTCTTTAGATTAAATGTGATCATGGTTTAGAAAAGTAAAATGAGTTGCCCTGTTTGTCACACAGTTTCCCATTGTTGTGAACATTGCTCTAGTCTAGACGTTGCCCTGTATATGGTGAGTGCTGTTCAAGACTCTCCAGTTACAACCGGACCTAAACAGATAACTCTCTTCAGTAACACTCAGCAAGTGACTGCTGAGTTGGAGGCTGCGACATTAAACCCAGTACAACCAAAGAACCCACCCATCAACAATAAATTGACCAAACAAAAGATCTAATTTTGCTTTGTCAAGTGTTGCAAAACAAGAGGATGTGTACAGCTGAAAGCCAAGGTTGTGGATAGCCTTTCTCTGTGATATATATATAATGCATTATGATTTTGTAAACATAAGATCTTAATATATGAATATATTATATTTACTGTATTCACCACGAGGATTACCATTCATGTTAACCTCTGTGTTACAGACTGTAAATAGTGTTAATGTATTGTGTTTTATCTATGATCCATACAGCGATTAATGAATATGATTTAGGTCATGTCATGCTTTTTCTCTGGTACCCCACATTGGCTGTACGATACTACTTTTTTACTGAAAATGTTTCAATTTTAATGTCTTTTGTAAAGGAGGATGCTGATGTTGACTATATATCATTGGATCTTCATCTAATAAAATGCACCTTGATATCTGTATGGAATATAGTGTTGGTTTCTTCTCATGCAATCTTTAATTTAAAGCGCCATGCGCTTTAAAGGGGCAATTCAATGATTTAGCAATGCACCTTAATTAAATTGGGGGACTCACATGCAGCAGCAGCAGAGGCTGATATATCCTAATTTGTAATCCCTGGTATGAGTCAAGCTCCAAAATACTGGATCCTACATTTTCTGTAACGCAACTAAGTAGCGTCTATCGTTAGACCATCCCTGCTCAATTAATGTCCTCGCCTTTTAACCTTCACTACGTGAAACACACGTTTTCTGTTAGGAATTTGAAGTCTTAAGCCAAATGTGAGATTATCCTGGTGACACCCAAGGCGGTAAGCTTCTCTCCACAACGCGTACCTCCTATGGCACCATTTTGATGCTATCAAGCACTCACCCGCCATTAGCATTCCATTGACTGCCATTCATTTTGATATCACTTTGACAGCAAATAACTTTACATCTGAAGCGTTGAAGACTCTATTTGTCCATTGTTTATATCTAAAGAAACACGACAATGTATAAAAGGCTCCATTATCTTGTACCTCATGTTATGGCTCTGTAGCAGACGTTTTTGTAAAAATAGGCTAACGATTGTGTCATAACCACGTGACTTACTGTCGCATAGTAGAGGAATTACCATATAGTAGACAGGAGAAGCTCGCAGGCAGTTTTGACTTACATTAGCTGTTTAAGTTTAATTACTAATATTAACTAGCATTTTAGTTAGCAAAAATTAGCCTGTGCCTATGTTATCTCCTTACATATACCTACGCTCTCCGTGTCTGCAAGATTGGGAATGATTGAGATTTCTCTTTGCACAGCTACCAGAAGACTTACAACTTTCAGACAGGTTGCTCACGTCACATCTACGTCTTCAAACTCAGTTGGAGGCTGCGCAGTAACGCTCAGCACTCACCGGAAAAGTGCTTCTAATATACTTCACTGGTCTCCATCCAGAGCAACGGGATCTGTTGGTCCATTTCTTTAACTGTCTATGGTGACACCAGGGTTATTTTCTTGTTCCTTAAAGCAAGACTAATGTTTTTTTCTAACCTGTGACCACTGCAGCCTCAAGTGACAACTAGAAGGGCACTTAGAGCATAGACCTCCGCCAAGGCCATGCTCTATAATTCGTGTATCCGATTTGTGACTCAGATCTGCTCCATTCTCAAATTGAATGAGTTCTTCCTTGGCCCATGCTACACCCTTCCACTAAGTTTCATGGAAATCAGGCCAGTAGTTTTTCCGTAATCCTGCTGACAAAAAACTGCTGGCTGAAAAACATGACAAACCACCTTACTTTATGCATTCTTAGGGCAATTATGAATCAGTAACAGAACTTGCATAAAACTTTTAGGAAAAACATTTATATACTGCACTAAGAATGCATTTGCCTATGTTTGAACAATCTTAAGAGCACAGGGAAAACACAATCAATCTAAATGTTTTGATTCTTCTTCAGCTCTCTTGTCCATTTAAACCAATGCGCTAGCTTACATAACATTTTAATAAAATAAATTCAATATATGATTTAAAAGGTATCTTAACCACATTAACTCACCACCAGAGTCAGACGCTGTAGAATAAATTATACCGCTACTCTGCTAAGCTAGGCTAGTTAGCTTTTAGCAGGACTAGTTTATCTGTTGTTAGGCTACTTCTTTCCCCATTCCGATTAACTAAGAGACAACCCAATAAAATAGCTTACACAAGATTTTTTGCTGATACTAGATCATAACAAATAAAAAATATATAACAAATGCCAGACACTAATGTCATATTGTATTAAGTTGCCGTGAACTGTAAATTCACCACTTGTAAGCAGAAGGCAGAAGATAACGTTATCTCCGTTACCGACTGGGCAAAACCTCTCTTCCTCTGGCCTGCCTCTGTCTCATTCACCCTGGGTCCAGTTCCACAGCGGCCTGGACCATGGATGTATAATAATAAGAAGAAGAACAGCCTGTACCCCGTTGCTGACATTTTTAACGAGCCGACGGGAGGACTTAACGTAGTGGAATGATTTTACCCCGGAGAGCAACATGAACGCGAGGAGCACTTGTAGGCCAACAACTTCTTCTTTTACTTTTCACTTTTTGTCTAACTTGGAATGTTGGTAGGCCTATTGACCTTTTTTTTTTTTTTTTTTCACAGTCACTGGTATTGAAGCAAGACCTACTCAAAACCTTATTTTTTATGAAGTATAAATACCGCACAGTACAATCCTGATTTCAAATGTTGAAGTGAAAAAGAGATTGGCTGAATCCCATTTCTCTGTCTTACCCCTACCCCTACCCCTTAGTTTACCCCTAGCCCTTGACCCTCGAAAACGAGTAGTAAGGGGTAGGGGTGAAAACATACCCCTATGAAATGAAACGCCACTTGGTTACATCATCATACATACTTAGGTCTGTTTGCAATAAATATTTGTATACACACTGCATGGTGTGTTGTATATCTGTTTCAGTTATCACTGTTTTGAATGTCATTGATGTTCAGAAACACTTGTTAACAAAAATCTGTCTTTATTGCCCAATAAAGTAAACATTATTACAACTATTAGAACCATAACTTACATGTCACACACATATAAAAAAGGCACTCAAATGTATAAAACTAAAAAAAGACACACAAGACCACAAACAAACAAAAAACTACAGCTATTCTGAAATTCCAGACCCCAGTCTGATGCCTGTTGGCCAGTAACCTTTCCCTCCATACCCCATTTCTTTCATTAGTGTCCTGTATCATAACCAACAACAATGTACAGGTGCATGAACAGGAATGAATTACTCGTTTACAATAATACAGTATCAATACAATAATGAAGGGCTACAACATGAACTTCTCCGGGAACCATCACCTTATCGTGGTGGAGAGGTTTGTGTGTCCCTATGAACCTGAGGGCTGTGTTGTCTGGAGCTTTGTGCTCCTGGTAGGGTCTCCCAAGGCAAAGTGGTCTCAGGTGAGGGGCGAGACAAAGAATGGTTCAAAAATCCTATGAAAAATCGAGGAAGGGATGAAGTGACCCTGCACGGGGCCCCCGTCTGGAGCCAGGCCCAGATGGAGGGCTCGTCAGCGAGCGTCTGGTGGCCGGGTTTGCCACGGAGCCCGGCCGAGCACAGCCCAAAAAAGCTATGTGGCGGGCATCTCCCCGTCCCATGGGCCCACCACCTGTGGGAGGAACCGCTGGGGTCGGGTGCGCTGCCACATGGGTGGCAGTGAAGGTCAGGGGCCTCGACGGACCAGACCCGGGCAGCAGAGGCTGGCTCTGGGGACGTGGAATGTCACCTCTCTGTGGGGGAAGGAGCCGGAACTTGTGCGGGAGGTGGAGCGCTACCGGTTAGATCTGGTGGGGCTTACCTCTACGCACAGTCTCGGTTCTGGAACCATACTCCTGGATAGGGGTTGGACTCTTTTCTTCTCCGGAGTTGCCCAGGGTGTGAGGCGCTGGGCGGGTGTGGGGATACTCACAAGCCCCCGGCTGAGCGCCACTACGTTGGAGTTTAACCCGGTGGACGAGAGGGTCGCCTCCCTACGCCTGCGGGTTGTGGGGGGGAAAACTCTGACTGTTGTTTGTGCATATGCACCAAACAAGAGTTCGGAGTATTCGGCCTTCTTGGAAACCTTGAGTGGAGTCCTGCATGGGGCTCCAGTCGGGGACTCCATAGTTCTGCTGGGGGACTTCAACGCGCATGTGGGCAATGATGGAGACACATGGAGAGGCGTGATTGGGAGGAACGGCCTCCCTGATCTAAACCAGAGTGGTTGTTTGTTGCTGGACTTCTGTGCTAGTCATGGATTGTCTATAGCGAACACCATGTTCGAACATAGGGATGCTCATAAGTGTACTTGGTACCAGAGCACCCTAGGCCAAAGGTCAATGATCGATTTTATAATCGTTTCATCTGATCTGAGGCCGTATGTTTTGGACACTCGGGTGAAGAGAGGGGCGGAGCTGTCAACCGATCACCATCTGGTGGTGAGTTGGGTCAGGGGGTGGGGGAAGACTCTGGACAGACCTGGTAAGCCCAAACGGGTAGTGTGGGTAAATTGGGAACGTCTGGAGGAGGCCCCTGTCCGACAGACTTTCAACTGACACCTCCGGCGGAGCTTTTTGTGCATCCCTGTGGAGGCTGGGGGCATTGAACCCGAGTGGACAATGTTCAAAGTTTCCATTGCTGAAGCTGCGGTGAGGAGCTGTGGTCTTAGGGTCTTAGGTGCCTCAAGGGGCAGTAACCCACGAACACCGTGGTGGACACCGGTGGTCAGGGAAGCCGTCCGACTGAAGAAGGAGTCTTTCCGGGATATGTTATCCCAGACGACTCCGGAGGCAGTTGCAAGGTACCGAAGGGCCCGAAGGGCTGCAGCCTCTGCCGTGAAAGAGGCAAAGCAGCATGTGTGGGAGAAGTTCAGAGAAGACATGGAGAAGGACTTTCGGTCGGCACCAAGGTGCTTCTGGAAAACCGTTCGCCACCTCAGGAGGGGGAAGCGGGGAACCATCCAAGCTGTGTACAGTAAGGATGGGACGCTGTTGACCTCAACTGAGGAGGTAATAGGGCGGTGGAAGGAGCACTTTGAGGAACTCCTAAATCCGACTAATACGCCCTCTATGGTAGAGGCAGAGCTGGAGGATGATGGGGGGATTGGCATCAATTTCCCTGGTGGAGGTTGCTGAGGTAGTTAAACAACTCCACAGTGGCAAAGCCCCAGGAATTGATGAGATCCGTCCAGAAATGCTTAAAGCTCTGGGTGTGGAGGGGTTGTCTTGGTTGACACGCCTCTTCAACATTGCGTGGAAGTCTGGGACGGTGCCTAAGGAGTGGCAGACCGGGGTGGTGGTTCCCCCTTTTTAAAAAGGGGGGACCAGAGGGTGTGTGCCAATTACAGGGGTATCACACTTCTCAGCCTCCCCGGTAAAGTCTACTCCAAGGTGCTGGAAAGGAGGGTTCGGTCGATAGTCGGATCTCAGGTTGAAGAGGAACAATGCGGATTCCGTCCTGGTCGTGGAACAACGGACCAGATCTTTACTCTCGCAAGGATCCTGGAGGGAGCCTGGGAGTATGCCCAACCAGTCTACATGTGTTTTGTGGATCTGGAGAAGGCGTATGACCGGGTGCCCCGGGAGATACTGTGGGAGGTGCTGCGGGAGTATGGGGTGAGGGGGTCCCTTCTCAAGGCCATCCAATCTCTGTACGACCAAAGCGAGAGCTGTGTCCGGGTTCTCGGCAGTAAGTTGGACTCGTTTCAGGTGAGGGTTGGCCTCCGCCAGGGCTGCGCTTTGTCACCAATCCTGTTTGTAGTATTTATGGACAGGATATCGAGGCGTAGTCGGGGTGGAGAGGGGTTGCAGTTCGGTGGGCTGGGGATCTCATCGCTGCTTTTTGCAGATGATGTAGTCCTGATGGCATCATCGGCCTGTGACCTTCAGCACTCACTGGATCGGTTCACAGCCGAGTGTGAAGCGGCTGGGATGAGGATCAGCACCTCTAAATCGGAGGCCATGGTTCTCAGCAGGAAACCGATGGAGTGCCTTCTCCAGGTAGGGAATGAGTCCTTACCCCAAGTGAAGGAGTTCAAGTACCTTGGGGTCTTGTTCGCGAGTGAGGGGACAATGGAGCGGGAGATTGGTCGGAGAATCGGCACAGCAGGTGCGGTATTACATTCAATTTATCGCACCGTTGTGACGAAAAGAGAGCTGAGCCAGAAGTCAAAGCTCTCAATCTACCGGTCAGTTTTTGTTCCTACCCTCACCTATGGTCATGAAGGCTGGGTCATGACCGAAAGAACAAGATCCAGGGTACAAGCGGCCGAAATGGGTTTCCTCAGGAGGGTAGCTGGCGTCTCCCTTAGAGATAGGGTGAGAAGCTCAGTTATCCGTGAGGAGCTCGGAGTAGAGCCGCTGCTCCTTTGCGTCGAAAGGAGCCAGTTGAGGTGGTTCGGGCATCTGGTAAGGATGCCCCCTGGGCGCCTCCCTAGGGAGGTGTTCCAGGCACGTCCAGCTGGGAGGAGGCCTCGGGGGAGACCCAGGACTAGGTGGAGGGATTATATCTCTAACCTGGCCTGGGAACGCCTCGGGATCCCCCAGTCGGAGCTGGTTAATGTGGCCTGGGAAAGGGAAGTTTGGGGTGCCCTGCTGGAGCTGCTACCCCTGCGACCCGACCCCGGATAAGTGGATGAAGATGGATGGATACAACATGAACGCAGAAACTTCTGCTCGTTTTCAGCCAAGAAAGTGGATCAGCTGCTGGGTTTCCTCCGGCGTCCCTGTGTGATACAGGACGGTATATATAAAACACGTATCGATGTCTCCGAAGCAAGTAGTGTTATACACTGACATCAAACAAAATTCGCTGCTAATGGAGTTTAGTTAACACTGTAGACATGCATGGAGTCCATTCAAGGCAGAGAAATGCGGGACTGTTGTGCAAATAAGCAATGTAGCTAATGTTAACGTTAACTTTAGCGTTAGCATTAGCATAGCAAGCTAGCGATTTTTAAAAACGTTGTAATTTTTAAATCAATTCTTTAAGCCGAAAGAGAATTGAGAAATGAGACTACTACTTAACGTCTGTTCAATGTGGAGCTTTTAACTATAATAGCCTACTGGATAGTTTAATAAATAAGAATGCATTGTATTTCAATTGTGAAATTTTGTGAGTAAAATATGAATCTGCAACGTAACCAGTAACATTTTTCTGTCAGGTAAATTAAGTAGTAGGCTACAATGTTTGTAGAGCTGCAAAGATTAATTGATTGTCAACTATTAAATTAATCGCCAACTATTTTGATAATCGATTAGTCGGTTTGAGTAATTTTTTAAGACAAAAGTAAAAATTCTTTGAGTCCAGCTTCTTAAATGTGAATATTTTCTAGTTTCTTTCTTCTCTTCTCTGTGACAGTAAACTGAATATCTTTGAGTTGTGGACAAAACAAGACATTTGAGAATGTCATATGGACTTTTGGGAAACACTGATCCACATTTTTCACCATTTTCTGACATTTTATAGACCAAACAACTAATCGAATAATCGAGAAAATAATCAACAGATTAATCGACTATGAAAATAATCATTAGCTGCAGCCCTAAATGTTTTCCTCGAAGTCAGTACAGTTGAGTTGCACATTTCTTAAGTGCTATGGGGGCCTTGTGTAAGTTATTTCAGGGTACGATGACTTAGAATAGTAACATATAATATAACATATCCTCAGGCCCCAGGCAGTTGCCTACCTATAATGGTAGTCTGCTCTTGGTGTTTTTTTTGTTTGTTTTTTTACTGTGAACCAGAGTGTACAGTATTTCACAGTGTTTCTGACCGTGAGTAGCCGCAACTTGGGTATGTGACACAACTATGTCATGCAGGTGTATTGCTCAGGACCCAAGTTTGTAGTTTGGATGAGCAGTTCTCGGGAACCACTAGTAATTTCTAAATTTAGATAACATTAGCTACTATAAGCTACTGGTCAGAACAAGGGCTGTAGCATCAAAGCCAAGTGTATTGAATTAAGAAAACGATTGAAAAATTTCACTTTTCATCTGTGAGAGGAAACATTTGTTATTTCTTCTTTCAAAAGCTCTATTGTCTTAATTTAAGAAGCTAATGTGTAAATTTGGAGAATCCCTTTAAGAGATTGAATTGGATCTTTGCAGCCTTGTCTGTAACAGAGATGAGATCATCCCTATATGTTCCCACAGCCCAATGGTCCCACAGCCCTATGTTCCAACATTTCTAAGATTTTTTTCAAACTTAGACCCTATGTTAGGGTTTTGGGTTACATTCCATCTGTAGTCCATTGCTACTGGATAATAGGTTGGGTGTAATTGGCTTCCAAATTGGGAGAAAGCGGGATACAATCTGATACAAATTTATGAAAAAGGAAATGTGGGAACATAGGGCCTAATTTTGGAAAAAAATCTTAGAAATGTGGGAACATAGGGCTGTGGGAACACAGGCACGCTCCCACAGAGATAACGTGAGTGTTTTTGTTATTGTAGATGATAGGTGCAAGTACAGCTTCTGCACACTAACCACATCCTTGGTTGGTGTGTGAATTGACGTGAGATAACGTGGGCACAAAGCCTGCTGCAACTGAACTGTGATTCATGATGGACACATTTTATTGTCCCCATGGTAACAAGTGCATCATCTGTTACTAAAATCCACATCAGCCACTTGGTTTTGCACCTACCAGCATTTATTATCTCACCTTCATACAGAAAGTGACATTAAGATGATGCTCAACGTGTTTTCTGTGAGAATGGTTTTGAAGGTGTGTGTGTTCTCGTTTAACTATATTCGCGGGGTCCAAAAACCGGGAATATAGTATACTTGTGGGGTCCGGACAGGGGCTAGGGAATGCATTATGTCAATGACAGGTCCCCACAAAGATAGTGAAACACACTGTGTGTGTGTGTGTGTGTGTGTGTGCCCGTGCGCGCGTGTGTATATATATATACGCGGAGGAGGGTTATGAGTGGGTTTAAGAGTCACACCTGTTAGTCATACATTAATCAAGCTTCTCGTCATGCTTACTTTCCTTTTGCCCTTCCTGTTCTCCGTTCTCCTAATTCCCACTCCCCATCACTCTTAAATCTTGCTTTCCTTTTCTCCCTTTCATCTTTCATAATCATCTTTTATCCCCTACTCCCCCTGTCCTACCGTCTCTCCCTGTTGTGGTGTTTGCAATGATCCTCCTGTGCTGATTTCCCTCTCTCTGGCCGACTTGGCTAACCCACTCCAAATCTCACTGCAGCAGATGGTGCTGTGTTTTCATTGGGTGAGGTCTCCTAGCAACCCCGTCTCTCTCTTTTTTTCCTAAAGCAGAGCAGAAGTTGGTGTCATGCACAGTCTGGGTCTGCCATGCCCACCCCTCCTCGGTCTCTTTGATTGACCGGACCGCCTATCGGTGTTGATGTCTGTTCACGTCTGTGCCTCTGTCTCTCTGTCAGATGCAAAAGTAGGGCAAGTCCTGACTGTCTGGATTACTATACATGTATAGCCTAATGATTAAATTGATGTGCAAAATCAGCAAAGCAGGACACACAACAACCAATGTGATTTATTACCCTATGTGACCTAGACATTTACGTAAGGACAAATAAGGACTAACTATATCCTTACATGGCATTGGCTCTTTGCGTTCATAATACCTCTGGGGACACACACACACACACACACACACACACACACACACTTGATACAAAGCTATTTAAGACTATCAGCTCCACAAAACTCTGTATTTCTCAGTATGACTATGTTTAGAAAATGGTGTCCTCCAGCAACCTTTGTGCGCAGAAGCTTGAGTGAAGATAATTACCTCTTCTGAAGAGTCCATCATGTTTTTTTAATCCTCCGTGTCCCACTTGGCTACAAGTTTCTGTGTTGAGGAGGGGTGGGAGCAGGTGATCACAGAAGACTTGTGTCATGTGGATGCAACGACAGTGTTGTTGTCATTACTTAGAATTCCTCATGGGGGAGACAGAAACTACTATAGCTCTACGCACTATAGCTTTAATAATTCTTCTTGTAGTCTGTTGACTGGTAGCACAAAGAGCAACAGCCTTCTGCTTCATGAGAGCGCTGAATAACCTTTTTGTGTATTTTCAGTAAATAAAAAACACCTTTAAAAGCTTCTGTTATACACCTAAGTGGCACCAGATATTGATGATCATTATAAAGCCACAAAGCGTCTCCCGGGGGATTGTCTGCACCAGCGGCTAAAAGCTGCCTTTGTGGCTCTTGCTTCTTTTTGAAGAGAATCATTGGCCCTCTTAGGGAAGCAGTGCCTCCTGCTTGTTTGTTTACTCGGGCCGAAGTACCCACAGGCCTCAGCAAAGAGGGGGAGGCTTTTTCCTCAGCCCATGACCTCATATCTGTATCAGGCACTCAAAAGCGGGCTGAGGCCGGCCTCACTGGAGAGCAATGTGCAAGGCAAGCACAAAACAATGCATTCAGAGGCTCTCAGTGAGGGCGGCCTGAGTGATGACACTTTGCTGTTCAGGCCCTCCTATTTAGATAAACCCTCCCATAAACAGTAAAAGCATTCAGACGGTTTTACAATAGAAAGGTTGTTCCTTTCAGGTGAATTCCTCTGCAGCTGGGCTAGGACATGCCCAAGATCCACCGGGAGATTTATGGGAGGTCACCAAGTTATCTATAAAGAGTGAACAGAATATAGGTCACGTTTTGCCTACTTCATTATGTCTTTTAAAGATTTTCTAATATTCCCACAACGGCCAATCAGGACAGAAGCTCCTTCGGTTGAGTAAGTTGTGTGATGGAGTGGCCCAGATTTTTTTTGAAGCTGTGGTAAGCTGTAGAAAACAAAGCTTCTGCACACCAAAACAAATGAAAGTGTTTCTCTCCTTTTTGAATCAAGGATTAACCCAAGCAAACTGCCCTCTAAACCTAAATATTTGTAGTTATATAGCTAACTGGGTAAACCATACAGCCTTTTCTTGGTCCATTATACAGTAAATAATCATCTGACTTGGTACAACTAAAACTTCTGCCATGGAGTGTGAGACAATTGAAATGTTTTGTTTTTGTCTCAGAAACACATCAGCCATCTGAGTCTCATGGGTTGCACCTGTACCTTATCTCCGTGACAACATCATCAGATGTTTCCAGGGATACAGATGCTGAAGAGAAGGTAATTAATTCTAATGAAAACACCCTCTCAGTCCAGTCTAATTCAGCAGTAACTCTGCATTGGTGAAATGTTTATCTATGTGTATAATTCAGCTGGGCTCAAAGTCCAACTTGATCCTTATAAATGGGTAAGAAGGTGAATAAGACCCAGTGTGTGTAAAGTGCAGTGTAAAACAATGTGGCCCTGAATCCTGCTGAGAAACCCAAATGACACTTCATCTCTGTACTTCCACTTTGTGTAGCTACTATCAAGAAGAAAACAATGTTTTCAAGACGAGGTATATACCTATACAATATCTTTGTGAAACTATAATAAAATACAATTGGTGGGAATGAGACTCAGCATGCTGGATGTTAGAGCCCAAAATTCATAATTCATGTTAAAGTGTTAATTATAGATTTGGAGAAAGTAAGCCTATACTCTGCTGTTATTTTTGTGTGAGTGTCAGGATAGCTGCTGACAAATGCAACATTGGATGTCTTGATCACAGAAAAAACCTTAAACGTTTATTATTTTTGTTATTATTCCAGAACAGCAGCCTACTTTTTTTTTTTTTTTTTCTTGTTTTAAGAGTTTCTGAAAATGTCTTGCACATTTTTTGTTTTTGTAAACCGTTTGAAATGATCTGTATGCAATTACAGATTTTTTTTTAAGAAAAAAAGATTTGATGGACTTGATTATGGACAGAAAGGACTTGATAGGTTGGAGATTCACAGAATCAGCAGACCCATTGTGCCCATCTAACATTAGGCATACATTTGGGCCTTTAAATAAATTGAGCTTAAATACATTGCCATTATTCCCACTTCCAATAAATGCCATGATGTTGTGTATTCTGATGTTGTGAGGCAGAATTGCAGATCTTGGAAGCAGTTTCTTACCAGGTTTGTGATGGTCGTTGGCATCTGGAAGAACTCAAAGGCTGTCCAGAGGAGAGAATGGGGGACGGACCCAAAAGCATTGGCTAGGTCCAGGAATAAGAAGGCCAGATCTTTTCCTTCCCTCTTTGCAGTCTGGATTTAATGCCATATCATGCTTGTGTGTTCTAAGCATCCCGAGAAGCATGGTATTCCAGCTTTCTGTACCGATGTGTCAATAAAATTGTTCTGTTTCAGGTAGGTTGTCATCCTTTGAGCAACAATGCTAAAAAAGATCTTCCCATTTGCCGGAATTGGTCGATGTTCGAGGCATCCTTTTCCTTGGGGATTAACACTCACCCTGCTCTTCGCCATGCTTTTGGGATGGTTTTCTTCTTCCATACCACCTTCACTTGCTTCCACAGGAACCATAAGACATCTGGAGAGTTTTTATATGGCCGGTATGGAACTATTTGGTCTTGGATATGAAGCTGCCATTAATACAACACATTAATGAAATAACATATATGAATCAACATCAACATATGAAAAAAACTAAGTAAAAGCCAATTTTGGCACACATTTTGCATGTTGTTTCCTATAAGCCTAATTCTAGATTTCAACAACTAGTTATGTTTGAGGCCATATTGCTGTTGTGAATCATACAATATTTTACCTATTATTACATCAGCTTTCTATATGTTGTATAAACTGATTCAGCAGCAAATAACAGATCTGATGTTGTGCACAAAGGTTCATAATGAAGCTTGTGCTTTGCAGCCTACTGGAAAAAAGTGACTTTGAACAATCACCCTGTTCCTGTCAGTGTACCTGCTGATTTAAAGCATCTATATATGTAAGGCTGGCTATCCCCTGTTGGATCCTGCTTGTGTTGGAGAGCAGAGGGGAGAAGAACAGACTCTGCTGCTGCCAGGAGACCTGCTGTAGCCCAGCTCAAGACTGCAGAGACTATAAATAGTTCAGCTGTCTTCCACAAGCAACGCCCACCACATTACCATGTGTCAAAACAGCAGCACAAAGCAAAACACCACTGTGTACTGTACTACATTAAAAAAAAGCAGAGGTAGCCAGCTCACTGCTGAATGTGGGCTTGGAGTAATATACCAAGATCTGACAGAGAAGTGGAGAACCAGTAGTAGTGAAAATCAGGGGGAATCTTTTGGTCTAGATAATATTTATGCACTTAGTCTGGAGTCATTTAAGTTAGATAGTTAAACAACAACGCTCACTCATTTTAAAAGAAATCCCAGCATATCGCTACCCACCATCAACCTGAACCTACCTGATTGAAAACATCTCTCAACCTTTAAGATACCCCAGACCTGTTGGACTATCTATCTACACAGACCCTATAGTTTACAGACTTACCCTACAGACTACTATATAGTTTTCTACTCTACTAGGAAGTTAACCATTAATTACACTCACCTGGCAACTACCCAGACAAAAGTGGCCCAAACCTGATTTTTTTTGGGTCAAGTGACCAGGTCAGACTTCTTCAGAAGTAGTGTGAACACTCAACTCTTGCTCAGATCTGATTTTTTCAAATCAGATTTAGACCACTTCCATATGTGGTCCTGAATCAGACCCAGGTCTGATTTTTTTCAATGCAGCCGCAGTGTGAAGGCAGATTTGATGGGACTTTTACATCAATCTACATCGACGTTTGTCACAATTATGCGCCGGCGGGAGTTAGCCCTAGACACAGACCGTAAAATTAAAAACTTGACTAGGCCTACAAAATGGAGAACAGTGATGGAGCAAGTCAATGGAGGGAGAGTGAGGTGTTAGAACTAATTAGTGTATGGGGGAGATACTTCAATAAAAACTAGAAGGATCATACCGTAACCTCTCCATTTTTGAAAAAATAGCAAACGAAATGTCTCTCTTTCTCTTCATTCTTCTCCTCCTCAGCACCTGCTCATTAATGTTACGGCTGCTATTACACAAAATGCGAAAATGCTTACTTTCTCCATAACCTCCCTAACTTTAGTGCAACAGTGTGCTGCGTCTTATGTCATTGTTATTGTTCTTTTGTGCATGCGGGTCAGTTAGAAACCGCAAATGGTTCACACTGGAATCTGATACAGGCCACATTTTAAAAGGTAATGTGAACAGCCAAACAAAAAAAATCGGCTCTGAGCAAAAAAATCGGAATTAAGCATTAAGACTTGCGGTGTGAACATAGCCTAAGATTTGATTTAGCCTCAAATGTCAAGTATCATCAGCTGTCTGCATCTCAGCCTGCTGTTGTTGTTCAAACACTGTTACCTCACTGGATTTACTAAACCGCAAAAAAATGAGTGGAGTCCTGCACATTTAGGGTACTCGCTGGTGGCTAACGAGGCACACCTGGTCTGCCTGGACCTGACAGCAGGTGTGGTTCATTAACTGCCAGGGAGGAACACATTCCTGCAGGACACCTGTCCAGTCTGTAATTATATATTGTGTCAGCAATAGACCTTTTTTTCACAGCAGACATGTTGACATGTCATAGTGGGAAAAGCACAGGTGTATTCAAAACCATTAATGATGGCTGCATTCCACTTAGGAGAGGCCCTGGCATTGTGCATGCTGACTCACTGAAATAGTTTACTGGGACACTTGATGGAATTGAGCCATCGTTAAGGTTATCAATTTCAGCTGTGCTTTTCCTACTATGACAAGTCAAAATGTCTGCTCCGAAAAAGGTCCATACAGTGTTCTAAATAAATCTTCCTGAGTTTATTATTTACAACCCACTATTCAAGATGAGCATTAAAAAAAGAAATACAAAATCAGTTACTGTCTCAGTGGGGGTCTTTTGCACTGCAGAGTGAGAGAAACGAGGAAATAAGACTTATCAGAAGATGTGGTTGATCCCGGAGCAGCCCAGATTAGGGATTTCTGTAATCTCAGCACCGTGGTTTCAGATTACGCCGATTCATTTCCTCAATGCCTCCAACATATCTGCGTGTGTGGGGTATTCTGTGTTGTTATTTTTACTGTAGGAAAAGCAGGCAGGTTGGAGTTGCAGCAGCAACACATTTTCTACAGTTTATTTTTTTTCTGTCTCTTATTTGACAATATTTTATTTTGAATTGAATGCCAACAAAGCACTTTGAATTGCACTAGTCAATGCTTTTACTGGAAAACAATCTTACCCTCCCAAAAAAATCAATAGGGTGCATTAGAATTTTAGCTCTGCTCTGATGTAGATGTGAGGTTATTGCTCCTGTAAAAGGTACCATGCCACTTTTCTTGCTCACACATAAACAAGCAAGAACCGTATTGTATTCTGCACTTAGAAAACATTTGCATTAATCACATAAATGTACATATTTCCTCTAAAACAATGCAACATTCATTCATTTTCTTGGAATTCCTGGAGGTTTTTTCATTAAGTGTTGCATCATCAGGTAAGAGGATTATTAGAACAGTGGCTAAAGCAATTTATCAGTCAGTGATTATCCAACTTTTCCAAGAATAATACTAAAGGAAAAATAGAAAACATCAGGTGAAAGGGCAGAGACATAACTGTGCTCTCTCCTAGCCGAGTTATCTAGAAATAACTTGTTTCATCATCTCAGCCTCTTCACTAATTACATTTCATGATAGCTGACTGTAGCTGCTTTGTCTAACATCATAAAAACCACAGTCATATTTGGGTCTGTATTAACGAGTTGATTTTTTATTTTAAAAACTGAAAAAATAAAAACAAACCCACCAACATAGTTTTAGTATATCATACAAAGACATATATCAATGTTGCTATGTGAGTATTTGTTTCTCTTTGACTACAGTGTGAGGCAGTTTGAAAGGCTGGCTGAGCTGGTATGACTACAGACACAGACCCGAGAGAGAGAGAGAGGTTAATAAAGAACATGTGGGCAAAAATACAACCAAACATCACTCAAGGTGCGTTCAATTCATCTTTTGAGACTTTTGAAATGCTGTAAAAAGTGGATCTATCTTTTCTTGTTTTATATTCCAATTTCCATTTAATTCCGCTACCCAGGTGTGAAAGAAGTGACCGAACACAGCTAAAATCATTATTAAATACAAAGACCTGGACCCAACAGTACTGCAAATAACACTTGATGCAGATGGATGGTGTCAGATGGGGAAATTATTTCAAAATCTGACTAATAAAACACTTTTCTTGCATCTGCTTCTGCAAGTGGTTTACAACTAGTAAGTCTTTAAGAATTACTGGCAAATACTATTTGACCCATGTCTGTTAAATAAACCAGTGTCACAACTTATACTTATAACTGTGTTAAGATACACAGGTGAAGCAGAGGGTCACAACGAAGTATGTTAAGACACAGAGAGAGAGATAAACTCCAAGAGAATCATCGTCGCCGTCATCAAACAGAAGAAAAAAAAACAAGGTGTTGGGTTAAAAAACGGATGCCTACTAATCTCATGGTTTACACAGAGGCATGATCAGTCTGCTTACAGAGTCTACTGGCAGAGTCCACTGGCAGTCTCAGTAGGACATTCTGTTAAATAACCTCTCTCTCCTGTGGCATTCATGTGCACTATTTTGTATCCCTTATTCAAATAAACTGAATCCATACTTGGAGAGATGCAAAAAGTAAAAAGTAATGCTATTGAATGTTTTTAGATTAAAAGAAAGAAAAAGATTATTTTCAACAAAAGAAGGCTTGTAGTTTATATACACAGCTACTTGGTCTTTAGGAAGCTATTGAAAACACTGCAGTCACTGTGTGCTGTATACTTCAAAGTCCATTGTGGTCCTGAAAATGCAGACTGTTAGTTAGTGAAGGATTTATAAAACTGCAGTCAACCATCAGTCCTCCAGGGTATTTGAAGAGGCAGGATCATGTGAATGAATAAAGGTTTGCGCAGCTTGAAATGTCCCAAAACTGACACTTTTTAGGATTTCCTTTTTGTTGCTCCTGCAGATTTTCTCTGACTGAGCTTGCAGCCTTGTCTCCTGAAAAACCCTACACAGTTTATCATCCTCCCCGGGAGCACGGTGGTCCTGTTGGCAGAGTCATGACGTCTCGAGAAAGTAACCGAGAGAATTGCTTGGATAGCCGTCTGTCAGAAGGCAACACCGTTAGCAGTTCATTATGTGACTGGATCCCAGCTGCACCTCCAGAGCTGCTGCTTCTGTGACAGATTTGTTGTAGTGCTGCTTGATCACTGACGTTTGTAAAAAAATATGCACCAATAAGGGTCTTAAACTTTATTTACCAACTTTTTCCTTTTTTTTCTCTACAAGACTTGAACTGTTGTTGCTTTTTATTATATAAAAAAAGGGGTTTTCATACCACGACCCCCTTTCCTACCTTTAACTAATAAAAAAAAGGGAAATGAGAAAAAATTACCCCATGTCTTTAATGTTTCAGCAACGGATTCTCTCTCATCAGTCCTACCCATGATGCACTGCTACCTCTGACGATGTGGCATGAGGTAGTTGGCAGTCTCAAAGCTCACAGGGAGAAGACTGTTGAGAGAAAACAAACGCTGCCACATTCCTTTTTTGAAACTACTCCCCAGTTTGGAGCTTTTTTAAAATTTTCCATGGAAGCCTCTTTTTATAAAAAAAAGAAGAAAAAAAAAAAGAGTGTTGAGTCGAGTTAACAGTCGCGGTCGTTAAAATGGTGGAGCATTGAAAGGCAGAAAGTCCAGTAAACCAGCCAGTTAAGCGGTATGGACTGAATACGGTGATAACTCACAGTGGGAAAAGAATAGGAAGAAACATGGGAGGGAGATAAAGACCGATAAAGAGCAGCTCAGGCTTAGTAGGGGAGCATGCATGCCATCTATGTGACACAGAGACATGATTTTGGGGCTGGCGTAGGGCAAGAACAGTCACTGATCTCCCCTCTTGATGCTGAGAGTTTGGCCCTTGTGTAGTGCATCCTGGGATGTCTTGAGTAGAACTTCTGCTTGTAGCCTCTCCGCTGGGACTCCTTGACGAAGCGCCATTATTAAAAACCGGGAAAGAAAAAGACAATAAATACTCGGTAGAATGGGTCCTCTTCACTTCAACTGCTTTTCACCAACACAGTCCTAGGGGAGAGGCGGGGGGGGGGGGGGGGGGGGGGGGGGGGGGGGGGATGTGAGACCATGAAGTTGCCCTCCCCCTCCCCCCTGTTGCTGAGCCCTGGGTGCTGTCCTTTGTGGAAGCTTTTGGACACGGGTGGAAAAGCAGGTTTAGAAAAGAAGCACCTTTCAATTTGGCTTAGATAACAAACGAACAAAAAAGAGAGAAGAAAACAAGAGAGTGAGAAGTGTATAAATAGAAAGAGGCAGACAGAAGCCGGTCTTCTGGTAGAGGAGGGGGAAGCAGGTCTCAACCTGTGCCTATGGAGAACAAGGAGACAGACCCATTTGAGTCATTTTAACTGTAAAATATTTTGGGTGTATTTATAGTGCAGTGGTTGTCCTTACCCTCTTCTTGCTCGCCCCAGCCCTCCGCTACCCCAGCCAGCTCGTAATGTTTCTTCCTCAGCTCGCCGAGACGCTCTCGCTCCTTCTGCAGACGAGTCTCCAGCTCCAGAACCAGGACCTGAGGAAACAGAGACACAAGCAAAGGACAAACCTTCGTCATTTCCCTGAAACCTCTCATTGCCCATCGCAAACCATGGAAAATCTAAAATCCTAAACAGATCATTATTTTTTATCCTTCAAGATACTCGATGAACGTCATTATTTTATGTTCTTGCCTATGATCAGCTAGCTGTCTAGCTAGAGGCCACTTTTGATATAAAATTTAAAAAAAAATTTACACAAAAATGTCATCCAGGCTAACTTAAATTAGACAGAGCAGTGGTAAATAAAAATTCTTGCTGGTTATGCTATTTTCTCCAATTCCCCTTGTGTCTGTGGATGCTTTCTAAAGACCAGTTAAACAACCATTATTTACACAGGTTTTTTTTATAGATAAAAACTCCTAAAAAATACACTTCAAACAGAGGTACTTTGTGACTTTACAACAATGGGCCGTGTGTGTGAGCAGGTCCAGACATTTCTGTTTTTCTTTCAGTGTCGGGGGAAGCAGAGCCGCAACACAGAGTGAAGTGTTCATATGGGTCTGATATTTGGCTTCTCAATGGACGAAGAACAATATACCTCTAATGAGACTAATGTGGAAAATGTATTAATTTAAATTGTTATTCAAACTCGCATATCATAGTCCTTACAAATTATTAAATCATCGTATCTCCATATTTTGTCTTTTTTTCCCCCATAAATCCATACTATTGGTTACCCTTTACGTCTGTCTGTTGGTTTTACAACTATTTAACCAATGAAAAGTATTAAAAAGAGCGTGTGACTAAATCTCATAGCTCCATTGACTCCTCAAACTGTCAGCAAAACCTAACATAACTCCACTCAGCCTACATCTTGAATGAAGTGCCGCACACAGCAGAGTTGAAGGTAAAACAGTGACGAAGTGATTTCGTCTGAGGTAAATAGCTTAATAAAATGTTTGTTTTTTTCATTTTCCTGAAAGGTAACGTGGCAACCGATGGCAACAATATATTTTTTAAGATTCAACTCAGCTATGCAGCTTATTATGATAGATATCGTTGCTGCTTACCTGTGCATCCATCTCTTGTCGTTTGATCTGGGTGAGAGTCATGCTGGAGAAGTCCATTGTATCTGGATACAAACAACAAATTACCTATTGAGTTTTATTTACAACGTGTAGCGTTGAACTCCCTCAAACTAAGAAATAAAAAAGATAGCAGCTGGACATTTTGTGATCAAATAACATAAAAAAAATATATATATATATATATATATATCAATAAAACTGTGAAACAAACAATTTCAACTTTCCAGTCAACGTGATTCTCTCACCTGTTTCTTCAATCTGGGATTTCCCAGACTTGGTGGAGGCCACGACAGCTGCGGTGGCCTGCGTGACGCCTCGGGACGCCTGCTGTAGGCGGTGCAGGTTGCCGCTGTCTTTGTCTGCTTTTACCTGGAGAGGGAGGGCAGCAACAAGACAAGAGACATGAGATCTACAACATGTATCCCTTTAACTCTATTGGCTCAGCAAACACCAAACAACTTACACCATTTAGACCCAGAGAGAACTATGTATTATTTGATTACCTTAGAGGCAGCCACTAGCTGGGCTGTGCTGGCAGCTATTTCATGTGAACACACCATCAACTCCTCAAACTTCCCTTTGCCCTGCACCACCAGATCAGCAGCGTCTCTGGAACAACATCATGTTGATGTTTAGACAACTTTGTTCACAACACAGTGAGAAGCACCTGATTTATGAATGACCTTCCATGCTTGAAACCTCATTTACTGTTTTGTTTTTTCTTTATTTATGCCCTCATAAGGGTCTCCTCTATCATTCTTTCGGACATTTAAGACTCACAGCACTTGTAAAGCACCACTTACACCATGACCGTGGCGCCCCATCCCACTGCTTTGGAGGCAGAGATCAGGCCCTCAGTCCAGCGGGAGTTCTTGGCATAAAATTCCTTCATGGAGGCTGCCCCCTAGTGGACAAATGAGGAAATATGAAATATGTTTCATGACACACTTCTTATGGCGCTTTTCCATTACATGGTACCTGCTCGACTTGCCTCGCCTCTACTCTACTCTACTCTACTCGCCGAAAAGGTGACGTGAAAGCGACAGAGGGGGGTGTCCTGAACAAACCCGCTATTTTTAAATAGTTTAGCGAGCTGTGTGCTGCCTCCAGCTTCATTTGAAACTAAATGTGTCTTCTGGCTGTGGCAACAACAACACACCTTCCACGTTCTGTGTGTGTGTGTCGCGTTAGGTCACGGCAGTTTCCTGCGGCGCCGCTTGTTTTACAGTTCTGCGGAGGCTCCAGGCAGAGTTTTCGCCGTAGCCTACGTACACACACACATGGCCGGCTCGACGCACGCACCAGCGCACAAGTATAAACATCAGGCCACACATAGGCTATGGTGGAGCCTCCACAGAACTGTAAAACAAGCTCAACAAAGATGGTACAGAAGTGAGAGGTCTCACTCTGTAGCTAAAAAAGAGAGGGTGAAAAGAGGAGCTGCAGCAATGTGCAGTACAAAAACAATATGGTGTTTTTTGAAAATTAAACCATGTAAACCTATTCTGGTACAACCTCAAAATACAATTATGAACCTGAAAATGAGCATAATATGAGAACTTTAAACTCACAGACATGAGCGCAGGGGCTGCCACTTATGATTTGTTTTAAATTAATCAATAACCTAGCAATTATTTTCTTGATTAATCAATGGATCATTTGGTCTATTAAAGAATAAAAAATGGCCATTACAATATCTCAGCATCCAAGGCGACATATTGTCTGACCAACAGTTCAAAACCAAAAGATATTCAGTATACTCTAATTTAATACAAAGCAGGAAAGGCAGCTAATTATCACATTGGAGAATCTGGAACCATCGACTAATCGTTCCAGCTATAGTCTGGACAGAATATCATGAAGATCTGTGCAACATAAAATACAAAACCCTGCAACATATACGGTCGGTTTTTGTTGAGGGTGTGTCTGCATTATAATGTCAGCAGAGCCTAATATTATTCTAGGCATCAAGGTATTTTTTCATAGTTGCATATTCAGTTTTGTTTTTGTTTTTTTTTAACCATAAACTAAATTCACATACAACAGACCTCAGTGGAAATTAGCATTTGTGAATATGAAATGTATCCATCACAATTAAAAGACTGTAAAGTTGCAAATTCTAATCAGTCACTTTGGAGAAGTTAGATGTTGGAGTTAGAGAAACGATGCTGAATATCTCGTGAGAAATCTGTTAATAATTTCTCACTGTCAACTCACCCTGCCACTCTCCACGATGTCCCTTTGCAGATTCTTGGAAGACAGAACGAGCTGCTTGATCGCCCGCATCAGCTCTGTGCAGGAGGCCAAAATCCTGCAGGGGGCGACAGAGCAGAGGACACAAACACTGACGCACTGAAACTCTACAGCCGCTACTATCCCTCCATTTCATCCAACTAGACACATTTTGAAAGATGCAGCTCAAAACAGACAGAAATCTGCTTCCTCACTATTTGGAAATAGTAGTTAGTTTCCCCACAGTCTAGTTATTGCATGGCCAATGCACCACTGACCTGAATTCTCAATGTAGTAGTTGTAGATGCAGTAGTTGTACGTTTCTTTTCATAATAATCTCTCACAGCAGCACTGGCGCAGCAGTTATTGAGAAAACAACTTAATTGGCTTCATTTGCACACAAAATAGACTTATTACACAAACTGGATAAGTAAACATGAAAAGAAACAAACCCAACTACTAGATGGCATGCACATTAACATCAGTATGAGACAAAAGCAGCAAAATCTAAACCCTAGAACTGAACTGATACTCCTTTAGCCTTGGATGGTTAAGTGAAGAGTCATGTGCCTGATGCAACAGAACCACCACTGATGTCAAGCTTCTGCACAATAATGTAATCAAGAGATTTCTGAACTTCCTTGGGCTGTTAGTTGCACCATATTTGGTGTAAGACATCTACGATATGATAATAGCTTGTGGAGCTGCTCCAGCGAAATAGGAATGACATTACCGGTATAAAAACTACAGAATGCACACTGAAGAAACTCATTTAAGGTTTGGCTGTATGGAAAAACAGCAGGGAAACATTACGTGTCACACTGGCTTCAGGCTTCACAGTTTGCATCAGCTTTGTGGCTGAACTGATGAAATTCTTTGCACGTCAGCCCTCAGCGTGTGACCGTCTGCAACTTCACTGAAATATCATGTGACTGTTGCGCTGCCTTGTTGGTAATCATCTCTATGCCTTTTTCCAGTTCAGTGCTGTATCTATAACAGATGAATCGGTTCCTCAATCTTCATATTTCTTTTTTAGGCATTTTGTCTTTCACCGCAGAGATGGTTGTTATTGTTGTCGTCGTCGTAGTCACTGATAGTTCAAGTTTATGGTTTCTACTTTAATCTTAATACAACTTACTGCTACAGTATAGAGAGGAGGAGAGACACCAAGATAAAGCCATAGAAAGTATAAATGTTTATTTGTGGGTCAACTGTAGTTCTATTTCAGGAAACTGTGATATTCTTGTAACATAATGAGGTTGATCGTTTTTAGTAGGTCTAGATCAAATCGTCTTGCACTCTCCTGAATCTCGTTTGTATTCAGTTAATTTGAGGTTTAAACTGTTTTTGTTTGATCCTGTATATAAACCTTTTCACCTTGGAGAAAGTCTACGATTATTGTGACTGTAAAAAGGGATTCCAGTCCAAATCTGTGCTTTACCTCTCATTGACTTCCATCTTGATTCCTGTATCAACTGCTCGGGACTTGTTGAGCATTTCCTGTTGGGATCCACAAAGGCACATTGGAGACAAAAAAAAGACACTTTGAAGTTCATACTTCTTGAAAGTGAAAACAGGGGGCAATGTTTTCACCTAGCTTGCAAAGAGCTGCACACTCACACGGCATGTGCATTTAAATACACATCTTCCACCAGATGACCACAGTTTAGCACGCACACACACACACACACACACACACACACACACACACACACACACACACACACACACACACCTCTATTCTGGTAGCTGCCGATTCCACAGCAGCAGAGGTGGCAGCCATTTCCTGCTCCACCAGATCTCCCAGCTCCCCCTGCTGTAGCTCCAAACCCTGAGGACGCAGTTTCTGAACAAAGACAGAACAAGAGAGAGACTGAAGTCAGTATTAAAGCACATACATGAGCATATTTAACCTTTTATCACGATCTAGATCATACAGCAACTCTGGGGAAGATTTGTATGTATGGACCTCCGCAGTGGCCAGAATGGCCTCCAGAGCCGCCTTCAGCTTGCTGTTGTCTGCTGCAGTCAGGCTGTCCTGCTGCTTCATCTGGCCCAGCAGAGCCAGAGTTTCAGCCCCACACGCCTTCACACTCTCTGAGAGGGCTGATAGTGACAGAGACAAGGACAGGGAGGACGCATATAATTAAAATAAATAAACATACATAGAAAGAAAATGACCAATAAGTTTCTTAAAACATATGCCATGCTGTAAAATCATTTACACTCCATTTTCTATCAAAATACCATAGTATTTCTTCTGTACACTCTGATGTGTATCAGTGCCACTAGGGGCTGCAGCTGCAGTGTTAATTATTTTGACATCCCCTCAGGCAAAGTGTCAACTAACAGCCACTCCAATGGGAGGTAGAGAAACCAAAACTACCTCTACAGCAGCTGTCGGCCTGTTTTTTTAGATGCAGAACAACCAGCAGATTTGCATCAAACTGCAGGCTTTCAAATGCTGCATTCAAATGTTTTGGCAATGGATAAACACAGGGTCCATTGATTTTCTGAGTTACAGCTACAGATGGCGCTTCAGTTCGACCCAGTTTTAATTCTATGTTGTTTCTTTGTTGCAGTATTAAGACTGCTGGTCAGAGCTCCATTATATTTAGGCATGCTTAGACCTGCCCAGGCTGCTAACATCTCCCAAGAGAGCAACATCCTGCAAACATTAATCCTGAATGAAGTCAGCAACTTTTTACCCATGCATGTTTTGGCTGAAAGACATGAGTTATTTCTAATCACAGGACGTTCAGATATATGGACTGATACAAGGTATTACCAGAAGATTACACACTAACATTAATGTAATTATAGAGACAATAGTTTTAACCTTACTGTACATATTTAACACATTAGAAGGTACAGTATGAACTACTTACAGACATGTCAGAACATATACATGTCTGGGCCGGAGAAAAGTGGAGACTACAATTTATTCTATTCTATCTCTCTCACACGCACGCACACACGCACACTTACCATCAGCTTGCTCCACAGGCACCATGTGGGAGGTGGCACTACCCTGAACGATGGTGTCTCCCACCAGGTGGCCACACTGGGTCACCACTCGTACCAGCTCAGATACACCTACAAAATAAATTAAAACCTTTATGGCTTAATGGCTTCTTAGCACTCACACAAAAACACATCAACATAAACACACACATATATAAAGACATTGGTCACCTTACATCACTATTTTATTGCTGTTTTGAAAACACATACAGTATATATTTGTACATGTTTTCACTCTTAATGTATTTTAATTTTAACTTTTAAAAAGGTTTTGGACTAGTATTTTTAAATGAATATGGTTGGAATGCTTTTTAAAAACTTGAACAAAGAAAGTAGCCTTCCTAAACACAACTTAGCTATATACTTAGCTATATTCAGAGCTAGTAGCTAGAAAACAGCTACAGTGGGCTGAATACAGTATACTGTATTACCTTAAAATACAAAGATTCATGTGGTCAAACGTATTATTCAGTTAGAAATTACTCTTGAAATGGCCATTGTTTTTCCAATTCTGATAACACAGACATCGCCTGGTGTCGACTTTGGCTCTAACGTTACGTTTTCTCGGAGGTTCCTACTCTGTTTTTATGATTCATGTTTTAAAGCCCCCCACGCACCTGTTGTACATCCTCCCAGGTGTTTTCTTATGTTGCCTGATTAGACCTTTTCTCAGGTCTCTCTGTACAGACTGTGTCTGATTGACACATACCTCCATAACTTCTTATGTAGCGCCTCATTATCATTTATATATTAGTGCAGAAAGTGGGGATATCACACAATTCCCTGCAGAGCTTCCCCCAGCTTCAACTTGAGCTAATCAGCAAATAACTGAAAAAAACCTGTCTGGATGCGCAGGGCCTTTAAAAATTATCATTTTAAGGTCTGTGGACGGTAACAACAGTATTCATTAAAATGTTGAGTAGCAAAATAATAAATCAAAAGGCACCACAACATTAGTTAAAATTAGGGCTGTCAATCGATTAAAAAAGGTAATCTAATTAATTACATACTCTGTGATTAATTAATCAAAATTAATTGCATACATAATTAACGGTGCCTGAACCGATACTTTTTAAGAAAGTAAAAAAAGAAAAGAAAAAAAAAGGGTACTAAACAACAGTTGGTGACATTAAAGAACAGCTTGTTTATTGCTAAGGCCATATGGTCAAAATTAAATCATTTAATCATAATGTATAAAGTATAATGTATAACATTAACAATAACTTATTTCACTAGTAAATTGCTGTTGAACGACAAAAACAACAACCAGATAGGAAAAGGACATTTACAATAACTTCAAATGCACCACGAGGCTGTAGTTTACCATTTCATTTCATTTCATTGTGTTGTTTTTCCGACGGCAGCTGCAGATTGTTAAATACCGTTGTTGAATCCTCTACAGTAAAACACAGTCACACTTTACACCGTTTAGCGTTAGCTGTCAGCATTTTAACCGTGTTTAATCCAGCTACTAGCTAGCGGTAGGCTAACGTTAGCTGCTGTTGAGTATAATGTTAACTAGCTAGCGGTAGTCTAACGTTAGCTGCTGTTGAGTGTAGTGTTAACTAGCGTCACATGCAGCGGGGTTTGTGTTTCCTGTAACGTCTGTTTCAGAGCATCAGAGAGAAGCGCAGGCACCAGATTTTCGTCTGTATGCAAACGTCAATATGGAATGGATTAATCTGCGTTAATTTTTCTCAGATTAATTAATCGAAATTAATGCGTTATTTTGACAGCCCTAATTAAAATATCTAATATTTACTAGCTTATTACATATCTTTCTCCTCTACTGTTCCACATGCTTTTTCAACATGTTAACAACCACCAACAGAAACAAACTCACTCGTGTCACCCAGATTGCATAAAAAAAGAAAGAAATTGGCCTTCCCACCCCCAACCCTATCAGACCTCAACAGCAAAGCCACCAAACGCAAAGCACGGACAATCACTCACGACCCGTAACAGTAAGAGTTTTGTGCCTTCTGCCATATCATCCCTAAATAAAGCTCCCATTGGTGATTGTTATGTGTGTGTGTGTGTGTGTGTGTGTGTGTGTGTGTGTGCTACTTATATGTTGTATATGCTGCGCACAAGGGGTGCCAGGGGAACGGACTGGAGGGAACTGTGCATTATAGGGGTAAAGGTGTCTGTGTTTACTGTATGTATGTATATTTGTGAGGCCCTGTACAGACTATGAAAACAAATTTTCCCATTGGACAATGAAGACTGACTAACTAACTATCTTAATTGCATATCTTTACATATAATGTATCCCTTTCTAACTGCTCACCTGTGTTGTCAGCCAGGAAGGCCTCTCTGGCAGAATGCAGTCGGTCTATACAGTCTAAAGAGGCCTGACATCTGGATGCTAGGTAGTCTGCAGGGATAACAAAAAGAGAGACATGGCAGCCAAGACATAAAAATGTGAGTATGCACACAAACATTACTACACACAGTGCTGATCTGCATCCCAGCACTGAATTACAGCAGCTCTGACCTGCAGAGCTGGTGCAGCTGATGTGCACCGGGTCGTCTATCTGAGCCAGCGAATCCTGAATGATCTTCTCCGCCTCCTCCACAGCTCCCTGCAGACTGGACCAGCGAGCTGTGACCAGCTGGCTCTCCAACGACTGCTCCCTGCTCTCCTGTGGATGCAAATCCCCACACACGGTTGAACTTATCACACCAGCCTTTATAAGAAAGGCCAGAGAGCGTAAAATGTGAAGATTAAGATGTTTATTGGACGTGCTGGGTCTCTCAGTTGCCACTGAAACATTGGCTCAATTTATTACAGCTAATTAAGAAAGTTAATTAAGAAAGATAATTGAGAAAATAACAATGTGTCACCTTCTCATTGAGCTGATTCTGCAGGGCTTCTGCCGTCTTCACCCCGCTCTCCCTTTCAGTCGCCAGTGAGCTCTGTACTCGTTCTAGCTCCTCCCCGCGGGCAGCCAGCTCTGCCTCCACCTTCGACAAGGATTGCACCAGCTCCGCCTTCTCAGACTCAAGGGCGACCAGCTGGGTGCCGATCACCTCACTTGACTGCATGGATGAAAAAAAAGATGGGGGGAATAAAAAAAGAAGAAGATGATTTCGAGGCACAATGAATCCACAGGAAGACATGGTTACACATGGTTAGGATAATACATATCTGTCATGACATATCAGGATGTGGTACGGCGTGATGCCAGTACTCTGACCTCACAATAAAAAATAAAAAAACACTTTATCTTCAGCAACTGATTATAACAATATTGCCTCCATTTAAGTTTGCGGAGAGGCGTACAGTCTCCAGAGAGGTTTGGGTTGAGGTCAAGTTTACAATCAAACGAACACTAGGAGGCTGTGGTTGTGCAACTTGGCTGCAATGCAACAAACATGAACTATGGCAACGGAGTAAAGGGTTACATCAGATCCTGTGTACTGGAAGTTTGTGAAATGACATTTCTGGAATATTAACTACTTAAAAAATGAGGTGAGCGCAAGAATATGATCTACAGGTAAGAAAAACGTGTGAGACCTACAGCCTAAGTCCCAGCAGGTCCAACAGAGAGGGAAAAATGTTGAGAGATAAGGGAGAAACAGAATTAAGAATATGGATGTAAACTGTGCAGCAGGAGCTCGTGAGAGCTGAAAGCATGTGACAAGAGCAATAAAATGTGGGCTATGTGTGAAAAGGACTGTGGAGATTAGAGAGATGGAGGAGGAGGAGGATAGAAAGACTGACAGAATTGATAAGTAGTGACTACAAAAATAGGATGTCAGGAGTGGGAGGCAGAGACGGATGAGTAGGTACGCTACATGTGCAGAAAAACATCTGAAATTGTGGGTGGAGGGAGTCATAAGCAATCAGTGAGGTTGTGAGGGTATATAACATGAATTCATAGCTCACTGAACTGTCACTCCCCTTATAGTTCCCTTCGAAATATCCCTGCAGATCAATTTGAGCTAGCTGCTCAAAGACACATACTCACGCGGATATACAGACGCAGGAACCATGCGGCTGCATTTCCGAAAGCAGTTGTTTGGACAAGATTTTACTGCTTTTGTTTTTGATTATGGTCTCTTCTTTTAAAGAAATGCCTTCAGTCCCCTGTTACAAACATGAACTTGGCTTCTCAGCTGTGCAGAGATGACAAACTGAGAGAGGATCAACAGGAAGATCAGAGGATGTAAACTATTGTGCTGCTACTGTTTAAACAATTTCCCCATGCTGAACACCGTCAGAAACTGGATGTGTTTGGGATTCTGCTGGGGGAAGGACATTCAGTCAGTTTAGGATTTAGTTTTCACAATGTGAATAGCCTGGTCCAGGATACAGAATGGTATATACAGTGGCACTCATAAGTTTATGAACCCATGCTAAAGTTGACTAAAAAGAGGAATAAAAAAAAAAAAATCTTCTTTTGGAAATTGATCTTAATGCCTTAATTTAAAAATGAGGAAAAATCCAACCTTTAAGGACACTCATTTTCTTTGTGAATGAATAATGTATCGTAAATAAATAAATGTTCTTCCTTAAAATACAGGGGGCATAAGTAAGTAAACCCCTATGTTAAATTCCCATAGAGGCAGGCAGATGTTTATTTTTAAAGGCCAGTGGATCCAGGATACTATGCATCCTGATAAAAGTTCTAAATATAAATAAATAAAATCATCTCTCAATGCAAATCAAACCAGCTATTAGGTTAACTGAAATAAAACCATGCCAATCTCTAGGTATGGTGAAGGGTATGTAATGATGTGGGGCTATTTTAATTCCAAAGGCCAAGGGAACTTTATCAGGATGCATAGTATCCTGGATCCATGAAATAACTGGCCTTTAAAAATAAAAATCTGCTTGCCTCTATGGGAATTTAACATAGGGGTTTACTTACTTATGCCCCCTGTATTTTAAGGAAGAACATTAATTTATTTACGATAAATTATTCATTTACAAAGAAAATTGGTGTCCTTAAAGGTTGGATTTTTCCTCATTTTATTTAATTAAGGCATTGAGATCAATTTCCAAAAGATGATTTTTTTTTATTCCTCTTTTTAGTCAACTTTAGCATGGGTTCATAAACTTATGAGTGCCACTGTACTATATCCTGGGCCTGATTGTTGTTGTTTAAGGTCAGGTTTCATGAACAGCTGATCCATATGCATGACGTGGTACGTGCACCAAAGATGTAACTGACGCTACAAAAGTTGGGCGTAAGTGAGATAATTAAATAACTGATGACTAGAATAAGAGAATAAGACCATTTTTAGATTGTGTCCAGACTGTGCGCCATTAGGAAACCCCAGGTTTGATTAATGTCACATGACTGATCTTTTCACACTTTCTTGTAGCAGCCGCTTTTATCTTTTTTAATTGGTTATAAATTACTTCAGTAACTTTAGCAGCTTCAAGCTAATCCTTTTGTGTGAGGAGTGCCAAAATGCTGAGAGGAGAGTGACCTGTTGTGACGAGGCCATGGTGGTCTTCAGGGAATCCAGCTCCGTCCTGCTGGACACCAGCTCTCTCTGGAGCTCCTGAAGCTGCTCCAGCTGCTCCCTCTCCTGAGCAAGAGAAGTCAAAATCTCACTTTAGACAGCTCACATCAGCTCCACCAGTAAGAGAAAAAAAACGTCTTTTGTGGGAGTTTCTTTACAGGTCCAAAAAACAACAACCAAAAATACAATTTCTCAAAGCAGTTTCTTTTGTTTGGGTCTGTTTGTGGCCAAATGATTGCCCTGAGGGCCCCAAAAAATCTTTTCCCTTATTATGTTCCTCATGCACCCTAAAGTAGTGAGGTTCAGCACTGTTGGACCCACAGCCAATCATTTGACTGCAAAACACTGAGATGAATGGCTGTGGATAACTTGCTGTGTGGCAGGGATGTTAAAATGCATTTGTAGTCACCTGTCTGTCTGCAACCTCCTGAGCGGCCTTCACCTTCTCTTGCATCTCTCTCCTCACTGCGTCCACTTCATCCTGTGCCGCACGAGCCACCGTCATCTGCCGGGTCACCTCTGCATTCTACAAACACAAACACACACACACACACACACACACACACGGGCCAGATCTTTAGCTTGGGAGAAATTATAACAAGGACAGCAGGGGGACAGAACTTAATTTAACTTGGAAATTGTTTTTTTTAGGAGGCGACAAGAACACAGAGAAGGATTTGATTTAACATGAAGAAGTCAGACTCGTCTTCATACCTTCCTCAGCAGGTCTGCATGACTCTGAACCAGCTCTGAGTACTTCTCCTTCAGTTTGGTGTAGCGCTGCTCATTGGCCTGAGCTTTTTCTGGTTAGAAACAACAGAGAGAGAGAGACAGTCATACGCAGTTATTAGCAGACACAATAATTGACTGCAGGTGAGGAACACTGTAGGTAAATCATCGATACAACAAAGACCTAGTTTAATAAAGTATTATCAGTTTTTCATCATGTTACAACCTATAGTTTTTTCCTTCCTTTTAAAAGGAGGCACTGACAAGAGTAGCAACCATGGTTGCCACAACTTTTACATATCTGCAGTCAAGTTGAGTCATGGATACAAACAGAAGAGGCAAATAAATGAACATAAATAGTCTTGACTGTATGTTAAGTGTACCCGTGTGTTCTGTATAAGTAGGACACAGCATGTATTGTGAAACACACTCCTTTATCAGATTTGTAAACTGCTTTGTTGTAGCTTCACTTAAAGTCATTGCCAAAAGGGTGGAATTCGTCAGACTAAACAAAACAAAAAATGAGGGCAGCAAAGCTTTAAACTATTTTGATTAATAATAATCTGACCAAGAAGCTTCCTGTTAAAAGGGACAGATGTCCAGACTTACTCTCTATCTCCGTCAGGCTCCGCTGCTCCTTCTCCGTGTCCTCTCGGACCCTCCGCAGGTCGTCCAGCTCCGCCTTCAGGAACTCGCTCTCTCCTGCCGCCTGCAGCCTCAGGTGGCTTTGCTCTGCAAGCTCCGCCTCCAGCTCATTGACACGCCCCCTCAGGGCCTGACACAAGCGACCACTCTGGTGACGGACAGAGAAAGAGAGAGTGGGATTAAAAGAAATGAACACTGGGATCCTTTGTAGATAGATTTATTTGTGTGTGAGACATGACATGTGTAAGCTATCTGTGAAATGAATAATGAGTGCTTCCGCTCCTCTTTACCTCCAGTCTGAAAGAGTCCAGCTCGTCTTTCAGGGCCTGGATCTCCCTCGTCAGCTGTTCAATGAGACGCTCTCTGATGGGTACAGACAAAACAACAGTCCAAAATACAGTATAAACAGGAAATCAATAAACTGTATTTTCGCGGGAAGACTTGTAACAGATACAAATGAAATTTGGCTTGATTTGGGTCTGGATTTTTGTATTTATCTAATTAAACGTAGAATTTCACACAACCACCCCAAAGATCCATAACTGTGCTGTAATATTTGATGATGTTTTTTTTTTTTTTTAGGCAAATGTATAGAATAATTTAGCTTCTTGTCAAATTTTTAATTACACCGACAGCTATAATCATGCAGACACACAAATCTAGTGTGACGTTTTAAGGCCCTACTTGTCGTCCTTCCGCATGCCGTTCTGACTGTTGAAGTTGAAGGGGTCTATAGCAGCCGAGGTGCCAAACAGGTCGTCAAACTTGGTCTCCAAAGCAGCCTGTGTGTTTAAAACAAGCAAGTTTAAAAGAAAAATCACATGAGAAAACTTACATTGGCACCATTTTATTGTTGTCATTAACTGGGTTATTATTTTGTGTTTCCTTGTCTTTCCTAACTGCATCATTATGAAACACAGTCATTAACTATTGGAGCTGTACCTACAATCCACCTTTGTGCCTCTAAAGTTTCATGTCTTCTAATATTCTTATGAGTAGTCTCCATCAATCTTTCCAATCTGCACATTCACTGTCAATGATCCAGGTGTTTTGCAGCTGGACTGTGGGTCCAAAATGCCATTAATTACCTCATTATTTAACATGTTTATAAGAAGACAAATATTTATTTTTCCAACAGCCAGCTACTGTATGTGAAAGTCAGTATAATTAACAGCATGACATGCCGGCATAAACTTAAACCAGATGTTTAGAGTGGTCTTACCAAGAATCTGAAAAATATGTGGTTGCACAGGGGAGTCTACTCATGTCTACACTGCTGGCAGGTTATTTCCTGCTTTTTCTCCTTCAGTTTACCATTTTTGATTGCTGACTACAACAGCACACACACACCATCTCCAAAACAGAGATGGATTTCATTTAAGAAGGTATCATTCAGGGATACTTGGCTTGTTTAGTTACCGGCAACACGGGCACGTCCGTGTCCACCAGGTCGTCTGTCTCCACCACGTGCTCCAACTCGGGGGACGACGACTCGGCGGGGATCACAACCACAGGGCTGATGTGCTCCGACAGAGCCGACGCACGCAGGAAGTTAGGAGGGTTCTGCAAGAATCACACAGCACAATTTTAATCACCATATTGTTTTTGTTTTTTTGCAGAAAGCAGCTAGAAGTGTCCCTAAATGTCTTTACCCATTGAAAATCTGATATTTGTTGCAATTTTAAACAACATAGAAATAGATGTGCATTTTTTAACAAATGAGATCTAGATTACATCAATAATCTGTGTTTACATTCAACACAGATTCATTTTTATTAATTCATCTGTATCCCCATGAAGTGAGTTAGTCATTTGCCTTGTGGCAGAATTTTCGTGTCAAAGCAACTTTTTTCTTCGTTTGCATAAAAATAAAAAGCAAGGGAGTGCAGCTACAGGGCATGTTTATGTCATGTCATGTTAGTGATAGATATGAGTTACACCCTCAAACAGATATGAGCAAATGTAGGACAGAGAGTGAGCTCAAAGAACAAATTGTGAAGGCGGCCTACGTGTCTCTTTCCTCATTTCCATTTATATCATATGTAGCAGCGTATATAAGTATCTCAGTAAAATGAAGGCTTGATAAAAGCTGAGAAGTTGATATGAAAAGAAAGGCATTCACTGTATATATGTTAGGACTGTCAAACTTTTCAAACAGCGATTAATTGCTGAAGTTCTATAGTTAATCGCGATTAATAGCATATTTTATCACATGATTAAAATTCTATTATTTTGCATTTCAGAACAGTTTTTAAGTACATATTAACAATCGAAAGCAATTTTTACCAGTGTATCTTGATTGGGAATAAAATGAATGCAAAGAAAGTTACTTTATGAACTTGATTTTAAGATTTGTAATTGTTTATTTACTGTAAACAAAAGAAAAATGTGTGAATCTGTCATTATTGCACAATTCCTCCAAGTACCTAACTAAAAATCCCTATCCTTACTAGAGTCAATATAGTGTTTAGTAACTCCTAAATAATGTTGATTACTCACTGACGTCCAGTGATCACCGGTTAATGAGCAGCTCATTTCTGCACAAGTCCGTGTTAACACAGCCCATCTCCACTCTTACCCGGCGACAGAGAAACAGGCTGGATAGTCCGGTACACTGTTGTTTCCACAACAACAAAAACACAGCAGTCTCTGAACTCGCATTGGGAGTTTCGTTGAAGTTGGATGTAGTCCAGTTTTTGTCTAATGAGCGGACACTTGCAAGCAGGATTGATGGAACAGGTGTCCGGCTAGCGTTAGCTTTCCACCTAGCTAGGTTATACTCCAGCACCGCTGAGGATGTCCCCCCGTGATCGCCGCTACGGCCGCTGCTGCTGCTCGCTCCGGCCGCCGCAGCTGCCCGCTGGTCAAACTAACCTGTACGGCGGGCCACAGTAACCTCTTATTTCCGAATATTCATCTCTCCCCCGCCCCCCCGAGGGCCGGTGGTCTAGCATCACATTAACTGTACTACTATGCTTAGCTCCGTAGGTGGTAGCTCAAGCTTGACGTGCTTCGGTGATATTTTAATTCGGCTTTACACAACGTGCATATGGCTTTCGACTTGTGTACGAGCCGTCCGGGAGTTTTGGAAAATAAAAAGCGCCATTCAGGATTTCATTGCTGCAGTCTTTCTCCATCATGCCTGCAGCAGCAGGATGTGTTACGAGGAAGTGGCAGCTTGATGATAAGTAACGGTGCTGCAAAGGGTCAAAATAGTAGCCTGTTAGGCACGACACAAAGCCGAGTGAAGTGTAAAATAAATTAATAAATGCCGGCATGCAATTAATTTTCTTTAATCGCATCACGTCGGCCCTTAATCACATCGCGATTAACGCTGACAGCCCCAATATATATATATATATATATATATATATATATATATATATATTTATAAGATATAATCAAGACTTGTTTTAGAGTCTATAAACAACTGGTATATAAAGATACACTATTAAAAGAGAGAGCTTTTTGATGGGGAATTAATTAATCAATTGTTAAACAAAAACCTGAAACAACCGTTGTGGGTCAACTTGAGGCTTAGGTTTGGTTAAAATGTGGGTGGAAAATGTAAGACTTAGTGAGGGCGGTTCTCACCTCAGGCAACTGTGGGATCTGAATCAGCCTCTTGAAATACTGCAAGTTACTGGAGCGATAGAACAGACTCTTTAATCTGAAACAGAGAGACAGAAGTTTAGGACAGACCAAGGAACAGACAGAAAATCAGAGAGAGACTAAAGAGTTTGACATTGTAAACGTCATTCTACATGTTACTAAGAGCTCAGTCCTCGGGGTCACACTCAGTCAGCGAGTAGAGTGAAACCGTGACCGGCTGGATTTCTGTTAGTGAACTTCATACTTCTTAAACTGTTCCTGGAAGCGATCTCTGTGGCCCTGGAGAGTGTCTGCTGGAAGGCCTGCAAGCACACACAAAACACAAACATGTCAGTGCTCGGACATCAAAGCTGTCAGGTATTCTGTATACAAAAAAATCTTCTTTTCAGAAACTGAGAAAAGGCTTCTTGAAACTGAATTGCATGCATGTTTGAGTTTATCCAGCAGAGCTGTGAAAGGTTTCAGGAGCCAAAGGGTCTGAAAAAGCCTTTAACTCCCAGGAGAGCATGTCATCTTTAAATCTTTGAAGAAAAGTGTCACACATTTTGAGTATTTACACACATTATTTCTGTACTGCAGCAGGACTTTTAAGAGTTAAAGGTGAAATTCAAATCTCAAAAGTTGAATTCAATGCTGCTCAAGAGGCAATAGATATCATGCAAGAACCACTCAAACAAACAGATATGTTCTGAAGTGTGTTCGAGTGATTCAAGAGAATTTGTGGCATTTACCAATTTACATGTTAAAAATGTTTCACAAAGGGAATTCATGAGTGGTTCAGACCTGTCATACAAGTCATGTACAGACAGTAGTTTAAATCAAATATAACTATAAAAATAAATAAATATAACTGAAATAAACTTAGGCTAATGCAATATTAATATTCTCTTCACCATATTATCATTATCATGGCTTGCCGATTTAGTTTTTTTTATGATTTTATTGACATATCTAAACTTTATTTTGTCTTTATTTCTGTCACAGAAATATTGAAGCCTGTTTTAATATTTTCTTCAGTAATTGTTTCAGGTCCCATAATAATGACCGGAGCTGCGATTAATCAGTCAATCGAAAAAAGAAAAAAAAAAAAAACATTAACCGGGAATTATCTTGATAATCGATAAATCCTTACTGTCATTTTTTTAAGCCAAAATGCCAAATCTTATCTGGTTCCAGCTTCTCAGATATGAGGATTTGCTTCTTGATTTGACCATATATGATGGTAGATGAAATATAATTTGGTATCGGACTGTTTGTCAGATAAAACAAACAATTTAAGGACATCACTTTGGGTTCTGGAAAGTTGTGATTGGCATTTTTCACTACCTCTTTACCTTTTGTAGAATAAATCGTGAAAATAATCGTCAGATTAATTGATAACGAAAAGAATTACTGCCCCATTACCGACACTGGCATTTGTCATGTTTTCGTCTGCTGACATCTAATAGCAGGACTTGACTACTTATTCATCAGTTATGAGAAATTGATTATGCTAACGATCAAATCCAATGAAAGTGCACCTCCCCTATGAACAGGTGGCATTCATCAGATTTAAACGCGTGCTTTATGACAAGTTAAGGCAGTTTGTAATAAGAGACTTTTCAAATAAGGTTTGAACTCTAATACTACTGAGCCTGTAGTTGCGGTGCAGTTTGACCAACAGACGTGTGTGTCACTCACAGGAGTGCAGCTTAAACAGCAGCTTGACGGTGTAATCATACAGGTGGCTGCTGTCCAGGATGACTTGGATGAGGGGGGCCAGGCGACACTGGCCCGCTGCTGTCACTGACACCGACCGAGACATGTCGAGAGAGCTAAATACTGGGGAGGGGAGAGAGAAACACATACCCGATCAATGGATCTCTTCAATGCATCAATATCTACCCACACACAGTCGTGTGAACCCATCAGGTATCATTACAAACACACCACACATGCACACACCATTGATTATTAATGCAAACGTAGCGAGACAGTCATGCACGAGCCTCGTCAATCATGAATTTTTCATGAATCAATCAAGTTGTTCTGCTGTGCTCTCTAAAATAAACTGATAAAATGACTGAAAGCAGCAAGAAGCTCACTCTTGCTCATGGGGGGGGGGAGGTTTGAAGTGGAGCAGCAACCTGAACACTAACAGGATTGTCTAACTCCCTCTCTGCCTCCATCATCACGCCCCTCTTTCATTTCCCTGCCACCCTACTCACACCACCCCTAAAGCCTGGAGAGCCTCTGTGCACTGCAGAGGTGTGGTTTCCTGCACAGCTAGAGATTTGGGTGTGAGAGGTGACTCTAATGCGTTTTTGTGTATGTTTAGTGGAATATCAGACTCATAAGAAGAAAAGTTTGTTCTGAATCTGAATAGAGATATGGTTTTGGCAGATATCTTTATTTCCCTAGAGAGAGCTTGGGGGGGTGTGTAATAAGAATGAAGAGCATCATACATTGAAACAAGAATGTAATTTTCTCCAGGAGTGCACAGCTTGTGAGCTCCTGGTCACATCCCAGCCATCTATTTTTAGTCCTGTCCATACTTTAAAAGACATTAACCCAGGATGACTCACCCAGACAACAGGAGGGCTACACGAGGTACAACGAGGTAGCTAACCACTAATAGCTGTCAGAGTGTCTATTTCTGTGCACCATTATGAACAGTACACCTATCAGTCAGACTGTGTCTTTCTGTCTGTGAAAGTGTATCATCAAACTGTGTGTGTGTGTGTGTGTGTGTGTGTGTGTGTGTGTGTGTGTGTGTGTGTGTGTGTGTGTGTGTGTGTGTGTGTGTTACATCATGCTCTGGCTCAGATAAGCAAAGCTGGTAGCTTACCACCCAGGAAGAGGTTGAGCTCACACTCCAGGTAGTCAAACATCTCTACTGTCAACTGGAAGCTAAAAGAGGAGAGATACAGAAAGAGAGATGACCATTTTACATGATTTCAGCAAACACACAAACGTTTTATCTCGTCATGGTGGTAAAGATTGCATCGGAGTATATGATATAAATTGCAAGGAGTGTAAGAGAGAGCGTTCACATTGATGTAATTCTTCTCACATGTCAATACCACTGTTGCTCCAAATAAAATGACCCTAGGGTACCAAAAAATTTGGTTCTTCAGTTTTTGCAGATAAGTGTTTTCCTGTTTTTCTTGAATCAACACCATTACTTCATTTCCTTCCCACATTCTGATTGGCTGAGTCATGGTCAAAGCAGGAGAAAAATACCCCAAACTAGAAGGGTACTCTTGGATCACAGACCTCGCCAAGGCATGCCCTATTTCACAATGTTAATGCAGTGCGAATCTTCCTAGTCGGGAACTCAATTTTCACACAAATCTGGCAATGTTAACAAAAGCAAAAAATAATTGGTGTATCTGCCCCGTCATTTGGATTTGCTCAAACATTTTAATGGGCTCCTCCTTGGCCCATGCTACACCCTTCTACCAAGTTTCATGAAAATCCGGCGAGTAGATTTTATGTAATCCTGCTAACAAACAAACAGACAAACCAAGCCAAAAACATTACGTCCTTGGTGGAAGTAATAATAATAATGCACACCTGTAACTGTATAGTACAGTAGGTCCAAACCTGGGAATACATCTCCACAAAATGATTCCTTTTTTTGTGGACTTTTCCTATATTTTTGCAAACATTAGATACTTCTACCTCTTCAGGCCTCTGAAAATCTAAATGTAACAACATGAGAAGGAAAACCTTGCTCTAGTTTGACAGAGGTAACTGTAGCAGCCCCGGAACTAAACTGCTTGGACTAACATTTTTAAACAGTTTTCTTCTACTAACTTGTGCGGAATAACACACCTGTAAGCCTTTTTAATCACCCTGTGGGTTTGCGTCATTCATTCTGGTCGGTGTTTACATCTCACCGCAGGCCAATGTGCAGGACGTGCAGCGCATACTCGCCGACCAGATACTGTGTGTGGAGTGGACCAACCCGGACTCCCTAGTTATTGTCCTTGGTGACTTTAATAAAGGGAACCTCACTCATGAACTCCCTAAATATAGACAACATATTAAATGCCCGATCAGAGAGGAGAACATTCTGGATCACTGTTACACCACAGTCAGGGATGCTCATCACGCCGTCCCCCGTGCTGCACTTGGACACTCTGACCACGTCATGGTTCACCTGATCCCCCGCCTACAGGCAGAAACTAAAGCTCTGCAAACCTGTAGTGAGGACATCAAGGAAGTGGACCAGTGAGGCTGTGGAGGATCTCCAGTCGTGTTTGGATTCTACTGACTGGGATGTGTTCAGGACTGCTACCAACAGTCTGGATGAGTACACAGAGGCTGTGACATCATACATCAGCTTCTGTGAGGACTGCTGTGTTCCATCAAGCACCAGGTTGAGTTCCAACAATGACAAACCCTGGTTCACAGCCAAACTCAGAAGGTTAAGGCTGACTAAGGAAGACGCGTTCAGGAGTGGGGACAAGATTTAGATTTATTTACAGATTTAAAGAGTCGAAGTACAAGTTTAGCAAGGCAGTGAAGGAGGTTAAACGACGGTACTCTGAGAAGCTCCAACGCCAGTTCTCAGCTAACGACTCTGCGACTGTGTGGAAAGGCCTTAGGCAGATCACCAGCTATAAGTCTAAAACCCCCCTCTCCTCCTTCAATGACTGACACCTAGCCAACGACCTGAACGAGTTCTACTGTCGATTTGAAAGACAAAAGGACAGTCCTGACACCATCCCCCACGACACCTCCCTACAGCTACAGCCACTGTGCATCACTTCCACCTCAACAGGGTCCTGGCCCCCCCACCAATGCCCTCCTTAAAGGTCCACTACATCCTCCGGCACCTGGACTCCGCAGGAATCTACGCCAGGTGGACTTCAGCTCTGCCTTTAACACCATCATCCCGGCTCTGCTCCAGGAGAAACTCTCCCAGCTTGCTGTGCCTGACTCCACCTGCAGGTGGATCACTGACTTCCTGTCTGACAGGAAGCAGCATGTGAAGCTGGGGAAACACGTCTCCGACTCACAGACCATGAGCACCGGATCGCCCCAGGGCTGGGTTCTTTCTCCTCTACTCTTCTCCCTGTACACCAACAGCTGCACCTCCAGTCACCAGTCCGTCAAGTTCGCGGACGACACCTCCCTCATCGGACTCATCTCTGATGGAGACGAGTCCGCCTACAGGTGGGAGGCTGACCAACTGGTGAAGTGGTGCAACCAAAACAATCTAGAGCTCAACGCTCTAAAGACAGTGGAGATGGTTGTGGACTTCAGGAAGAACCCAGCCCCACCTGCCCCTATCACCCTCTGTGGCTCCACAATTGACACTGTGGAGTCTTTCCGCTTCCTGGGAACTACCATCTCCCAAGACCTCAAGTGGGAGCTGAACATCAGTTCCCTCATCAAGAAAGCACAACAGAGGATGTACTTCCTGCGGCAGCTGAAGAAATTCAACCTGCCAAAGACAATGATGGTGCACTTCTACACAGCCATCATAGAGTCCATCCTCACATCCTCCATCACCATCTGGTACGCTGCTGCCACTGCCAAGGACAAGGGCAGACTGCAGCGTGTCATTCGGTCTGCAGAGAAGGTGATTGGCTGCAATCTGCCGCCGCTCCAGGACCTTTACGCCACCAGGACTCTGAAGCGTGCTGGTAAGATTGTGGCCGATCCCTCCCACCCCGGACACAACCTCTTTGAGACACTCCCCTCTGGCAGGAGGCTGAGGTCCATCAGGACCAAAACCTCACGTCACATGAACAGCTTTTTCCCCTCCGCCACTATCCTTATCAACAAGGCCCGGAAACCACCCTGACTCTCCACCCCTGGCTCTTCATGCCACTGTTCTCTCTCTGCTGTAATGCTCTTTGCTCTTTTTTTATTTTTTTATTTCTATCTTTATTTTTAATTTAATACATACTGTGTACATATACTTATACTTATATTGTTTATACCTATACTTATATTGTTTAATATTCCATCTAGAGAATGTGTGACGTGCACCAACAACACCAAAACTAATTCCTTGTATGTGTTAAAAAACGTACATCATCATCAAAAACCCTTTTTGATTCTGATTCTGATAAAATGATCACGATGAATACGTTCTTGTGGCTCCGTTGCATTATGATGATAATGAATTCATCCAATTACATTTTATTTCACAATTTGGTCAACACAGTTTGAGATATAACACTGAAAACCCATTCATATCTGGATCCTGGGTTCTGGCCGGCAATAACCACAAAAACAATAACGACAGGCGAGGCAGCAGCAGCATGCCACACTCACAAGTTGTTAACGTCGTTCTCTCCAGCCTCGTCGAGCTGTCTGTTTGACATCTGTAGGTTGCCGGGGAAACGAGGGTTCTGAAAAAGAAGACAACAGGAGGAAGTTCAGCCGACCTGATGTCCATCTGAGACGAACACACGAGTAGTTTACAGGCATGATCTACTGTTTATAACCATGAATATTGTACTTTTATAATTCATGCATAATTCATTTGGAGTCGTGTTTGTGTCCATCTGATGAATTTGAGTCCAATATTTATTCAGAAACAAATCCTCAAAAACATATCTGGCTCTTCAGCTGCTATTGTTCCACTGTGTTCACCAGCTAGCTGTGTCTGTCTGCTGTTTGGTGTTGAGCAGGGAGAGTACAGAGAGTTTTTAGATAAGATCGGGGAGAACCAAACCGGTACAGTTGTTGGCCAGAAAACCAAAGTTATGAGCTGGAAAAGTCTTTATACGCTGTGTAAAGCAGAGGGGATGCTTCTCTGTGGTTTTATCACTATGAGCGACCCCTTTTACAAACAAATAATCATGAGATCCATTGTTAATATTGTTAAATATTAATTGCTTTAAGTAACGGATTGAAAGGAGTGATTTCCCCTTGGGGGATCAATAAAAGTATGTCTTAATCTGAATACTTCCCATACGCTGGCTGGCAAATTTACGAGAAACTCTTTGAATCCCTCAGGCAAATGTGCTGTTTGGACTTTGAACTGCTCCTGTGCACTCTTTTGTCTCACAAGTTGAAGCCAATTAAAACAAAAACCTGGCACTGAATTGAAATGTTTGACTCTGGATTTACATAAAACTGCTGCACAAATATATATCTAAAAAACTTTCTTGTTTCTCTGCAGCCAAAGATTATATGAAGTGTAATGGTGGGCAGGTGTGAGGACTCCAAAGATACAAAAAAAGAAGAAAAAAAATCCCGCTGCAATAATTCTGTTTTGAAAATAACCCTAAAATATGTTAAGGCACCCTATTTCTGTTGAAATATGCATTTGGGCAGTAGATCATTTAGCAAGTAAAAATGACCCAAGCAGATATTCTTTTTAGTTCACCAGCTCTTTTGCTGTTTTCACAGAAGCTGACTGTTGATTAATTGACCTTTATCTAGTGTGTGACGAGAGAATTTGTATTTCTTTCTCTGTGAGCTCAGCGTTTTTTAAGACATTGCGTGAGGCGTATATATCAACCTGCATGCTGATGTGTCAGCGATAATAACATACAGGGAACAGAGGTGAAATAAAAGTTGATTAATGGTTTCCTCCGGCAAAGTGTCACCTGACTCTTTTGATTCCCATGATACATCTTGGCAAACTGTCCTCTAAAACTGCCCTGACCCTTGGGTAAGAATTAGCCGTCAGCGGTGCAAAAACTAACTAACTAACTAACTTGTGATAGTATCAACACTGCCTCTCGGTCAGAGCACGGCTCTGCTCTGCTGTCTCATAAAAAGACTACATTACAGATTCTTGAGAGGCCATTAGTGTAAAAGCCCCCCTCTCCCAGCAGAGATATGCTGGCACTAAAAAGAGAGTCTGAGACAAAGATAATGAATGATGAGGGAGACTGGCGCTGGGTTTTATAGGCCAATATGACTCACTTTGATGTGAAACTCCATTTTGGTGATGAGCAGTTTGAGGTAGATGCTGCACAGCTTACCATAGCCTTCACTCAGGTGACCCTGGGGGGGAGAGGGGGGGAGACATTAAGAGGAAGAGCAGAGACATGATCAACGGTATAAAATAGTCGTTTCTCTTCCTGGAGGACTTGCAGCTCTTGCTGGTAATAGAAAACGGAGGAAGCAAACATTTGGTGTTTTGAGGAAATTCGTTGTGGCCCTTTGGCTGAAGGCATCACACAGTAAACTTGAAAAGAGTGAGCAAAGACTGGCCATATTCAGTTCAGGTTCAGTTCAGTGAACTGGGTGTGAAAATGTCTCAGTGTGGACAAAGTTGAATAAGAGTAGTTATTTGGCCAATTTGCTTCTCCCTTCCTTTTTCCCTGAGCCTGGGAGTGCATGTGGTGATGACACAACAGGAGAGGCCACCACCCCGGTCACAGGGACCAACTTCCTGTATCCTCCTGCCTAGTGACTTCAGCGAAAACTGAGTAATACAAAAACATCCAGGAATACAGAGCAGAGCGGCTCTCCACCCATATGTTGCTTCAGACTGCTCAGATTTTGTGGCTTTAATGCACTGCATTCTGTAGAGGTAGGGCTGGGCGATATGGAGAAAATCAAATATCACCATATTTTTGACCAAATACCATGATATCAATATTGCGACGATATTGTAGGGTTGACTATTGGTGATTTCACAAAATATTTACACAATAAGATCTGTGATAAATAATCACCAGTAATGTGGATATAATGACTAAGTGGGTAAAGGCAAATAATAGAACAGCTAGAACAGTCTGGTAAGTTCCTAAAATTACATCCTTTTACTGTAATGTAGCCTTTAAAACCAGGAAAAGACAACACGTATGCCATATTACGATATAACGATATCCAAAATCTAAGACGATATCTAGTCTCATATCACGATATTGATATAATATTGATATATTGCATTACAGCATTACACAATAAACCCTGTTAATTTCTTCAGAGGTGTCATCAATAATGTGAAGAGCCTTGCGCTCACTTAGATCAATGCAAATGTTATCACCAATGAGACTTACACAGAAACCAAGTTCAATTTTTACTCTGCCACCTTAAAAACAGGGCAGAGAGCAGGGATTCCCCGCTGAGAAGCTAGCAGACTAGCTTATGTAACACTACTGTCTGTTAGCCACAACATGTAGCTGGCAGGCATTGTGTTATGACAGTCACACTTGGCATGCTTTTACATGGCTTTGTCCATCACAGGACACAATGCCTGTCACTCCGACAGCAGCCGGCTGACTAAAAACAAATCATGTAATCTAACAAGGAGGACAGTTGGTGGCTGTACTGTGATCATGCTAATAAACAAAATACAAGCATCTTTAATTATTATATATTATATTATCAAACACTGCTGCTGCATGGCACTTCTGGACACAGTCCAATCATGATGTCAGAAAAGGTGTTTTCCAGCGGCTGTCAAAAGCCACACCCGAATAAGTTGTTGTTTCTGACGACATTTTAGCCGCTGCCAAATTACAGGAGCTGGCTCAGTAATAGACAATTATTATTATTAACATGGATGGAAAATATGTTTTAACACAGTTATTCATCCATGTTTAATCAATTGATGTTCAAAATACAGAGTCACCAGTAGAGAAGATCACCTATGACATAAGGTCCTTTTTGTGACTGCATGCTGTAATGTGACCACATTAATATAATACTCTGTGTCCTTACCCACATCCTGCTCATATCAGTTAAATCAGCCTTGTTCCTCATGGAGTCCTTTATCACCTGGAGGGACATCAGCAGAGACAGAGGGAGGAGGAGAACCAAGAGGGCGAAAAAAAGAGTTCATAAAGCAGGACTCATCAGGGACAATTAACTAAATGTAGACGAGGTGTGACATAAACTGAAGAATTAACCATTAGTGAAATTGTCACCATGATATGTGAGTGAAAATGGTTACGGAGTTACAATATTGTCATCTTCACGTACGTTTGGATGGCCGTCTCGCAGCAGCTTGTGGAAGACGTGGCAGAACTTCCAGCAGAGCACCGCGTTGCTGGAGAGAGGAAGCCGGTTGACTGCTGCCCAGAAAGTGTGGGCGCCTTTCTCATGATGGGTTCCCAAGATGCAGGGTGACGGGGCTGGTCAAGGATCACTGGGTTATTATAGTGCATTACATACCAACATTTTTTTTCTGTGTGGCACTAGTCTGGCTCGTGACCAATGTTACATTTCATCATCTCTTTTTCTTGTCTTTTTTAAATCTTTACCAATCCTCATACATAAAACCCATGTTTTTACGATCAGTTTAAACAGATTTTTATTAAACTTTCATGAGTTGTTTCTCTTGAAGCAAGAAGACACTGATTACTACAGTTTTAAATTAAATCTTCTTACAACATTGACAGCTCCGAGAAAGACAAACACAAATGAGCTGCTGATGATGTGGAAGAGTCTGTACTCCTAAGTAAAAATATGAAAAGTTAAAAACCAAAAATAATGAGCTCCAGATATTTTGTATTTAGTTCCTCCTCTCCTGGAACTCTGCAGACTCCAAACAACTAAATTAGCTCTGCAGCAGGGCCACATGAAGATGATGGGGTTACACTAAGTTTATTGTTTTGATCTTGCACTAACGTAACCCTGCAGCCACGGAGAAACACACACACACACACACACACACACACACACACACACACACACACACACACACACACACACACAATGAGGATATTCCTGGCATGCTTCTCTTTGACAGCGACCTCCTGTGTGTTGATGGCCTTATTGATGCTGACAGCCTGTGAAGAGGAGGAAAGAAAGGGCAGAGGAAAACAGAGGAAAAAATGGAGAACACAAATCAGCTCACAGCTTTTTTTCACACTGATTACAGAAAAAAATGTTTTTAGTGGTTTTTTTTTAACTTGACAACCTTTCAGAAAGATTTTTATTTTTTTTTACCTTTCCTACGAATCTGGAAGCAGCAATGTTTTTTATTTAAGGGTGATTGACCTATTTTCTGCAGAGTTAGTATTCAACAGCCGCTGAGAGGCCTGAGCTCCTCTCTGCTTTTGAGGAGCTCTACAGAGGCAAACATCTGTCTCATCAAGCGACACATATGGCATCGCATCTCTTCTTTATGTTCCACCTGCAGAACACAGTCACTACCTTGAATTAGGGAGAAGCGACAGAGCATGTTGAGTGTATGTAAGAGGGCAGGGGTTTTTTTGCTCCCACAAAAAACACCTCCTTATTCTGGCTTAATCGTAGAATATGGGATCATAAAATAGAAACAATCATGTTTATTGTCTCTATTGAGAGTGTGGACAGAAAGCAGTCATTAAACAAATAGATTTCCATTTCCAAGCCAGAAGCCTGCAGTTCCAAGGAACGACTTAGGACTGTAACCAGGCAGACCGAATGAGATAGTACCAACAGTTGCTCCCGTGTGGATAATCAGAGGAATATCTTTCTGTGCTGTGAAATCTACTAAGAAATGTTGGCCAGATTAAAAATGAGCCCCCTCCAACTTTAGCTCAACTTAAAGTATCATCTTACTCTTCATACAAAGACTTTTGAGTTATATATGCATCCTGCAGACAGTTTTGAATTTATACTGATATGCACAGTTAGACAGCAATCATGACTATCACAAAGTTGTTGTGGTTTGATATTAACAGGCTGAAATACAGCCACCAGTATAGTTTGGATGTTAGCTGCTGCAGAGTTGGTAGTGTTGACAGTGATTCCCCACAGTGAGCATTAGTGATAGTTGTTGGTTACAACCCACAGCATTTATTTTATTTTTTGGGGTTTATTCATTTGATAAAAAGAAAAACTGTCTGGTATATTATAAACAATAAGATGAAAAAGCTATGCTAGCAGCTCTGTAAGGCTGTACTTGTACTATGGCAATTTGACAATGCTAACATGTTAATGTTAAGCAGTATAATGTTTACCATGTTTAACCATTGTAGTTTAGCATGTTAGCATGCTAACATTTGCTTGAACTAAACACAAAGTACAGCGGAAGCTGGTGGGAATTTTGCATATATTTTGCAGGTATTCAGTCATAAACCAAAGTATTTAACAAATTAAAATTCTGACCAGATGATTGTGCTAACAAGTTGACAAGTTATTATTAATATAAAAGTTATTACCTATTATTACCTATAACCTATTTACATTGTCCTCCTATTACATCTTCAGACTCACAATGGACAGTTATAAAACCAGAAATATCGTATTTTAAATCCAAACATTCTTTTTCCTGAAAACCTAGTGCCCACAATGCAACTCGACTGCCGATAGTTTGATCAGAGATTCAGGAGTGTTTTGCTAGTAGCGACTAATCTCGATCTGCTAGCCTCAAGCAGAGATGAGGAGCTACAGCGGTCTGTTAAGCTCACTTCTATTTTAAATGGCATTCTATCCTGTCAACCTCATGTAAGTACTAGAGTAAAATTCAGGGGATCACCAAAGTCAGTATGATTTATTTTCTTGAGACCATGAATGTATGTACAAAATATCATGGTAATCCATCCAATAGTTGTTGAGATATATCAGTCTGGACTGACTGACAGACACTGCCATCCATAGAGCCATGCTGTTAGCATGGCTAAAGATCCTGTACTTGTTCTTGTTTTCTTTTCTTTTCTTGATGTTCCATCAAGGTTCTGTTAAGCAGCCAAACAAGAAAGCTGTATGAAAAATGTTCTGGCTAGAAGTTCCAGACCCACATTGTTTGAGAGTTAAAGCCGTTTCAGATGCTTTTCAAAACAAGGTGTTCTGGAGCAGCATCTGGCTGACATATCACGTTGCACATGACAAACCAAGAAAATCATACATCTCAACCCCTAAATTCAAAATATGCTCCTAAAATGCTGACGTTCAAAAAAATAAAGCCAAACATGAATTTTGTCACTATGGTTTGCATGGTAATCATGAACGGTGACTGTGGTTCCTGGGGTCAGCAGAAGACAGGAGGCCTGTTTCATAATCTCACTTCCCACAGATGTCCGGAGTCTGCTCCTCCTCTTCCCGTATGTGAGCTGTCAGGACTGGTAGTTCACTGTAATCAATCATTGGAGGAGGAGAAGTGTGCCAGGAGGGGTGGGACGGAGGCAGGAATAAAGGAGGAAAGAGGAAGAACTTGGAAACAATTGTAACTATAGGCACAAACCCAACACACTCTGCTAAAATCATTAGTTAAATCTCTGAACCAGAACATCTGCACCCATCTGTAACCTTAAATATGCTAACAGGTGTCACGGCTGTTTTGAATCTAAAATGTCCAGAGACTATTTGTAACATAACATAAACCCGACAGCTCAAAACAAAAACTAAACTGGGATTTAAAAGAAATTCAGCTCCTGTCTTGTCTGAACAGCAGACTGCATCATCCACATACCACATCTGAATGACAAATCATCACCAGCTCCAGCACGTTGGGAAAAAAAAGAAAAAAGTTTTGTGTCCTTGGAAATCTAATTTACGAGTGAGATTCAGATTAAGTCACAGGAGTGGTTCACAAAAGCAAAGTTAGGGCAGGAGGAGGAATGTAGGAATGAGGCTGCTTCAACATCATCTACCCGCCTGCGCTCGGCTCGTAGTCATGGCGATGGCGATGATACACCGCAGGGTGTGTCGTAAACATGATGCCTGACTGACCACGCTTCCACTCCTGTCATTAAACATGCACGGTGTTGATTAAACATGAGCACGGAAGCGACAAGTGCAACACCTGTTGTGTTGCATCAGCACATAACCTGGGCCATAACTCTGGCTGTGTGTGTGTGTGTGTGTGTGTATATACTGTAAAGGTCAAACACAGCAGGGTTTACGCTGTCTTGTCCAGGCTGTGCAGAAGAGAGCTGAAAAGGTCAAACCTACAGTCTGTTTCCTCTGATCGAGATCACGAGGGAAAGGTCACCGAGTTAAATTTGAGCATCTGCTTTGTAAGACGTTACACTTCCTGTTTACGCATGAACAGTTTGTCAACAGAATTCACATTTACTTTCTTATCTCATCTTCACAGCACATGAAACAACAGTGTTGCAGAAGCAGTTGCGAGGGGATGTTAATAGCAGCTCTAAAGTCATTGGCAAAACACAGAGATCCCTTGCACAGCTTAATGCCGAACATAAACGAACAAACGTATAATATTATCAATGACACCACACATGTCCTTTATGTCAACTTTAAGATAATGCTATAGGGACTGCGTTTCAGATTGCCTGCATGTAAAACTAACAGAAGAAAATTTTGTTTTATTCCAGAAGCCATAAGTGTTGATTTACTTGATGTATAGATTAAACTCAAGGTTCACTTGCTCGATTTTTCTGAAACTTTTTTTTGTTTACAGAAAAAAAACTAGTAGGTGACCATTATAAAATAATTTTGGCACACTAGTATTTCCGAGGTCAGGAGTGAACTACGTCTTTTTTTAAACCAAGATATGTTTCCATAAACCTATAAAACCACATATTTTAGAGTTGGTTCCTGTTATTAAGTGTCATTTTTCTCATGGTTAATGAAAAACACTATAAGATTGTTGACGGTGTAGAGGCCCTCATTTAGCATGGTGCAATCAATAATTGCAACATACTAGCTTCATTTCCACCGCGAGCACGTAAAGCTAGCCAGAGCTTTTTCGGTGCTAGCAGGCTGCACTTTTCCCCCAAACACTGACTCTCATTAGCAAAAAGGCAAAATTACTTTTGTGTCGTTTCCTGTCACTGTCCTGGTTGCTAATCTGTCAACATTATCTTGTGTTGTCATCAGTACAAGGGTCACATACTAAAAATGACACTCATAAAACGTTTATATGTTTGCTATCAGCCGTTGGATGTCAATGTCACATTTAAATCTCAAGAAGAGCAATTTTCATCACTTTAATTGTTTCAATGTAATGTCATTTTAGCTCATTTTGCTTCCCCTTTCCTCTCCGTTACTTACACCCAAAAATCAAGGGATGATTGAGAAACACTCAGTGCAACTGGTTCCCACGTGAGGATGACCCAATTAGCCCACAGTGAGACTTTGTACTTTGTGTTTGGGTTGAATGAGAGTGCCAGCTGCCTGGGACTCCTGGCATTGGCTGCTGGCATCGATGCATCAATGACCTATTAGCTCTTCGCAGTGCGACCAGCTACGCAGACCAGCTGACAGAGTGAAATTAAATCAGAGGTGAGAAGCAGGTGATTATGAGGATGAAGAGCAAAGATCAGCTCTGCGAGGACATCCTTATACTGGTTAATGTGGACAGAAACCTCAACTCATTTCCTCCTGAACATCCTCCCTCATGCTTTCCTTTCACTCTTTCAAAACTACACCCAAAAGTTATAACAAGGATGTATTCAATTCATCGCCAGCTGAAGACAAAACTCCTTTTTGCATCTTGACGTCTAGAAAAACATCTTTTTTTCCTCCACAACTTTGCTTTTGAACAAAGTGTTATTGATACATTGTTGAAAGCATGTTAAGTTAAGCCTGGCAAGCTCCAAACAGCCCTTCTGTAGAAAGCAGGGCATTGATATGCTGATCATAGCCTGGCTGTGTCCACTGAAGGGTCAGTGCACAGAGCCTAGAGAGAGGAAGCATCTTCTGCCTGCTAAATGAAACTGCCCTCGCTCATTGATTCACTTCCCCACCCTGACTCCTCTAACCAGTCGCGAGAGCTTGTGACTAATGCATGTCTTGGCAAATTGATGTCCACATTAGTCCTGGAGATATGTCATCGTATCATGGTCACCCCATGATGGTAGCAGAGAATTGGTTATTTTTGTCTCTGCTATGTCAAAATTAATGTTGAGATGAACCCAGTAGTGTTCAATCATGAGCCAAATGAAAGGGGGCAGATCTTGATCTCGGTGGATTGAAATTCTCATGGTCAAGGAGGCGGAGGAGGTATCCTTGTGTGACCCCGATGATTTAGTATGGGAGTGGTGATTCATCTGAGTTATAGCACTATGATTGCATGACCCCAGTCATTTAGGTCTAGAGGGAGGAGGACACAGAGCCGGGAGCACCCATGACAGTATATCATGCATATCATGCGTCTATGCAGTCTTTTTTAGCTAAACAAATTTATTCGGATCATCATTTCTGACTGGCTCTTCCAAGTATTTAATCATAAAGTCAAGGCTTAGGTACTGTACTTACTCGATGTATCTCCAATGTCTTTGCAATATTTCCTTCCCTTGATGTATCTGCAGTTCTTGTGATTTGCTGTATCTGTGGGGCTTTAAATGTATTTGGACTAGAGCTGAAACAATTCGTCCATTAATCGATTAGACAGCTTATTAAAGGGGAACTCTTTTGGGGAACGATTAATCATTTCACTGGTTACCGCATCTTGAATGTGAGGATTTGCTGCTTTTCTCTGATTTAGATAACTCTAAATTAGGGCTGGGCGATATATCAATATTAAATCGATATCCATATATTGGACTAGATATCGTCTTAGATTTAGTATAATGTTCAATCGTAATATGACCTAAGTGTTGTCTTTTCCTGGTTTCACAGACTGCATTACAGTAAAGTGATGTCATTTTCTGAACTCACCAGACTGTTCTAGCTGTTCTATTATTTGCCTTTACCCAGTTAGTTAATATATCCACATTATTGGGGATTATTTATCTAAAATGTCATTGGTAAAATATTTTGTAAAAGCACCAATTGTCAACCCGACAATACCGTCGCAATATCGACATTGTGGTATTTGGTCAAGAATATTGTGAAATCTGATTTTCTCCATATCGCCCAGCCCCACTCTAAATACAATGTTTGAAATAAACAAGTTATTTGAAGGTATCACATTGGGCACTGAGAAATGGTGATGGGACTTTTTTTTTTTTGGACAATTGGATCTAAGGTTTTCACCCACCATGTCCAAAAAGAGAAAACAAAACAAAGTTAGTTAGTTGCAGCTTTTATTTAGACCTTGGGAACTACGCATGTGAACTGCATTTAACAAGTGTACTTGTAAGAAAAAGCACAGGCGTGCACAGAAGTTGACGAAAAAATGTAGAGAAAAAAATGACAAAGTGCAGTACCTACAACCCTCAAACACATCGTTAAACTCCATCTATATTAGGAGTCCAAATTTAGACGTACAGGATGTGTATTTAGTAGACTATTTGATGCCATTACAAGCCCTGGCATTCTCATTTGTCAAGCTACTAGAGACTGTCATTTATAAATTAGGAAATACTTGCATTGGACCTGTGTGCAGAGTCTTCCATCCTAAATATTTGCTTCCTTATCAAAACTTATCCTTTAAACCTCACCAAACCAAACTGTTGATAAATAATTACAATTCTACTTTTCCATGTAACAGTGAGCTTTTCAAACATTTGGAGATTTACTGCAAGTGTAAATGAATGGTGGTTTACAAGCCACATCATGGCAGCAGGTGGCAACACTGCTGCTGAGACTTGTCCAGCGACTGTACTGTACAGGGGGATGGGTGACCAGCGAGGGGATGAAGGGAGGAATGACAACAGGAAACATGCACGGCTGTCTGTGAATGCAGAAGCCCTGTAATGCTGAGGTGCGGCCGTGGAGGCATGGCCATTGTGGCTGACGCACTGGGGGTAGAGGTGGTAGTGGTAGGGAGGGGTGCAGGCGCTCAGTCAGGCTTCCTGTCTTGGCACACCCTGCACTGCCCATTTCCTGCCTACTGAAAAATGCCCAGCTAGAAACCTTGCTCAGTTGACTCAGACAGCACCCGAGCAAGTCAGTCAGGCCGAACACTTCATTCCTTCTACGCTCTCACATTTCCTGTCAGATTCTTCCAGGTGTCTTTAAAAAGGAACACCACGGCTTATAAGATCTTCTTGGGTCTTATATTTGTAGCTCTGGCTTTTAGTTATGAATAAAACCGTCCTTGCAAAAGCAATTATTGAGATCTGGGAACAAGGGGACATCACAAACAGGGGGCAACAGACACGAGCAGTCAGATCTCCTCTAAGACCAAGTTGTAACAAAAAGTGGGTTTCCTTTTCAAGCTAAGCTGAATATACTCTTTACGTCACTCTTGTGTGTGTCAGTGCATTGAGAAGCTGGACATAGTATTGATAATTAAAAAGGTATCGGCTACGATGCAACTGAAGGTCACCCATACAATAAAATCAAAACAGAATTTTGAAAAAGGGAAGTAGAAGTAAAAATACATGCCCACGGTCCCCTCACGGTTCAACATGCATGACCAAAAATAAACGCTTGAAACCGAAAGCTAGCCTCACCACAGTGTGTTTCACATAAACACACATCTTCCCACACCATGAAATGGCACTTCTTACAAACAAATAAAAAAAAAAAAATCCCAAAACCCAAACATTTTTCCAAAAGTAACTCAACCCAATTCCAAAGGTCACTCCTCTGAACAGAGCCCTCTGTGTTGCTTGTTTAAGGACCATTTTACATGTTGCATTTGACATGAACATCCGCTCTCATACGACAGTCACTCCACGCCTCTTAAAAAGGAGCCTGACCCTTTTTTTAGAATGGCTATTTTCCCTGTGTACAACTTACAGCTGTAAGAAGAAACATTACAAACTCACAAAGGTCAAGTTATACAGCCCTCATTCGAGGGAAATTCACATATTGATCTGCACCATTATCAGCACAGTGAACAGAATCTGCGTTGCAAGTAATAATTCTGCTGATAAGTGATGGTGAAACATCTATGTTGTCTCAGCCTCTATCAGCCTTATTACAATCATGAAGACTGGCGGGCTGAAATGACTCTCAGTCTCTAAGTGGGATATGGTTTTTCACAGAATGTACAGAGCATCTTCCATCCCATTAATAACAAGGTATTTAGTGACACAGATATGCCCAGTGGGATGATGCCATCTCTAAAGAGCCCATTAAAAAGCATGAAAACATAGAGCGTCAGGATATTTGCAATGTGTGACCTCAGAGCACTGGGCTTCTGTTCCTGAGGGCAGAGGTGGAGGGCAGCAGCTGGTTAAAGACACACACACACACAAACACACACATGATGCTGAAGGCCAGGCCGCAGCATAATTAAAGTCTCCGGCCCACACCCCCATGGCAGGTTTACGAGCCTGTCCTAATAGGACCGCTTTCTGCAGCCTCGTGTGAAGGAGTCTCGGCTCTAAAGCTCAACTTCCTGCAGGACCGGTGATGTCATGACTACACATTATAAAAGGAACATCTGTGCAGCTCAGCGAGGCTCCTCAGCCAACTTGCTTATTACTCCCCAACATTGAACACACGTGAACATCACAGTTTGTCTGTGTGCGGGGGTGCGTTTTCCTAAAGGACTTGATGGCTTATGTTGCAATCTGACACCAATTAAACTCCTGCAGCAAACAGACTGTTGTCAGTGTTTTTTTCTAAGCACAGCAGTCTGTTTGACTGGTAACTGCCAGCTCAATTTGTTACATTTGTTCAAGGAATCTTTTGATGTGCATCGTTAGAGACTTTACTTAAGTTATGTGGAGGCAAAAAAAAGGCATGCCAATCAGGGACGACACTGTTCGCTCTTCTGTACATCCATGTGCCTAGACTATAAATAAATCAGTGTGCATGTTCCTTTATTTTAGCCCTTATAATGCATTTCTGTTTACTTGTAACATGTAGAGCTACAATATTTTAATTATCAATGAACCTGCCGATTATTTTCTCAATCAATTCATTGTTTGGTTAATAAAATGTCAGAAAATGCCCGTCATATTTCCTGGAGCCCAAGGTGACATCTTCAAATAGCTTGTTTTGTCTGACCAATGGTCAACTGTTTTTTTTTTTTTTTTATATGTGCAAGTATGACAGGTACTGTACACCTAAAGTGCTACTGTGGGGAAATTAAAAATATCAGTATCGGCATTCACTGCAATGACACTAAAAATGATTGTTATTGGACATCTGTACAAGTATTCAACATCATGCCACTCCAAACAAAAAACATGTAAATCTTTCATGCAATCAAGTTCCTTAAAACTCTTAAATCCAGCAAGTATTTGGCTCAGCTGTGCATCACCAACTATATGCAGTGTTGGAATGTAGAGTATGCTCGCTGACAAGGCTTACATCTATCTAGACTTTGTTTTCATACTACCGCGTCTCACTACATGCCAAAAAACATAGCAGCAGAAAGAAGGCGGCAATCAACCAAGGAGAACAGCTTTGAGGGGGTTCTGTTAGATTCACAAGACTGTTTTCCCAATAACATCAATACGTTTGTCTAAATAGCCTGTAAAGTGCAACTGAATGAAGATCTACAGGAAGAGATTTCCCACCACTACACCTACGCCATGTCTGCGCTATATGTCCTGACTGACTTCATGTGGGCAGCTGGGATTCATTTCAGAAATCAGAGAGTGATTTTCCTGTTCCAGTTATCAAAAGAAACTGTCTGGATTCTGTACTCTTCATACATTTGCCACTATGAATGTGTACAATTTCTTTTTTTGTTTCTCAGAGCATTTCCTTCAATACAAACTTTCTTAGCTGAAGATCATTGGAAAGAGGACTATGGGTGTGCTTGTATCACCCACCCTCCCCCACATCTACTATAAAAGGGCTAAAAGTACACCCATCCATCCATGTTGGCAGTGAAAGGCCGGTCTTGTTGCTTTGGCTTATGTGCACCTGCTCCAGTACACTCTGGACACTTTAGCCAGCCGGTTAGCCTCTATCGCATCATTCACAGCCCTCAAAGGAAAGGAAAATTAAATGCACACAAGATTTGAGTTGGGTTAGCTTCCATGCACCATTAAATATTGTTTCTACTGTCCTGCTTATAATGAAGACAATATACCATCTCACTTGACTTTTAATGAATACCTATTGTCTCTTTAATTTGTTAAATACGCTGGGAGCTACACAAAGACACAGTTTCTTTGAGGTTTGTCTCCAACAAACATCAATACAATCTGCAATTGATATTCATGGCACATGTAAGCTGTTCTTTGCTGAACTTTATTTTCACTAACCTGCAGCTGGAGACTGAGCTGTGTAAAAAGCAGAACGCACTGGGCAACAGATGGGCACTGCATGGTCTTGGACCCACAATTAAACTTAGTTAAAGCTGCATATGTCCATGTGTTAATGCCATGTCCACAACATAGGATACAGTTTTGGTTGCTGTTGTTTTATCAGCCTTGTTTAACAGTCTTTGTACAGTTACACCTGTGATCTCAGTGTCTTAATGTGATCATTTCCAATACATTTAAGTGGATTTAAACTGTTCTTCTATTGAGCTGGGATCAGACCCACTTCAAGAACCCTGTGCCCATATTGCTGCTCGGACCTTCAACAAAATCCAAACTTCCTATATATGCCTACATTTATCTGCAATAATCGGCAACAAGTCCCCGCTTGTTGTCGATTATTGCATTAGGGCATATTGGGCACTGGAAGTATACATATTTATATATACACAAGTAAACAGCATAATATACAAGTAATCGCACAAACAGCCCGTGTGTGTGTGTGTGTGTGTGTGTGTGTGTGTGTGTGTGTGTGTGTGTGTGTGTGTGTGCAACAGACTTCTCGGACACCACCCCCACCTCCAAAAAAACATGCAAAGTCTCAGTGTATGTCCTGTTGCTGTTTTTAAAGAAAACAAAACAAATCTGTTCTTCAGCACTTACGATTTTACTGAGATCCATGATCGTCCCCCAAAACACGCGAGTGAGGATCCTTGGAGCCAGAGAGGAGATCCGCTGTATCCTAACGTGGAGTAATTAGTAACGGGAAGGCGACTGAGGCAACAAATGCATTTGCGAAGAGAAGGGGGGGGGGGGAGGAGGTGGAGCGGGTCGTTAGCTCAACATGTGTCCCGATTTGGTATTAAAATGTTCCCCGAGCCTTCCTTCCTTCCTTCCGCGTCCTTTCTCCTTTTTCTCTGCGAGCCCTACGTGCTCCCTTATCGGCGAGGACTTCCAGCATCCGACAGCCGAGAAGCCGAAGCTCTCCGGGAGGAAAACACAAGAGGACTACCGCTGATAATACCAGCTCATTTCAGCTTCACGTTAAAACCCACCCTGCTTGTATGTATCAGCCCACATAGCGGCTAAGACCAAGACAGTAGGCTACCTTTATTTTGCAAATAGCCCGCTCTCTTGTTAGACAATAGTAGCACGGAGCCTGCAGAGAGGGATGGCTTAAACCCTGTGGTTCCCAAGCTGGGGTCTGGGGACCGAAGGGGGTCCTGAAAGAGGGGAGGTGATGTCCAGGAAATGAGAACACAGCTGCATATCCACTGGTGCTCCTTTTATTAGCAGGTAGTGTGATCACCAATTCTTTTGTTTGGTTCACCTGGCCTGCAGCAGAAGACTGCAAAAAATAAGCAAACATCTTGGAGGATGTTCCTTAGGGTGATGACGTCAATATTGTCATTCAATAAAGAGTTGTTTTCAAGAAAAGGTGTGGACACCCCTCCGCCTTCTCTCCTGCTCAGTGTGCCACACCACATACACAAACCATAACCACAAGTAGCTATTGTTAACACTAGTAAAACATACTGATTTAAAATAAATATTACATGACTGCATGCTTCATTTGGTTTTTAAAGCGCTGAGGCCTGTGGGCAGGGAAAAAAGCTCAGCTTTCACCATGAGAGCAATTCTAGGTAACTGATGCCCCCATCTGGTTTCTCTAAGACTGTCAACCAACATTTTCTGTCTTCACGGCACAGTTGTGTTTGATGTGAGCCTGATATTTTAGAGTTTTACAATAGGCATTTGTCACAGAAGACATTTTGACATGTAGAAAAATCACAGGTGTGAATTTAGAAAATAATGAATTAATAGCTGAATGCCATTTATGCTTCAGTTTCAGGGTCCTGGTATTGTGCATGCTGGCTCTCTGTCACAACTTACTGGGACACTTTAAACCATCGTTAATGTTATTATTAGAAAACAAGGACTTCAAGAACGAGAAAATCCCGCACACTGCTCTTGCTGCAGCATCACTATCTATTAAAGAAAACTAACGTTTTGGTCCCTCTGGAGCTTCGTCAAGAGTAGTTTTCGTTAATAAATGGTGATGCTGCAGCAAGAGCAGTGTGCGGGAATTTCAATTTCTTCAAGTCCTTGTTTTTGTTCTATGCACCTGCACAGAAGAATTGTTTGGATGTGCAAATTATTTGCGAATTATTACAAAACACAAATTATATCACTCATAATTGTAAAAAAAACAAACAAAAAAACACTAAGCACACTTGTTTACCATTATAGCTGAAGTCCTGTCCTGGCATTTTTGTTTTTTTCAATTTCATTACAATTCTTACAAAAGAAGACACTTGTTTATTCCCTGATTTAGTTGAATAAACAGTTAGTATTATGGAGCCAGCCACGTTTATCGGTGTTTTACAGTCATGTGAAAAAATTAGGACACCCATGCTAAAGTTGACTAAAAAGAGGAATAAAAAAAATCATCTTTTGGAAATTGATCTTAATGCCTTAATTCAAAAAAATGAAGAAAAATCCAACCTTTAAGAACACCAATTTTGTTTGGTTTTATTTCAGTTAGCCTAATAGCTGGTTTGATTTGCATTGAGAGATGATTTTATGGAAAGTACCCCATGCCAATTTCTAGGTATGGTGAAGGGGATGTGATGATGTGGGGCTATTTTAATTCCAAAGGCCAAGGGAACTTTATCAGGATGCATAGTATCCTGGATCCATGAAATAACTGGCCTTTAAAAATAAACATCTGCCTGCCTCTATGGGAATTTAACATAGGGGTGTACTTACTTACGCCCCCTGTATTTTAAGGAAGAACATTTATTTATTCACGATTATTCATTCACAAAGAAAATTGGTGTCCTTAAAGATTGGATTTTTCCTCATTTTTTTAATTAAGGCATTAAGATCAATTTGCAAAAGATGATTTTTTTTTATTCCTCTTTTTAAGTCAACTTTAGCATGGATGTCCTAATTTTTTCACATGATTGTAAGTCCCCAGCATCTCCTTCCAGGCAGCGCTGCCTGGAAGGCACTGGGATTAGGCAATGGTTATGGTTATGGTTTGGGTTAGGGTTATGTGCCTTGAAGTCAACGGTCGCAGCGCTGCCTGGAAGGAGACGTTGGGGGCTTAAAACACCATCGAGCGCCAGCCACAGACAGAGAAGTGGCTGACACTTTTCCTCCCACCTCCTCAAACTCATTCTTTTCTCGTGGAGGTGGAAAGTTTATAACCATCATCCACATCATCTGTTCTTTTTTCCTGCGTGTTACAAATGCTGGATGCCTTCACAGACAGTATATGCTGAAAATTGTCAGGGACATTTCCTAGATTCCGTGTGAGAAAGGACATGAGGTGTGATATGGGTGGGAACTTGGACAAATGCTCACAAGAGCTCAGAGTTGACTAGCATTGCTTTAACAATAACAGTATATGTCCTGTACAGCTGTACTGATTATAAAATGCTAAAAACAATATAACGCAGTAAAGTTCAGCACTACCATTAATTATGATCTTAGTAAAAACAATATGGTTACATTAACACATTGTTTTAGTTTTAACAAAAAATGACCATTATAAGCTTCATAAAGGTTGAATATGTGGCAGAGCTGCTGTACTGGATTGCATTTGATTGCAGATGTACTTAATAAAGTTGTCAAAGAGTGTATGTTTCAATCAATTAGAACTAAACTGATGTGTAATATACTGTATTTGTGGAAATTGACATATTACAGCAGCAATTTGATACATACATACATACATACATACATACATACATACATACAAGATATATACATTAACACTTTAGGAGTTTTAAGTGTTAATATGAATTATCCAATCGGACCTTTAAGTCATAGATTACCGTTCCGGGTAATTCAACACCCTGTTGGGATTCTAATTCGCAATAATGACCGGCTTGCTCTACATTATCCTCCTCATTACAAGGCTAGTACTAAGAAATGAATAATTTGCCACAAAATATTGATTTGAATTTTTTTTTTTTTTTATAGGCATCGGTATTTGATGATCTGGGAATGAGAACGAGTTGTTGAAACTGATGGCCCTGTTTCCTGTTCATGTCTCACTGGCTGGCTGATCGCTGGCGACTCGCCGCTGCTATAAAATCAGCCTACCTGTCTACCAGAGAGGACAAGTTGGCTGTTAGTAAGCTTATGTTAGCTATGTGTTAGCAAGCTAAGGCACTTGCAAACATAATACTGAATAGCTTTCTGATTTATCCACATTCCACTATAACACAAGTTGCATACTGTCAAAATGCTTAAGGTTAACTTATAGAAATATAGTTAGCCTAAAACTGACATATGATGATAAATGTCAGAGCCCACGTAACAGATAAGATTGGATTATTATTTTGAGCATTTTAGGCCTTTATTGGACAGGACAACTTGAGACGTGAAATGGGAGAGCAAGGGGGAATGACATGCAGCAAAGGGCCGCAGGTCGAAACCGAACCCGCTGCGGTAAGGACTGAGCCTTTGTACATGGGCCGTATGCTCAACCAGGTGAGCTATCCAGACCTCAGGTCTTATTGCCTGTACAGTGTTTCCCACACATAGACTAAATGTGTGGCGGTGCGCCGCACTATCAACACCGGCCACCACACATTGTGTTTCGTTATTATTATTTTTTTTAAACACTATTTAAAACACGTTCAGCTGCATTTCCTTACCCTGCTCTCTACTGTCACTTGCGTCTCACTCACACACACACACACACACACACGCGTCTGTCTCCATAAAGGAGAGAAGACGGCTGGCGAAATTCACAAGTTCACAAAAGGTTGGTATCTATCTCGTGAACACCTTTATACAATCACACATTAAAAAGTGCTATAAAAATATTTTATATTCTGAATACAATGTTGTCAGTGTGTTAATGTTGGAGTCCCGACCCGACTCTTAGCAAACAAGCAATTGCGCCTGCTTTAGAAAGTTAACTAGTCGCAAGTTTGTGGTAAAATGCAGTTGGGTTGTCAAGGTCAAAACACTATGTAGCAGTTGTGAATCAAATACACGTATTATAAATAATGTTATTTCATTTTTTTACTCTTACACTGAATGTTTACTGCTTCAATCCAGATGAGTATTGAAAAGTATTTTCCGCAAAAAAGGTACATGTTGAGGATAAGGACCAGCCTGAACTGGAGGTATCAGTCTGAAACAGAGCTTAACAGTCCGACCAGTGTAATTAGTTATGTTATTAAGTTGTTTACAATATTTTCAGGCTTCAACCAGTGAAAGACAGGGTCAGGGAGAGAAATAGATAGCTTCGTTAGGCATTGAAGTAGGAGAGGAGGACAGCATTGCTTTGTAATCTGTGGGAAACACTGCTGTATCCACTTTTGTCTTCCTAAAAGCTCAGTTTTTCGGCTCAGCAGCTTATAAAAACTTAGTTATGGGTTCTTTAACCTGTTGTTAGTGCATCCCATGTAATGAAGGGCTTTAAAGACCAAACATTTTCATTATTATTATTATTATTATTATTATTATTATTATTATTATTAATGTTACTACTAATAGTAGTTTTTCTAATATAAACTGGTTTATTAAAGGATAATAATGCTACTCTTGTCATGTAGATCTCACCAGAAACAATACGCCTAAAAGATACATTTTTTAATCCAGGCCACTGTTTTAAAAAAGGCTTTTCTATACAATCACAGGACATCAGCTGATCGACCGAGACCAGGCCAGCCACGATAATCAATATGTAATCAGTATACCATTGGTGCTGCACAATATACCTCCAGGCTGTTCAACATAAACAGTCTGTCTCCAGACAATGCCGGCTTTTTTCCACTGAATCTCTTCACTTCCTGGTACGGCGTGGGCCCTTCGTTGTGAGGACAGCCTCACAGAGCATTTCTCACAGCAGTCCCACTCTGTCTCTGCCTGGCCTTCACTCAGCCAACCAAAACCCTTCCCCTTTTAATAAAAATTTTAAAGTTTTCACATTAAATTATGTGTCATCTCCTCATCACCATCTTTCCATTACAATTAGCTTCTAAAAAATCTTCCTTCCTCAAATATTACACATTTATAGAGTGAAGGACAAGGAGTAAAAATTATGGTTTACCTGACTGTTGTTGACTGTGTGGATGAGGTTCCAACTAACTTGCCCATTTAGTGCTGGAGACAACTCATCAAACATCACAAAACCTCTTTGTGCAATGGTGACATCACATATGGTTTTCTTATGCTTTATTTAATAGCAACAGAGGAATTTTAGTCTTTAAGTCCTGCTAAAAATTAAAGTCTGTCAATGCCTAACAAATATAAACAAAAATATGTCCGGCTTTGAACTATGCAGATTCCTAACTGTACAATTACAAATTTGGTGCAGATATGGGATATTCAGCTGATACCTCCGATATCATAACTTTTGATATAACTTAAAAAATGTAGTTGCAGTAATAAAAGTGTTCCACATTAAAGTTCTCTGAAGCAAAACATGGTCTTTGTTGAGCAAACAGGCTAAAGCCTGTGCACAGGGGTAAAGTCCTCTCATGCAGACTAACTCTGAGGTTAAAATGTGTAGTTTTTCAGGTCAACTCTATGTCTCCCAATGCTAAAGTCCAATACAGAAATGATCCAGCATTTTGTTCAAATCAACATATGTTTCCACCATCTGTACATGCTATAGGATTCTTAAATCAGTCTGCTGCATTAAAGCAGGTTTGCAGAGGATATTTGGGCTCAGACTGTCAGACAATAAAAGGTAAAATTCTGAGTGTGTCCTTATAAATAAGCGTTCTCTTTCATTCTGATGTGTTGTATAAATTAACATCTATAAATTAACAATTATCCATGCGAGTTGGCATGATCAGTACAAGGGCTTGGCAATAATTTAATATTATTGTTTATAACCTTTCAATGGAATCATAACCTCTAATAATGCTGCAAGTAATCAAAAACTGACAAATGTAGCTAAAGCTTTGTCTGTTGTAATGTAGAACAGTTAGGACACAGTTCATTGCATTGAACATCAGTTTGACCACTTTAAATGTGATTGTATAGTGTTTTACCATACCTAATATATCAGAAAATATCTACGTTAATATAGTAACATTTATTTCAGCCATATCATTCAGCCTTACAGGACGGCTACATTGCATGCGTAACGTATGCGGAGGGGAAGCTCCAACACTACGCTTCCACAATAATCAATGAAACTGGCTACACCGTGCATGAGAGCAGCACGCAAGTGGTGTGAAAGCACTGCGGAGATCAGCACTACAAACGTTAAAATAGGACAGTCTTCTATTATGTCTATTTATTTATTTTTATTAAACTACCAATATACAGAAAATTACTAAATGACTGTCAATGAGTTTATTGGCAGCTTATTGAGTTTCTATTTTTATTTATTGTTTCCTGTCACCTGTGCCCTTTGATAATAGCATACTGAATGATAAAAGTAAAAAAAGAAAAAGAAAAGATGAGCAATAAGAGCTTATTGACCTAACGTTAACTCCATTAGTCAGTGCAGAATGTACATTATTATTTAAAATGAGGAAGCAGGCTAATTTGCAAACCACACGCTTACACAGATGATGCAGGTTTCAGTCTGACTTTTGACCTTTGCTGCATGTAAAACAAAAACAACACTCCATCTCTGTCTCTCTCTCTCTCTTTCCGCTTTACTGTGCTGTAAAACACAGATGAGAACTCCAAAACAATGTGTAAATCAAAGCCATTGTTAATGCCGCCAGGAACTCATCGTTGCACTATTCTACCGCCAGTTAGTGCAATGAGGCCACAAACCACCGCCTGCTGTTTCTGCCGCCTCAGTGCTTTTAATGGTCTCGCTTTCATGCTTGCATGCTTGTCTGTGTGTACTGTATATATGCGGATATCCCTCCATAACTTCCCTGCACTTTGAATTGCAGGATGTAAATGAAGCAAAGGAAGACTCCAGACAATAAACGATGGAGGGAAGAACAACAAGGTAAAGAGAAAGACAAAATACAGTGGAGAAAGAGAGGCAGAGAGACGGGGTGATACAAAAATTCTTGTCTATGTCTGCCCTGCTGAGTCCTGCTTGTGCCCGAGGCCCAGGGCCCCGCTCCTCCCCTGAATTCCACAGCTGCCAGGGCACTGAACAGCAACAACCCTTAGCATTGGCTAAGGGTTGTTGCTGTTGTTAAGGGTTGAGGGTTAATGGAGGTCCATACTGTAACCCAGTGATTCCCAACCAGGGGTACTTGTAAACAAGGGGTACTTATGCAGCTGCTAGGAGATATGTGTGAGAGATTATGGTGTAATCAACTAATTAAAAAAAAATGATGCCATTTAATTGTTCAAATATATATTTACAATGAGAACACATTCAGTCAGATGTAACAATTGAGAGTGCGTATAAACTAGTTAGCAGCCAGCAGACAGGAGGGGGCAGTTAAATGGTTAGCTAAAAGTAAAAGATAAACGGAAATAGATAAAAGTCATGGATTAACAGTTAAAATTGTTAACTAATGGATAAAGTTGAAATAATTAGCTAAAAGTAATAATAAATGGTTGAAATTGTTAGCTAAAAGTAATGAATGAATGGGTGAAATTATTAGCTAAAAGTAATTAGCAGTTAAAATAGTTAGCTAAAAGTAAAAGATAAAAGGAAGTAGTTCGCTAAAACTCGTGGATTAACAGTTGAAATTGTTAGCTAAAAGTAATGGATTAGCAGTTGAACTTGATAGCTAAAAGTAATGGATAAACAGTTTAAATTATTATCTTAAAGTAATGGATTAGCAGTTGAAATTGTTACCTGAAAGTAATGGACAAACGGTTTAAATTTTTAGCTAAAAAAAAGATTTGCAGTTAAAATAGTTAAAGTTCAGGATACACGGTTTAGATTGTTAGCTAAAAGTAATGGATTAGCAATTAAAACAGTTAACGGTGGCTAAAAGTAATAGATAAACAGTTTAAATTGTTAGCTAAAAGTAATGGATTACCAAATGAAATAGTCAAGATTGGTTAAAAGTAAAAGATAAATTGTTTCAATTGTTAACTGAAATTATAAAAGGTTTCAATTGTTAGTTAAAATGATGAAACCATTAATGTTAGCTAAAAGTAATGGATAAACAGTTTAAACAGGTAATAGATACAGTAAATGGTTGAAAAGTCCAGCTTCTGCTACTCCAAGTGGTAGTATAATGAATGCAGACTTGACTTAACCGACCATAATAGTGACAGTTTAATGAGATAGAAAAGGTCAGTAAACACTGCTATATATTCACACCAACTGCCAAACAAGCATATCTTTAAATAAACAGGACTCATCAATGACATCCGTGTGGACCAGTAAAGAAGAAGGAGGTGGCTGGCAGCCAGTCTAATTTTAAGGCCTTAATTATGTAACATACAATGTGGTGTCACCCAGGGGCTCACGGTGCATGTCCCAACTGAGGAACTGGTGCCCCAGAAGTTTTCCACAAGCACTAATTTGGGCTCATATCGGTCCAGAGATTACTACCTACACCAGCTTTCAAATGAAAAACCCTGGCCTCTGACAGCTTGAAGATGGTTTTGCACTCTAGGAAAGGGTTGGTATCTCTGACATTTTGAAGCCTTAAAATAAAGATTATAACAAGTGTTTAGTACTAACTTGTTATTTACTTGTTGGTTTTATTCTATTGAGAACACAATAGAACACCAAAAGATGGAATGCTGTTCAAGACAAACACACCAAAGATTAAACCCCCTAAACTCAAAATTAAAGAGTTAGCTGCTATTATGAGGCGAAACATGTCATTAAAAGTAGGCGCTGTGTGCTACAGGGCTGCCCTGTCTCTTTCTTTTTATAACCCAGTGTGGACACTATGGCAGAGGATTTTGAACACACCCTGGTTGTTTACCCAACTCAATGGAGATATAGGCAAGCACTTCTCAAAATCAGCATTTTACACAGCTATGGCTTTACAGTAGTTGAGCCTGCTGTCTGCAGAGCACACTGCTCATAGCTTGTAACTGTAGGTTGCATGTTGAGAAGGACATACTGTATAATCCGCTGTTTACCCTGGCTTTGTACTGACATACTGCTGATAGTCATTTCTCTAGTGACACATTTCTTTACATGCATTGCAACTGATTATAAAAGTTATTCTGCTCTGTGGTTAACACACTCACATATCGGTAGCAACCAACCTTAACAACTCAAAAAGTTGCTTGTCTTCTGTCATAATAATATTAGTCTATATCCATGACGTTCCACTTCCGGGATTGCTCCGGTGCCGCAGGAAATTCAGCCGGATGCATGTCTTTTTGCCGATGTCCGTTTCCTTCCCCTTTCTTTGTGTTGGAAATTTAAACTATGTTTGATTCATGAGGACTATGGTTAACTGCTCCTCAGATCTCTGCATGGTAAATTGAGACAGCTAGCTAGACTATCTGTACAATCTGAGTTTTCTCTCGCATGACTAAAACAACTTTTGAACGTACACGTTCCACCAAAACAAGTATTTTGCAGCGGCTCTGTGCGGAGTTTAGCGCCGCCCATGACGATTGTGATTGGTTTAAAGAAATGCCAATTAACTAGAGCACGTTTTTCTTCCATCCCGGAATGCTGTGTGGACTAGCCAGACCCTCCTCCGCAGCGTTATGGAGGAAGGTCTGGCAATGCGAGACTACAATAATATGGAAGAACTTCATACTTAACATGGGCTTATTAATATAAACATGTATTAAGCTTTCACTGCATTGTATTGGTTAAAAGAGATGACTGGAGACAACAGAAGCAGACAGACAGATATGCAGATAGACAGGAGGTGAAAGCCAGCCACCCAGCAGATTTAGGAAGCTTTAGAGCACAACAGATCACATCAGATTATCTCTCGCTGATCCCCTGTAAAGTAGACAGCAGATTCATTGATTCCTGCACCGCCTGCCATGGCTCTGGATCCCCCAGTCAAAAATCAACCAAATGAAACTGGCACAATTGGTACCAAGAACAAAACAGCTGAATGTGCTGCGGTCTAGTCACGGAACACTAATAAATAATAGCAAATCAAACTTGGGCTTGTTTTATTTTGCATGGATATTTTCACCCTCCTTAATGGTAGCAGTGAGCTGATCAACTGCAAAGCTCTGTGCTTCATTTCAATTATCTCAGATAAATTAGAGCTATATTGCATTCAGACGAATTTCTTTTTACTTCAATTGTCACAACACATGTTATCAGAACTCGGAAGGAATGATGTACATGTATTGTGTTGTGATCTAGGAGCCAATTTTGCCTTGACACACTTTCAGAGGGTGGGATCTTAGGAGCCTGACAGTGACCTAGTGACCAGGCTTGGCTCAGGACACATAAAGCCACCATGCGTTTCTCCCAGCCACTCTAATTCATGCTGCTACTGTTCCGGATGGGAGAGGCGTGGGGGACTGAGAGGGGGGTGGGAAAACTATATGCAACCATCCAGACACAGAATTGCCAAATACCTACTGTCCAATTTAGCAGCCGCTGTAAACGGGAGAAGCATGTTGTAGCACTATGTTGCAGCACTACCACAGCAGTTTGTGCTGCCTTGATTTATCTGACCTACTTTCTGCCCCCTTTCCCTCCCCTGTGCCTGGTCTGGGGAGAGGGGAGGGGAGACCACCAGGCAGGAAGCAGCAGGCTCCACAGCATAACAGCAGCCTACATACATATGCTCATTGGGAGAGTCCTGCAAAGGCAGATATAGCTTTTGAAGCTACACAGCATTCATTATTCTCCAGAAGCCATAACAGAAAACTAAACAAAATAAACAAAGAAAAATCAGTCCTTATCTCTTTATTTAGATCTCATCATACCATCATCACTGATCCTGCCTTTACTGGAGACCTATAAGGCACCGACATCCTGTCACACTTGACTCCCTCTTTTTCTGGTTTTTCTAGCAGATATTCTAAACAGCAGATATCTGAATTCAAAAAGGCCATTGACCTACATTTCAACAGCTTTTTTGTTGTACAGTGGACTCATTGGTATCTCTGCTGATCACAGGCAGACATCAGGAAAGGCAACACTGTCTAACCCATAATCTGGATCAAGTACAGGAACAGCGGAGTATCACAACTAGATGGATTCCCTAAATATGTCAAATGCGGTTATTGTGTGTCAAGACAAAATCTCACAATGCATAGTTTAATTAAGGAGCTGACAGCAAACATTCTGACTACTCCCACCGTATAAAGCGACAAGGACTTGGCTTCATCCCACGCTTTCAGGAAAATAATGCTATCATTACATGAATGTGACCCAGCCCCCCTCTCTGCTCCATACCTGCCCTCTCTCAAAGTTTTCCTTCTCCAGCTCCAGGCTGTTGGCCCCTCCAGTCCGTCGGATCACTTTGGGAATAGCGTTGGGTACTTGCTGCATGGAGCTTTTCACTCGATCCATTGTCGTCTTTTTTCACAGCAGCGAAAAAAAACTTTCAGCCGATAAAAAAGGCTAGACTGTAAAACAAATTAAAAAAAATAAAAGCTGCACTAACTATGGCGGGCAGCAGTCCATGCTGGGCTGGACTCGTCGCCCCTTTCACTGGATCATTTGGCCTCTCTGTCCACCACCCCAGTCAATGACAGGAGCAGTCTGAACGGCACCAGTGTAAAGTGAGCCAGGCTTAGAGGAAGGGGACCCTTCCGCTTTTCAAAATAAAACCCCTTAGCCGACGTTTTAGTCTGTAAATCAGAGATCTTCAACAGGTGGTCCGGGACCACTAAGGGGTCTGCAAAGTTACTGCAGGGGGCACCAAAAAATTTTTGAAAGTTTTTTCAAAAATGAAAACGTCTTAACATGAATCCAACATATTATTAGCAAATATAAAGCAGCCTATTAGTTAAAAAAAAAAACAATAATGATAGGCTTACTAGATAGATAGATAGATAGATAGATAGATAGATAGATAGATAGATAGATAGATAGATAGATACTTTATTCATCCCGAAGGAAATTTTAGGCATCCAGTAGCTTACACAACCATAACACAACAAACACATATACACACATATATCACACATACATAAGAATACAAATAAAAATCACTCACAGGATGCAATGACCATGATAAGGTGCTATGGTAGACTGTGTGCAATGGTGATAGTGCAAAAGTGAACAGTGCAGGGATTGAACAGTGCAGTAGATTATTATTAAATATTAACTATGACTATGAAATATTAACATAATAACATATTAGCTGACTGATTGGATAAGAATAAGAACAAAATATAACAGGGAATAAGTTAAAAGATGTAGATTTTATGACCTCAGTCCATATTGTGTACTAGCCTACAGGTAAGGTAGTCACTAAGGTAGCCATTCACAGATACAGTTAATCCTGAGGATTTAGTGTGCCACATGTATGTTTAACATTAAAACATGATTTATAAAATCATGCCAACAATAATTATTTTAATAGCTTAGTATTGGGTGGGTGGGTGGGTGGGTGGGGGGGAGGGGTCCCTGCTCCGTCTCTCTTTTAGTTAAAAGGTCCTTGGCTAAAAAAACGTTGAAGACCAAAGCTGTAATGCGTGAAATGAAATTAGGTCCAGTTCTTACATGTAAAACAAGATTGTAGTGTCATAATTACTTGTTACTAATTAACTCAAATGTGTATTGAACTAAAACCCGGAAGGTCTCCATTTACAATAGATGTATTTGGATATTTTCTCTGGCAACTGTCACTGACTCCTCCCAGTGTTGTAGCCACTGGCTGGAGCTGCAGCAGGGCCCGCCCACGGCATCTGTTGGGATTTTTATTTTCTAGCCCTGTCCAAAAGAAATACTCCTGCAGTCTTATCGTACAGATATGACATATACATCTTAACAAAAAATGTGGCTGGGTTGGGGAATTCAGGCAACTTCAGGAACAGTGATATTTAGTCTTAAACTTTTAAACTATTGCTGTATATTATATTGCAGAAGTAAATTAAGACAAAAAAAAACACAATAGATATAGAAATTGCATTTATTATAGTTGTTGAAATTATGCTTGTTGTTGTAGGCAGCAACAATTTAATAGGAGAAATCATAATCCCTGCCCTTTTGCAACAATCTCATAGTAATATGCAAGGAAAATATTTGAATCTATTACATTTAATATAATATAATCAGGTTAAATTCCTAGTTACTGACAATACAGTACTTTTAATGCCATACTCGCTGCAGGAAACAAAAAAATGAGTTCCCTTATGGTGTCCTGATTAGTGCTACCACAACTTGTCCAAGTAACAATACCAAAACTACAATGTAAAATTACTCAAAGTAAACGTCCTGCATTGAAAATCCCACTTCAGTAAAAGTACAGAAGTATTATCAGCTAAACGTACTATAAGTATCAAAAGTATAAGTACACATTCTTGAAAAATGGCTCCTGTGACAGACATATTATCATATATCACATTATTAGATTTTTTAAATATCATTTAACTGTTGAGGTGATCGAGGTGGAGCAAGTTTGATGAAGATTTTTTTAAATCTGAGTGGTCGTGAGAATATTAATAATAATATTAATGGGGTAGGAAAGAACAAAGAAATTCAAGTTCTGCAGCTCAAATCATATTATAGAATACTTTTTGTGAAATATCAGTGTTACTCTTTGGGCCTCAAGCAATTATCTAAATGAAACCATCTGAGTCTAAGTCTGGCCGGGATGAAATTATTCTTCGGTGGAACTGCTAACATCTAAAATGGAACAAGGGACACCAACCAGATACAGCTTTTTTTGTAGGGACCACAAGCCAAAAAGGTTGGGAACCACTGGTTTTATCTTTAACAATGCACTATAAGCTTATGTAGAATCTTAAACTGGAAAGTAACTAGAAACTATACCTGTCACGTAAATGTAGTAGAGTAAAAAGGTACATTAAAAGGGATAAGAGAGACTTTATTGTCATCCATACAGTTCAGTACAGTACATAGAGGAACAAAATTGTGTTTCCCTGATCCCCAGTGCAAACAAATTAAAAATAATATTTAAGGTGCAAACAACAAAATACAAAAACAGGTGCAGAACAAGATACAAGACTAGAAGGTAGGCTACAGACATATAGTGCAATAACAAACATGCAGTGCGATGACAAAAATAAAAATACAGGTAGTGTAAATAAATGTTAACAAATGTAAAGTGATAAACAACAGTAAAAGCAGTTTTTGGGTCCTTGAGAATATTTATGTAGTAAGGTGCAATAGCATTTATGGTCCAATATTACTACATTGTAGTGGAGTAGAAATATAAAGTAGCATAAAATAGAAATACTCAAGTTAAGTATAAGTACTTCAAATGTGTACTTAAGCACAGTACTTATGTATATGAGTATACACTGTTAATATAAACTTCAAACCCAGATAAATAAATATATTATGAATAAATAAATAAATAAATAAATAGCACCTACCACCCAATCATTACAGTATGCCTACATACAGTATGAGCATACTGAGGAGGATGAAGCACAAAAAAAGAGAAACAAAAAAATGAGATGATGAAATCTCGCGAGATTACCACTGTAACGGTGGACTGGGGTTTGGTCGAAGTTTTCAGATGCATCTGTAGATGAATCATAACAGCATCAAGATGTCGGGACGATCAGGCCGCGCTGAGACCCGAAGTCGGGCTAAAGATGACATTAAAAAGGTCCTGGCAGCCATCGAGAAGGTGCGCAAATGGTATGTAGGCTGTCTTGGGGACAATATGGAGGGGAATGTATTGGTAGACTGTAGCCTGATATCTGCTGCGTCGCTCAACAAACTTCAGTCGGAAAAGTTAGATGATTGACGGAGCTGCTGACCAATCAATGCCCCGGGTTGACAGGAGAGGCGGAGCTAGCTGAGTTTTTTTCCGCCTAGAGCTAGAGCTGTCAATATGGCCACAGCCTCACATGCTGAGCGGCGTAATGTAGACGACTGTCCCGTAGTCACATAACATGACATTAATGAACACCTTCGGACCTATCTTCGTGGCTTTTAAACGCCATGTAAGGTAAACGATCGCTGTAAGTGAGCACAATAGGACATTTGATTTGATTAGCTGCTGTGTCTCTGCTGTGGACAGAAAGGACACGAGCATGCAGGCTGTGTCACGTTACAGATTTATACTATTAAAGCAGATGGTTTGGTGTTAGACCTTTCGAAAATAATAACTAATAACTAACTAATAACTAATTTCATTCCCAGGGAGAAGAAATGGGTGACAGTTGGAGACACATCTTTACGCATATTCAAGTGGGTGCCAGTAACAGAAACAAAGCAGGTGGGGGCCTCTGTCACATAAAAAAAAAATCACTATTTCACTTTCAAGGACTTACTTTAATACATCTAGTGAGTAGTCTGATTTTACAAACCCCTCTTTGTGTTCAGATATATCGGACCAAATCCACAGGTGGAGATAGAGGACTGAAAGATGTGGTCCTGGAAAACACAAACTCTTTACTGGATTTCACTGGTGAGTTTTGTGGCTGTATTTATTAAAATACTGGAACCACTGCATGTAGGCAAAGCCAAAAGATCACACAATCAAACTCATACAATCTAAAAACAAAACCAGCGTGAGAACATGTCACCTGATGTTCAGTACAACTCCTCTCTGCTCAGATGAAAACAGCAACCAGAGCTTTCTGTCAGACGTTTACCAGCCTAAAATGGATAACAGCAGCAGCACTTCAAGCTCGCAGCAGGTCAGCCCTCCACACACCTCCAGCCTCCGTACTGAAGACTCTCAGCCACCAATGCTGGGCCAGGAGAGTGTGGATGGTATGTGGATGGCTCTCTCAAGTATATTTTCACTGAATTGTACACGTTATTCGAGTATAAAAGGGAATCAATCCTAGAGCTCAGTGGTGACAATTATAAACAATTACAATTAGTTATGTCCTGTACCGTCTCTGTATTCCCTCACTGTCAAAGCTGCATTAATGAGGATATATTTCCACCCTTGTGAAAGCAGAACCAGTTCATTCAGGACAGGAGGGGGCTGATGAGCCTCCCACTCTCATCAAGGAGGACCTTCTTTCATCGGGAGCTGTCAGACGGAGCACCCCAGACACACAGGTTCACTTTCTGAAAATGGGTTCAAAAAAGACCAGAACATGTTCCTTGATTAATTAAGAATTCATTCCTGTCACTGGGGTCTGTTGCATGGTGTCAATTGATGTTAATTTTAACTAGAATGTTGTCAAAACATTGAAACATGTTTCTTTTTATTCAACAGGAGGAATTGGATGAATCAGGAGCACCCCCTTTAAAGAAGATTTGCACAGGAGAAAATGCTGCTCTGAGATAGCTCATTTCTAATAATTTTGTCAAAATGCACACGATACCTGTCTTCAGTTCGATTAGCTAAGCTTTCAAAGTTATTCCAAGATTCTCTTGACATATTTCCGAAAATGTTAAATTTCAGCAAATGAGAAAAAAAAAGTTTTTACTGCAAAATCCTTGTTCACTTTTAAAGGTCTTTAAAGTATGCTGTTTAAATTGATTTCTAAAATGAATGGAGAGAATTTTCCAAACTTTGTGTGGCAAGTCACTGTTATTGCAGGCAGTGTGTATTTCAATTCACATGCTGTAAATGTTTTTTTGGCAAACTCTTTCGGATTTACTTATGCAGTTGAACTTTACGTTTGCATGTTTCCATATCCTATTGCTTTATTTTTAAGGTTTACAGGCCATTTTGAAAAGGTGTTAAATGTGTAGCTTTATGCAGATTGATTTTTAGATGTGCCATTATATGTTAAATACGAGGCTCTTTCTGGAACAGATCTTCTTTTGGCTTATCACATGCAAGACAATTTTTTTTTTTACATATTTATAATATAATTTGCCTATGATTATAACTGATAATGTTGTAAACCATAATAAATGCTACTTTCCAATTCTATTTCAGTTCCTTGTTTCTGCAAGGTTGGTATGCATTTACCATGATACCTTGAGGCAATCAATCTACTATATCATGAAGATAAGGCCTATTGTTTAATCAGACCTGTTCAAAATGGAGCCCAGACAATAGGTTCAGAAATTATTTCGATAATACATGAAGGAATTAATGCCACGTCATTTTTCAACACATACATAATCAAAATATTTAAATGTGTTTTAGTATGAATGAGCTAAATAGAACATATAAGCTTTATTGTCATCAAGCTGACCTCTAGTCCCCTCATCTATATTCGATGCAGGCGTGGTTTCTTTTAAGGGGCTATTCTAGTTTGACAATAGACAGGACATAACAGCCAATGAGAAACCGTATCAGAACAATTCTATGAAGGCCCTTCACTGAGGAATCCAATGAACGTCGAGGGAGGGCGGGACGTGCTTGCGACGCTGCTTGCTGCCGGGGAAACAGAGTTCTGAGGGTGTACGGAATTGTGCCGGTGGACGAGAAACTCCCGCCATTTCGACAAGGAATTTAACCTCTTGATTGATCCAGGTTACTTTTTCGTAACACTTGCTAATTCTCTTATCTGACAACAAGAAGCTCAGACAGTACGAACATGCAGCAAATACAATTGATTAAACGAGAACAGGCCTAGTTTGCAAAGACTTGGGATTGTACAACGCGCCAGACCTACTGCTGAACTGAGCTTTGGCTGTTGCCGCGAGTTTGATTTCGGTGTGGTTTGCATCTTTACATGTTCATCCGGAGAAGCTAAAAGTTTACTAAGTATACCGAGAGACAAGTCCGGCAACCTGTTTCACATCTAAGACATTGCTTAAAACCAGCATGACACCACTACTAGAGGAGAGGAGAAGGATGCGATGAGGCGGGTGGCAAGAAGCGGACTGTTATTGTTTTGCAACGAGATAGCAATCCATCCTACTAGCTAACGTTAGTCAGCTAGCTAGCTGCTAGCTACACGTTGAGTGCCGGGCCTGCCGGCGGTAACGTGAGACGTGCTAAGATATTTCGGGACACTTGCATACATGCTAAGGACATATTATTGTATGCTATTGTGCTAGTTTATTGCTAGAAGATTCATTTTACCCTTGGCACCCGTGCCATCTGTGGATTTGAGATGGCACCGCTTTTAGGCCGGAAACCTTACCCACTGGCTAAGCCGCTAGCCGAGCCACCAGGCCCGGGAGAAGAGGTCTACATCATCGAGCACACCAAGGAGGCCTTCAGGAACAAAGAGTATCCTTTAACATGATGCTGATGCTCAGTCTTGACTTGTCTATCCAGTCGGCATGATGCTGTATAGTTAGCTAAGTGGCTTTGTTCAACTGGCTAAATGTATGCTCACATAGACACGTGCATTGGTCTGTTGGGCTTCAGTACCTAATTTGATGTTCCCTTAAAACTTCACCCAATTTAATATTAACCCACATGTACACAGTATACACCGGATGATAAGCTTGCTGGCTAACGTTAGCACCGCTTTGCTAATCAACTCATTGTTAGCTAGCTGTCTGTTTCGCTAAGCTATAGTAAAGATTAACTTTTAAATTGCGCATAGAACAATTCACATGCTTAGTTAAATATAGAGAGCTGCTAAAAGGCGTCCTGTCACTTTCACGGCCCCACTGTCAGCTAGCTAGTAATGCTAGTGGGTTTAGCTAGCGCGCTGCTAGCGTTAGGGATCCCATTATGTCACAATAGCCCGCCGTCTGCTTCCACAGGCTGAGGATGTTGCTCGGCTGGTTAGTTAGCTGTTAATGCTTGCATGTTTAGAGTCAGCTAGCCTTAGCTACCGCTACATTTGTGTTTTTTAGTTTGACAAGAGAGAACAGCAGTTGACTTAAAACGGTTTACTGATTTAAGCATGGGATAGATATTTCTGTTCTAATATAATAGGGTAACTTTACCCACTTGTTTTGGTGTTTATGTGAAAACTTTGAACGTCAGCAAGATTATGAAGCCAGTTATGACATCAGTATGACACAGTCAGTGCGAAAAGTGGACTTTATGTATTTTTATGGCTGCATGAGTTGTTATAAGTTCTAATAGATGTGGATTCCTGCAGCGACATAGTTGTAATTCACTTTACTGTCTTTATGTCGCGTTACCTTTTTAACATCAGAATCTACCATCCCTGCTTGAAGAACAGCTATGTGAAACACAGGCCTCCCAGCTAGCTTTCCACACTATCTGATCATCAGAATTGGTTTAATTCTCAAGTGGAGAATGTGGTTCACTTTACTGTTGTTTTTACAATCACCAGAGGTAGCAAAGTCAAACTTTTTACTCCCATCAACTACCCATAGAAATGTGTGTTAAATTTTTTTCCACAGAACTTATTTTCATATTGTTAGTAAGCAAATGGCTAAATAAGGAGGAACTGCTTACATGTCACTATTGTAATTTCCTTGACAAAATGCCTACAGAGAGTACGAGGCACGCGTGCAGAGGTACAATGAGCGCATCTGGACATGCAAGAGCACTGGAAGCAACCAGCTCACACACAAAGAAGCATGGGAGGAGGAACAAGAAGTCACCGAACTGTTAGTATTACATCCAAAGTTTGTTTGTACACGATTTTATCCAACTTTTTAAATAATAGCCATTAGTCGACTCTGTTGATTACTGTCCATGGCCTATACAGGGTGTTATATGTTCTGTGAAGAATACACTGCTACAGTTTAGTAAATGGCAGTACTGGTAGTTTAGATGCCAAAAAAAAAATGCAGATTAGCCTCCTATAACAGCAGCTCAGTTGTATCACAAAAGAGTGACACTCTCCCAGTGACGGTCACAAGGCTTGCTGCTTTGCTATGATTGGATAAATATAGTGCTCCTCCTCTCATTCTATTTAGAGGGTGTGTGATTGAGTCATCCTTCAATCTGCAATGACCTGGTGATAGTTCCCTTTTAGACTGATCTGCGAACAGGAAGAACATAGCCATAAAAAACTGTAGGAAAGTTCAACTGATCTTTGTCAGTCCACTTATCACCAACCAAGTGTACATACACTGTCTGTATATGTGCTATCAGCAAGAGAAAGGTAGGCCAAAGAGATGTCACAGCAAAGAGGGGGCAGAGCGTTGTTCAGCTGGCCAGAGCTCAAGTCACTCAGGATCACATTGTGTATTTAAGCTCTGTCTAATTATATCAGCAAAGATATTTTACTCCCCCTACTGGTCACTCTCAGCCCATTGTTGCCCTGTTATGTAATGCTTTGGTCCCTGTGACAAATGCATCGCAGAAATCCAAACAATGTGAAATAAATCATGTCTTGAATAGAGTGCATCACACCCATTTACCAATTCAGTTTATGTCTGATGTGGCAACAGCATTGTTTGCTGAGCATCAGGACAAATAAAAGCAGTGTCTGACTTTATACTGAAAAAGGTGGAGCACATTAAGATGGGAATGCAAGACAGAAACTATATTAAACTTAATAATTAAACTCTCTCTATATATAAATAAATAAATATTGTGTGTGTAACTGCTGACCATTTCTGTGTGCAGGCTTCAGGAGGAGTATCCCCTGTGGTTTGAGAAGCCGGTCCTGGAGATGGTCCACCACAACACAGTGTCTTTAGACAAACTGGTTGAAATGGCCTGGATGGAAATCCTTACCAAGTATGCTGTGGATGAAGAGTGTGACTTCCTGGTCAGTTTGGCTTCATACATTTCTAAACTTGTCTGTTATGTAACTTTGCATTTAGATCTCATGATGACTCCAGCACCCATTATCACTATTAATATTATCTTTAGTGGACCATATACATTTTTAACAACAAATGAGACACTTTAAAATATTGCTGGCAATTTACCAAAGGTTATTAACATTTTTTGGATTAATGTTCTACCTCTTAGGCAGCAGTTGATTTTGGTTCTTTTAAGAGGTGTTAAGAAAATACAATCACTGCTAAGTCTAATATGACTTGGCACTAATGTAAAACCTAAACGATGTCCATCCAGCAGGTGTTTAATTGAGAACTTCCACTTGCTGTATTCTGAGATGCTCACAACGCTTTTCCACTTCAGGTGGGGAAGGACAAAAGTTTGCAAGTGAAGGTGGTGAAGATCCATCCCCTAGAAAACCCAGAGGGCGAGATGGGAGAGAAGAAGCTTGAAGGTGCCTGTGATTCTCCATCTAGCGACAAGGAGAATGCAAGTCAGGAGAACCAGAGGAAGGAACCTTCTCCCCGAGAGGAGGAGAACAGGAGGGAGAGTCTCAGTGAGTACCAGTCGCTGCATAAAGAGTGTGAACAAAGAGTTTTGAAGCAAATTGATATTGTAGCCATGCAGCATGGATAACACCAAACTTGCTGTAGAATGATTGTAAATGCGTCCATTTTATGACAGGTGGTATATTGTTTTTGTAGGCCAAGAATAACATTTTTTTCATTTCCCCAGTTAATTCACTTTATGTTGTGAACAAGTCTCATTTCTTACACATGATGTTGTTTTACTTCCTATTAGGTGACAGAGCGCGACGTTCACCAAGGAAAATTCCCAATGCCATGAAGGAAGAAAAGAAGAAATGGGTGATGCCCAAATTCCTTCCTCATAAGTACGACGTGAAGCTCGTCAACGAGGATAAGGTCTGTATCTCGTTGTCAGCAGTCAACGAAAAGTGTCTGAACTTCTTTTCCTTCTGAGTCCCAGATAAGAATTAGTCTTGTCTTGAAACCCGTGACAGTATATTACTCTTCCGTAGTTTCCTGTGCTAAATGTGATGATATTTGGCAGCCTGGTCCACAACCGGTCTTACATGTTTGGTTGATGATCTTTTGAGACCTACACAGTTTTACATTTTTGAAAGAAGTTGACGCTAAATCTTTCCCACCGACTCGTCTCCTAGGTGATCAGTGATGTCCCAGCAGACAGTCTTAACCGAACGGAGCGCCCTCCAACCAAGGAGATCATACGCTACTTTATCAGGCACTATGCTCTGAGGCTGGGCATGGGAGAGAGTGCTCCCTGGGTGGTTGAAGATGAACTGGTGAAAAAATTTAACTTGCCCAGCAAATTCAGTGACTTTCTTCTTGATCCACACAAGGTAATTTACTCATGGCAGTTTCTTTTTGCAATATTACTCGATTTTAAAAATGTCGCTTGTTCTTGGCTCACACTTTTTCTTTTTTTGTTTAAAGTTTTTAGCAGAGAATCCCTCTGCAAAGCGTAAGAGCTTGTCATCTCCAGAGGGTAAACCTAACAAGAGGCTCAAGACCCCTGACACCCCAGGAGAAGATTCAGGAAATGACAAGGGAGAAAAGAAAAGGAAAAAGAAGAAAGACTCTTTAGGCATGCCCCTTAGTCCGACCATTTGGGGCCACATGCAGGTTAGCTGGATTGTATGCATATTATCATGTTCATATCATATCATATTTTCAGTTACTTAATAACTATGGGGGTATCCCTTTTTTTAAAGTCAAAGCTTTGCTTAATGGGCTCATTTTGACTGTATTTCAGAAAATAAAAATGAATGGCTCCCCTCTCAAGATGAAGAACTCGGGATCTCCAAAGAAAGGAGAAGGCAAAGGGTCGGCACCCTCCACTCCAAAATCGGGCAGGAAGTCTGGGGACAAGAAAGAAGGAAAGAAAACTGGTAAGAGCGGTGATAAGAAGCTCAACGTCCTCAAAGCTTCTAAAAAGGAGGATAAAGCTGGTGCTAAGACACCGAAGATGAAGCAGATGACGCTGCTGCATCTGGCTAAGAGCACCCCTGCTGGGAGCCCTAAGAAGAGAGCCCGTAGTACCAGCATGGGTACGCCTAAACTGGGGAAGCCACTGCACCCTATGGCTCTCCACCTTCTTCGTTACTATAAGGAAAACAAGGGCAAAGAGGACAAAAAGAACTCCCTTTCCGGCCTCATCTCCAAAGCTGCAAAGACCTTGTCCCCAGATGATCGGGGCCGGCTGCCAGAGGAGCTCAAGGAGCTGGTGCAGAAACGCTGGGAGCTACTGGAGCAAAAGAAGCGCTGGGCAGCCATGAGTGAAGAGGAAAAGCAGGAAGAGACGAAGAAAAGGCGCGAGGAAGTCAAGGAGAAACTTCGAGAAAAGGCCAAGGAGAGGCGTGAGAAGGAGATGCTTGTCCGCCGAGAACAATCACGCCGATACGAGGACCAGGAGATCGAAGGTGGCAAGACCCTGCCGACGTTCAAGCTTGTAGACATGCCCGAGGGGCTGCCCAACACCCTGTTTGGTGACGTGGCTATGGTCGTGGACTTCCTCCACTGCTATGCGGGGCTGCTGATGCCAGATGACCAGTACCCCATCACAGCTGGGGCTCTCATGGAAGCCCTGGCTGGGGAGCGGTCGGGCTTCCTCTACCTGAACCGTGTGCTGGTGGTGCTGCTTCAGACGCTGCTGCAGGACGAGCTGGCAGAAGGCTACAGTGAGCTTGATATGCCCTTATCTGAGATCCCCCTCACAATGCACTCAGTGTCAGAGCTGGCACGGTTGTGCCTGCGGCCATGTGACGCCCATGGCGAGGAGAGCGCCCGGGGCTCAGTGGACTCGGGGGCTTTGGGTGGCTTTGATGATGTGGTGACCAGTGAGTTCTTAGAGAAACTTGAGACAATCGAGGTGTTTGAGCTGAGCCCTGAAGAGAAGGTCAGCCTGCTGGTGGCAATGTGCCACCGCATACTCATGACGTACTCTGTTGAAGACCATGTCGATGCAATGCAGCAACGGTCTGCTGAGGTATGGAAGGAGCGTCTGGCAATGCTGAAAGAGGTCAATGACCGCAAGAGGGCAGAGAAGCAGATGCGAAAGGAGATGGAGGGCAAAGGTAGGCTTCTTTTCCCACTTATTTTAACTGCACTAAATGGCTTATATAATGCCCACAAAACATCAATACAACTGCATTTTTTTTTATTGTCAAAATACCAGAGAGCGGAAAATCTTCTTTCAGCCTTTTAGTCTTTTACTGATATCCCCATATACATAAGTTGATGTCAATATTACTTTTTATTTGTTCTTTTCTTCTTCTGGGCTCAAAGGCGAGAAAAAGAAAGAGGGGGGTGCTAAGAAGGAGAGCAAAAAAGAAGTAAAGGTGGAGCCAGAGCCAGAGGACATGATCAGCTCAGTGAAGAGCCGGCGGCTGATGTCCATGCAGGCCAAGAAGGAGAAGGAGGAGATGGACAGACAGAACAAAGGTAAACTTTTGTAGCAGGGAGTGGAGCACATAATCCATTTCAAAATATGCTATTTTAAAAAAAAAAAGAGAGTTGGTTAACTGACAAGCTAACCATGTATCGTGTGACACAACGATTTGATTTTGTTCTCTTAGTTTCTCCACCACTGAGATCTTGTAGGAACATGTCATTTAGAGTGAAGCCAGTTTATCATTAATAGCTTATTATAATTCTTAAGTCAGTGTACCTCACTCTACTGTGTTATTCCCCCAAAGAGCGCATGGAGAAGGAGGCTGAAGAGGAGCGGATGCGTAAACAGAGGGCTGCTGTAGAAAGGGCCTTTCAGGATGGCATAACCAAAGCCAGACTTGTCATGCGCAGGACCCCACTGGGTACCGACAGAAGTCATAACAGGTTAGTGCTGCACACAAACGTTTGAAAAGATTAAACGCAGATAAATAGGGTTAGGAATCGGGTGAATTCAATGAATAGCCTAAGTAAATTATAACCACGGCTGCTTGACGTTTTTGTCCAGATACTGGCTTTTTTCTGACGTGGTCCCTGGTCTGTACATTGAGAAAGGCTGGGTGCATGAAAGTATCGACTACAGCTTCACCCCTCCACCAGAGGACAAACCAGCTGAGCCCGAGGTAGAAGAGGAAGAGGATGGCGAGTCGGCCGCTGTTCACGATTCACAAGGTACAGTAACTTAAGTGTAAGGTATCCTCGTCAAAATGTTTGTCATCAAAATGTTTGTGTTAATGCTAAAAAGTTAATATTGGCTGATGTCTGTCCCAAATATACAAATCTCATATATTGGTATCGACTTAAAAATGGTTCTTTGCGACTCTAATTCAAATGAATGTCTTGTTTAGTTTTGCTTGGTGTGCAGTTCTGTGTGTGGACATAATTCATTTGCGGTTTTGGTCAAACTTTTTGTAGTCATAAAAATCTTGTTTTTAATTACCGTTTATGTTGTAGGAGCTGAAAAGGATGATGGCAGCATAGATGGTGCTATTTGTGAGGGAGCCCAGCAGGGGGCAGCACCAGACATCTGTATAGAAACTACTGTTCCCAACCAGGGCCAGAACCTCTGGTAAGAGCTTTGTTTCTGTCTTCTTCTTTCATTTGATTGATTTCCTTCCTTTTCTTTTGACGCCATCTTTTTCTGCCTCTACAGGTTTGTATGTGAAAGCACAGCTGAGCTGGAGGAACTAGTGGAAAGTCTTCATCCTCAGGGGGTTAGAGAGAGTGAACTGAAAGCGAAGATACAAAGCAGGTGCGTGCACTCATAAACAGTTACTCTAACAAACATACAAGTATCCAGTTGTACTGCGCTGCTAAAGCATTACCTGGTTTTACCAGCTTTTAGGAATCTGTTGGAGTGATCCAACAGGTGCTATTTAAAGCTTTTTCTTTTTAGTTGCAGCAAGCTTGTAGGTTATGAAAAAGTTTAGAATGAAAGTAAAATGAATACAAAACCACCAGAGCATCTACAAGAAAGTATGAACAATGGTGTATGTGTCTGTGTGTGTGTGTGTGTGTATGTGTGTATATATATATATATATATATATATATATATATATATATATATATATATATATATATATATATATATATATATATATATATATGAATGACTTAAAAACGTAGCAGCAGTGATGCAGTAAATGAGAAGCTGAATACGAAGCTTTCCCTTCCCTGTTTCAGGTACCAGGACATCCTCCACTCTGTCCATCTGACCCGTAAAAGCAAAATGGCCCTTAGGACCTGTGATGGCTACGCAGAGCTGCTCAATTACCTCCGCAGTGACATCCAGGAGGTAGCCTCGAGACTCCAGAAGGGAGGCCTGGGATACCTAGATGACAACATGGACATTGAAGATCAGGTGATTAGTTTGTCTGGCTACATACAATATCACTATCAGTAGCCCTGAAATTTCAACATTAATGTTCACTGACGACTGAGAAAATTCTTTCTTTGGGGTGAGTGACTGTGTTCAACCTTCTGTTAACACCTGGAAACGCCTATATAAAAAAAAAAGAAAAAAAAAAAAGCATGAAACAAATGTGTACAAAAGGAAGTGGTATTTTGATTATACATATATAATGTACTCAGTTGAGAAAATGGGTGATTTGAGAAAAAAATAATGTAGAAAGCATATGAAGAAGAAAAAGCACTACATCGCCTGGTTAGCTCACCTGGTAGAGCAGGGGCCTATATATATATATAGAGGTTTACTCCTCGACGCCGCGCGTTTGACTCCGACCTGCGGCCCTTTGCTGCATGTCATTCCCATTCTCTCTGTCCTTTCAAGCCTAAGCTGTCCTATCCAAATGAAGGCCTAAAATGCCCCAAAAAATGATCTTAGAAAAAGAAACCACTACATACCGAGGCTCTACAATGTTTTGTGTTATGTTACACAAGGTTACTGTGTGTGTGTGTGTGTGTGTGTGTGTGTGTGTGTGTGTTTTTATGTTTTTATTTTCGCAAATAATTTAATGGTTAAAAGTGGTTTACCCCTGTGTTTACAAGCATTGATGATGGTACAAAAATAGGTTTGATGACATTGCTTGTATCATATTGTGCTTGTGAAACACCTAATGTTTTGTTATACAGTGGAGTGTTAATGATTTTATGTAGTTTGTCAGTGTTGGCCACCAAACGTTGGGATTGTAACTGATAACTGATTTGTTTCGTCCTCTATTCACAGTTGAAAGACATGGAGAGCTTGAAAGACTTTGGCGAATGCATCATCACCATTCAGGCCTGTGTAATCAAAAAGTTCCTGCAGGGATTCATGGCCCCCAAGCAGAAAAAGAAGAAAAAGCAAGGAGGGGAGGAAAGCAGCAAGGCTGAAGAGGTGGACGAGGAGAAGAGACTGGCAGAAGAGGCTAGGGTAAGAGAACAGAGTTGCAATATTCAACTTTAGCTTTAAGTTGGTGTCTCAAAGGTCCATTTTAAAAAGTCACTGGATGTTGGGATTGTCTGATTTTCACTGGGGAGGTTTGCACAGGTATTAAAGGCATCATGGTCATAACTCTAGGTAAAGCGTATTAATGTCAAAGCTCCTGTAATGAGTTTTTATATCTGCAAGAAAACACGGAGCTATGAGATGGGCACATAAAATTTAATTGAACACACTAAAGACTCATACAGACAGAGCTATCACTATTGAACTCTTTCTTCATGTAAAGTTCTGAGGTAAACAAATCTGGGCTTTTCCTCTTTCTTAGGTGGCGACAGCAGTAGAGAAGTGGAAGACTGCCATCCGAGAGGCCCAGACCTTTTCCCGCATGCACGTCCTGCTGGGAATGTTGGACGCTTGCATAAAGTGGGACATGTCTGCCGAGAACGCTCGCTGCAAAGTCTGTCGCAGGAAAGGTAAGGACAGTTTTCTGCTGTTGTCTCACTCATTTGGTCTCAAAAAAAGGAATTTGCAGCCTATATGAGCGTCATGGCTTCATTGACATAGAAATGTTTGTTGTAACATGGCTTTCTTTGACCAATAACGGGACAAATAACATTTTGGTCTATATCTGACCTCGGATCACCTAAACAGAACTACAGCACCACAACTGGCGCCTGTCTAATAAATATGGTTTCTCATGTTTTTCTTCACGAAGACACAGTCAGTACAACAGTCAGTCTTTACTAATAGGTGTGCTGAATTGTTGAGTTGCAGTTTGAGTGAAGCATTGCTACACCACTACCCTTCTGCCTCCTGTCTAGTGCTCAGGCAGAGCCCATCTGTGCTGAAGCTGATGGAGTCTAGACCCAGATCCAAACAGGGCAGCAGGCTCAGAGCAGGGCAGACTAGTAGTGTAAGGCAGGTCTACATACAGAGCCGGCAGATCCACAGGCCAACAGGTGAACCTGTAGTGATAAGATGACGATTAAAAACTTGGTTACTTGCACAGAGTTTGTTGGCCTTTTCAGGGAGTGAATATGGGAACAGAAATGTGGGCATACTGAATACATTTTAGGTAAAACCAGGAAATTGGTTTAAAAATGCCTTCTTTAGCCAGTCCTATGGTAAATGTTGATCCTCTTCCAGGTGACGATGAGAAACTCATCCTCTGTGATGAGTGCAACAAGGCCTTCCACCTGTTCTGTCTGCGACCGGCCCTGTACCGCATTCCTGACGGAGAGTGGCTGTGCCCGGCCTGCCAGCCCACTGTGGCCAGACGCGGCTCCCGTTCAAGGTAACTGTCCGCCGCACACTTTGTCACTGTCCTTCATTATCGCTGTAAACTGTTAAGAGTTCATGTAAACATAGAAATGGCATTTAATTTGTGTGCAGTAACAAATATTGACTAAAAGTGAAATATTTTTATTTCTCACAAAAATGAGTGCTTTGCATACAGTAAATAGTGGAGCATTTACAGTGGCAATCTGTCATTTTGCAATACAACCTTTTACTAGATGTGTGCATACAAAGACGTTTTCATTATAAAATGACTGTAGACCTAAATGAAGTTGGATAAATTGGGCTATGCAGGTTTCTGATGGACACATTTCTTCCCCACTGTTTTTAAAAGGACTGCATTCTTAAAGCTGTAGTAGTACTCAAGTTTGTACTCCCCTCACTGTGCATAACCCCAGCCACAAAATGTAAATTGGCAGGAAAATGGCAGCGCAGTGGCTCTAGTATTAGTGAGACTCTACATACACATTAGTGAAACTATATATATATATATATATATAACATATATATATATATATAAAATGATTTATTTTTCCTAATTCTAACAAACCTCTAAAGTAAACCCTGCCTCCTTTCCAACTACAGACCATGTTCTGTCTTTGTAATCCGTGTAAAGGTTTTTGATTGGCAACCCCTCTATTGCAGGAATTACAACCAAGACACAGACGATGAAGAAGAGGACGAGGAGGAGTCTGAGGAGGAGGAGGAGGAGGAAGATGAAGAGGATGAGGAAGAGAATGACTACAAAGCCATGGGTCACAGCTGTGAGTATCGGCGAGAGAATAAAGTCCAGGTTTCACAAAATTGTCTTGGTTCAATGGTTCATCATCAGGGTATCAACCAGGATAAGTTAAGGATGAGCGGCCAAATGTCTCTTTTGACTTCTATGTACCAACTCCAGATTGGAATCCTTGCATCATCAATACGTTACATTTTGTATTAAAAACAATGGCACAAAACAAAGAATACAACAAATAAATTGAGTTGTCCAAAAGAATAAGTCACAGTTGGTTTTGGAAAACGGGATGCTAAAGGTTGGGAATGAGAAGAATGCTGACGGGGAGTAACGGCCCCTGTCCTCTCCCTGTCTCTATTGTCTGTGTGTTGTCATGTAGCACAGCTCAGGTCTGGACCTTTTGCTTTGATGCCATGTCTCACTCTGGCTTCACTCAAAGTATGTGGCAGAATGATCCCCTCTGTCAGTTCAAGCGTGCATGTGAAGGATGACAATTAAGAACTTTTATGCATCAATAGTTTGAAAGAGTGGCAGAACAGATCATTTTTCTTATTTCTAGCATGAGACTTTGCGATAGTCTACAGCATTGCCCGCTGGAAGGGAGGAAAAAAATTAATAAAAAATTTAAATAATACGACGAACAATTAAGCATTAACTTAACTGTAACTTAGAAACAATACCCTCATTAAAATAATTGCCCATCTGCAGGCTGCGTGACATGACAAATTAGCAGTTAATGTTGGTTACACATGGCAACATTTCAGATATTCATTGATTTTATTGTTCCTATGCCTTTTTGGTGCATACAAAACTAAGTGTTTCCACTGGGGTTCTTTTTCTTTTTCACTTGCCTCCGACCTCTTCTTCCTCTTGTCCTGATCACCTCGTTATTTCTTCACAGTGAGACCAAGGAAGAAAAATAAGCAGTCTTCGTCTCGGCAGAAAAGTTCAAAAAGTAAACCCAAGAAGCAGTCGTCTTCGAGTAGTCAGAGCAGCAAACAGAGGACTGGCCCCAACAGCCCTGCGGACATCGATGAACTGGTAAGAAACCAGCATACAGAAGCTAGGTCTTCTTAGAAGAATTAACACTAGAAGTGCCGGAATTCCATAACTACTAGAACTGCTGTGAGCGGTCATTTTGACCGCCAGATTCCAAACTCTATAATCTCTCATGATACATACCTAATTGCGATATTGTATTGTGTTAGGATATCTTTAGAAAAAACGTTATAACACCGAAATGTACATTTTAACGAGTTTAATTATACATTTGAGTAGTAATACGTGTTTCAATAATTCATATCATGGCATAGTAAACCGTAATTATTTCATATCCCGAAAAATCTGGTGTTGAAATTCATTCAACTGAACTCATAACAGCCAAATTAATTTAGCTATAACCTAACCTGGCACTGCTTCCATTTTGGCGCCAATTTTACTGCTGGTGCACTCCTTGGAGAGGATGTGTGCAATGATTCCAGCCAGTTGGAGGATGTATAAAGTTATATGAAGATGTAAACAGCCACCGGCCATCTACGTGTTCCGCGCCTTTCACAGAGCGAGCGCCCGGTGTTTGCCTTCCGATTCAGAACTGAGTCCATCCACGCCGTAGTAGCCTGCTACCGACTCTGGCTTTGCCTTCGGCCCATCGGCGATGCCCACACTTGTTACTTGAGACCGCTAGTTACCTTTCTCTGACAGAAACTATGGTAGTTACTAAGCAACCAAGATGCATCTTCAACCGCGCGAAAAATTAAAAACAATACCGCAAAAACCCGAGCGGTCAATATGACCGTGTATGGCCGAAATAGGTAAAAGTGATTGTATTTTCTTTGCCTTTTGTGTAATGTGTATATAAGAACAAAGTTTAAATTTCCTTTTAGGAAAAGTCAGGCAGCAGCTGGATTGTATTTTTTTTTTTATTCAGCAAAGTTATTACACATAAATTTCAAAACGGTCAAAATGACCGCCATGGTTGTTCTAGTGTTAAAGAATACACTTAAAACAGGAAACGTGAGTGCAACAGTTGATCTATATCTGAGAAAGAGACAGACATTGTCATTGGCAGCATAGCATAAATCAGTGTGTTCTAATTGTCTGTGTGTGCGGTGTCTGCAGGTGCGACAGAGTTCCCTATCAGGAGTGCGCAGGCAGGCGCTGGAGCTGGAGAGGTGCGAGGAAATCCTCAAGAAACTGATGAAATTCCGCTACAGCTGGCCTTTCAGGTGAGCAAAGGACATAATCTGAATGTTTGAATGAATGGACATTAAGTTTATGAAGTACTCTGGAGCAGCACCAACTACTTGCATGTGGGAGAAAAGTGTTTACACCTAGGAGTCATAAATTGTGCTAGTTTGTATAACATTTCCTGTATTGGTAGAGACCCAAAATTGGTCTGTCAGGGTGACCTCATTTGTCATATAAAATCTTGACACCCCATCCCCAGTACATTCAACATGTATGATATCACTAAGACTGAAAGATTAAGATCTACTGAATTGAACGTTTAACGTGTTGCTACGTAGTCTAAAACAGTATTACCAGATTACCCTGGAGAGAGATGCTGCCGGTGTTGTTGCAGGTCTTTAGACCCATGAATAAATCACAAATTAGTTTTGGAGTTTGTCGTAGTAAATCGACATATCCTACTACCTGAATGACTTAGACATCAAGAATGAATATGATGCCTAACGTGGCCCTCTTCTACCACTTGGCTTCTCGTACAGGGAGCCTGTGTCCACGGAGGAGGCAGAGGACTACCTGGACATCATCTCCCAGCCCATGGATTTCCAGACGATGCTGGGAAAGTTCAGCCAAGGCTTGTATCGTCACGGCCAGGATTTCCTGGAAGACCTGAAGCTCGTCTTCTCCAACGCAGAGGAGTACAACCAGCAGGGCAGCAGCGTCCTCTCCTGCATGGTCAAGACAGAGCAGTCCTTCATTGAGCTGCTCCAAAAGCTGCTGCCTGGCCTCAGCTACCTCCGCCGGCGGTCACGCAAACGCGTCAGCCGAGCCCCTGCAACATCTGAGGAAGAGGAGGAGGAGGAGGAAGAAGCTGAGGAGGATGAAGAGGAACCGAAGAAGATTCAGAATGGCAAATCGAACAGGAAGAAAACCAGAAATGTTCAGGGACGAAGGGAAGAGGAGAGCGAGAGTGGCGAGGAGGATGAGGATGATGATGATGATGATGGCAGGAGGAGAAGTAAGCGGACCTCTACCACCTCAGGCAGGAAGGATTACAGGGAGCAGGATAGCGATGGCGAGCGGGACACACGGAGAACTCGTCAGCGGGGGGGCCGGGGCGATGCCAGGGTGGCGAGCAGCGACGAGGACCGGTCCAGCAAGCAGCAACATTCCAAGAGACAGAAACGCTCATGAAGACCAGGGTGATTTTTGTTTGTTTGGTCGTCTCTCTTTGCTTTAAAATTTCTGTCCCGCTCTTCTAAAAATGATCAAGACCCCTCCATCACCCCCTCCTCCTCACAGCCAGCGGGACTTAATCCTCAGAAGGACTTTTTTGTGTTACTAAATTTCTGTTCATATTTTGAAAAACGACAAAAGAAAACTGATTTATATTTGTACCAAGTTCAATTTTTTTTTTTTTTTTTCTTCTAGCCAAGAAAAATGAGACATTTGAGATAATGGATGGGTCCTCATAGCTCTTAAGACTCTTTGATTTGAATTTCAGTTCCACTTCGACAACCTCACACGTGTGTAATTTGACTTAAAATGTTGTCCCGTGAACTGCTTTTATTTTTACATTTGTGACTCCCCAAACACCAGTACAGTGTAATCAGAGGTCTGTCTTCACCCTTGACACACAAAGTCCAGCCATCACTTGTCTAGCTGTAAAGTGTTTGTTCCACCCTCATCTCTGTTACAAGTCATGGTGTTTTCACTGACTTGAAGTGTCCATGTAGCCAAAATCTTTCTTGGCTTAAAAACAGCGCTGATAGCTGATATTAAATGCTCCCGTCGCCTGTAAATCCCTCTTACTACTATAAGCATCTTGACGCCAACATTATCTTTAGTCAAATGCAAGTCTCTAGACACACATGGTAGGATTTTATTACTAGTAGTATAATTTTTTTTTTTTTTTTCCTGCCCAGGTGCAGATTTATTGTCAAAAGCTGGGTTCAGACTGCATGTCACACATGTAGTTGCATCACTTTAGTGCTAAAAACACAATCTTCAACTCAGCTCTTAGTGCCAAGATGTTTTAAAAAAACAGGGACCTGACTTGGAGTCTCCTCCTTGGCGTGTAGAGCTGACCAGCCTTTCCTCCTCTGTAGTGCCCTGCCACTTTAAAAGAACCTGTACCTCAATGCTCCGTCAGTTTGCACTCCTCTTGTGCAAAGTGCACCTATTATGCCAGCAGCTGCAGGACCAGACTTTATTGAAATTATGTGCGTAAACATTTTGTAAACGGTGTTCAAAACAACAAATGTGACTTTTGTTAAGAAAATGGGCATTTTTGAATATTTGATATTTTTTTGCACATTTTATTTGGTATTGTAAATGATAACTTGTTGATCTTAATCATATCCAACAAATGGCGAGGTTTAACCAGGGCTCTCCTAGTCGATGCAGAGAACATGTCAGGAGTGGGTTCACTTTTCATTGTCACTTGTACACTTTTGTAACAAACACCCTAAAGTCACTCTTTTTAAAAGGATTTGCGTGGGTGAAACGGCTCGTAGGATGCAAAATGAAGGTTTCCCCCTGCATGTCCTGGTTCAGTCACCAGGCGGTGCTCCACTTCTGCTCTCTGAATACTTTTTGTCCCATCTGTTTCCTAATAATTCATTGACCGTGCTGTTAGCTGGACTGCTGTAACTCACTGCTTTGTGGGCTCACTGGTCATCAAAGGACGGGGAGCTTCGTAGTGCTGGTGTATTTTGGCTCTACAACTTGTTTTGTAATACACAGACAACCTAACAAACCTTTTGAGTATGCAGAACATATATATCACTGACCCTCTAACGTCTGTACTGTGCTGGTCTCCTGTGTTTTTCTAGTGCTGTTATCATCAAGACCTTACTGATTTCATTTGGCCACTGATTCCCCCCCTCTTATTTTTGTTTAAATTTGGCTTTGTTCCTGACATGATTATAAAATCACTGTTGTAATTGTTTGACATTTCATTGAACAAACAAAAGGTTACTGCCCTTCTCAAGTTGAGACCTGACTGTAAATGCTTTCTTTGTTCTTGGAGGAACTGCAAAAAGTCTTTTACACTTCCTTTTTTTTATATATATATTTATAGTCTCTAAAGTTGGGGTTGGGCAGGTTCAGAGGATTCACATGTAAAGAATTTCCAATAAAGGCTATGGACGAAGACTGTAGTTTCCCTGTTTTGTGTTGAGCTGATAAGCGTCCCCTGGTCAGACAGACACACATCACTGCCATCTGTAAAACCTTGTGATAAGATGGTCGGGGAGAGAAACGGGTTAGCCGTGAGCACCGACTGATGTCTAATTTTACTTTTTAATAAAACATCAAACATGGTCTTACTCTCTGTGTGGACTCTTTTCTCAAAAACATCATCTTCAAATAGAAGCCAAACTAGCTTCAAATATGTGTGCGTTGCAGCCAAAAGTGATATGACAGAGGATAAATGGTTTGATTTTCACAGAGGAGGAGGATGAGCAGCTTGGACTTAAACTATTCCATGAAAACATTTTGTGGAACATGTGAAGCTTATGATGGTTGTGTTAAGCCTTAATCACACAATTTGGGCTCTGTAAGGTACAATATTACTTTAATATCCTCATTTTATTCCTTTGACTGGCAGAAAGACTAAATCTGAATTCCTTGTCCAGTAGAAAGCTGTGGACACAAGAAACCTTAGATATTTACACAAGGCTATTCCAGTGTCTAGACTGTTATTGACTGCTTCTGAGGCTTTTTATGGACCAAAATAAAGATTTTGCTGCACTCAGAAGTCCGAGCCAGTTTCATAGGGAACTCTCTTCACAAAAATGTGCCCGTACAGGTAATAGGTGGCAGCAATGATAACTACCAACTGGAAAGTCCCACAGTTATATAGCCACAATATGGTGTCTGTGATGGATGGAGCAAGAAGGACAGCAAGATCCTATGCAATCTACTAAAGTGCTGACAGCATTTGAGCCATCTGTAATTTGGCAACAGGTGTAGAGGCTAAGATGGATCAGAGTAAAGGTTAGAGATGTGAAAGGTCAGTGGAAACCTTGCACTTGATTAGCGACCATTCAAGCAACTGCATTCATTAGAAAAACTTGAAATAATGTTTCACTTTTATGAGTTTAATTATCCATAAAGAACAAATTCTAATTTAGAAATAAGATTGCTGACATATTCTTACTTATCTGTCATTTCTTATAGCTCTCTGTTTTAAAATTAAAGTGTGCAATTTCTGTCCTTCCCCAGACATCTTTGTAACTGCAGCATTTTGAGCCTTAGAAGAAGAAAGAGGTTACAGGTCCATGATTCGACCCACAAGAAAAGAAGTTAATGGTAGATTGAGGACATTATGAGTTACAAGCACCAAAGCATTGGAGGGAAATCACCACTTTTTGTCTGTTTTGTTGTTATTTCTGAGTCTTCAATGCTAACAGAATCTCTGTGACAGACAGTTTTTTTGTGTCTGGCTGTTTTGGGAAATGGAGCCAAAAGCAACTGAACATTGCTATATATACAAAATGAACTCACTTGCATGACTTGAGTGAACTTCTAATGAACTCTGGCCTCTTAAGCATTCAATAACTTGTTAACTTGAATGAGATACAATACAGTCATGATGTATGAACTTTTAGAAGGCTGGTGGATCTATCAGGGTCTTTCCAAACCAATGAAACATGTTTCAAGTTTTGTTCATTCCTCGCAAGGTGCATCCTACGCAGTGAAACATAGTTGAGACATGCATTAATCACCCAACTTTTACTCCCTATTGAAGTAAAAGAACTCAACGACGAGTAGGGTAGCAGGACAAAGAGGTTCAGAAATAGTTTGAATACAGTTACATAATGTGAAAGAATCCTATATGATGAGCTATATAGGCCTATTTTATTTTTAGCCATGCTAGCGGCGTGGTTCTAGGGACATTTAGTGCAACCAATGAAGTTCACATTTGTGGTTTTGAGTGTCTCCACAGCTATTGGATGGTTTGTCATGAATTGTAAAGATTTAAGTAAAGCCCCTTTTACTTTTCATCTAGCGCCATCATCAGGTTAGAATATGTCCAATAGTTTGGTTTATAATAACCAAATACCTGCAAAAATAATGACATTTCCATTAGCCTAATCTGTACTTTATCATAATGTGCTATTTGGCAAATGTGAGCATGCTAACACCCTAAACTATGATGGTTATTATACTACTAAAAATGTGCATATCAGCATTGTCATTATGAGCATGTTGCCGTTCTAGCTTTTGCATTTAGCTTAAAGATCGCTGTGCCTTAGTACGGCCTCAGAGCCGCTAGCATGGCTGTAGACTAGTCTTGTTGAATGATCTTTCGTAATTAGGTGGTCCATGTTAGTGTTTTATTCTCCTATTTAAGTTGCTTTTCTTAACAAAGTAAAGGTTATGTGCACTTGTGTATGAGGGAGGTCAAATGGACCTCAAATGAGTGAGGAGATTGAGCACTGTTCACACTCATGACATTTGTCCATTTTGAATTTGAAACTGTAATGTTTTAATACTAAAAGAAGCAGAGGACTCCAGCTTGTTGGAGAGCAGTAGAATGTACTGTTAAAGTGGCTACAATCAATATTTTTACAATAACAATGCATGTGACAATGTGAAAGGCAGATACCCAAAATATACAGCTCCTCTGCTGTTTACAGAGTTTTATATAGGTTTATCTCATTGTTTAGCTGCCGCAACTTTACTGTTTTGTTTCACTTTCAACTCTCTCATTGTTGTTTTCGACTGCAGCAGGCAACTTTGTTCAGTAAAAAAGCTCTAATAACCCATTGTACCTAATGTTACACAGTTACCAGCTTGTGAACACAGTGCAGCATTTCGCAGCTAAAGCGTCCGATATTTCCATCAGGAATTGGTGGAGACCAAAATCAGAGCTAAAAGGAGAATGAATATTGGACTTACATTCATCAGGTGGTCAGAAACACAACTGACACAATGCAATGATAATGTTGCTCTGTATCTGCTGGATGTGAAAATAAGCATCTGTTTGCTAACAAGTTTCTCATATTTACTTGATATGTCAGTGTTGTGTTCACAGCTTGTGTCAGTGTGTGTGTGTGTGTGTGTGTGTGTGTGTGTGTGTGTGTGTGTGTTTAGGTTTTATGTTGCCTCCACTATTATATCGCAAAGTCTGACCTCACAGGTTGAAGCAGCAGGTGCCTTCGCTCTATAACAAGCAAACAGTGGCCATGCACAGACTAATCTTTGAACCCTGTGCAAACTGACAGCAGCAGCGTATGTCTGAGACATCCACACACAAAACAGCAGAGCGGAGCAGCCCAACCTGCAAATATTTACCCCGGGTCCAAGTCGGTGCAGAGGGCATCTGGCAAGGAGCGAACAAGTGTGTTTCTCACTCTCATTCCAGCAGACACGATGTACAGCAGTCTGTGAAGTGACATTACTGTGACCACATTAAAGGACAAATGCAGGATTTAATTGAGGCAGGGTTTGGTTTTACTGCTCATCAATGCAATATGAAAATGTTATCGCTCTTATTTTTTGTCATTTTCTATTCCTTATGTCCTTTTTTGTTTTCTTTCTTATCTCTTTATGCAATTACCTGTTAACTCTATGGTTTATCTTTAGTCTCTGTTATTTGTGTGCTTTTGTGTTTGACCTCAGTAACTGCATTAGACGAAGCTAATCGGGACCCAATTAACAATAAAAAAAATATTTTTGCTTAAACCATTAGTTCACCTGAACGTCCCGCTTCCCTTTGTCTTCTTACATTTTTTTATTTGATTGGTTATACATGTTTGACCTTAATAATATAGATAATATTTATGTAGCGGAAACAGTTTGTTTACTTAGGCCTAGCCCACACGTTCATGGGGAGTTTTGAAAACAGGGGTTTTCTATCCTTCATTCTGAAAAATTTTGATGAGCACTTTTTAAGAAAAATCTCTGTCCACATAAAAATGCAAAACCACAATTGAAGCATTGTCAAGAGCATGCTGAGCCAACAAGCTGCAATAATCCCAGTCCTTAAAGAAGAAGAAAAAGATATTGGCCAATCAGAAGCCTGAACAAGCTGGTGGTGGGGTCTGTGTCTATGGCAGTGTTGGATTATTTAGCAGTGACCTCTGTAGCGCATTCTGATGCCTCTGTTCCTCAATACAACGGAAGAGTAACTACATTTATGTGTAAACGTAAAAAGTCCTGCTAGCAAGCCTGTTACCATTACTATTTTGGCCATGTCCGCCATTGCAAGAAATGTTGCCTTATTTGTGACGCCTCACAAAGGACATACTGGTTATTAACGGCGCACACTCTGACGTTACAAACCTAAAACTTAATTTTCCCTGTCTACACAACAACATTTCTAAAAATCTTCACCCTGGCAAGAGTTTTCCAAAAGCGCCATATTCAGTGACCTAAAACAGCATTTGCGTGTGGACGAAAGGCCATAGAAGAAGCTACGTTTTTAAAAATACCCGTGTACATGTGGACTAGGCCTTAGACAGCAATTGAAAATCTTGTTGTTGTTTTTTTATCTCCAGTGGTTTAACTTCTCACCTAGCTGTAGTGAGCTGTGTGTCAGTACACCGTGACATCAGTGTTGGGTGTGGTGTCCACCTGAGAGGTCAGTGAAACACTGCTTGTCAGCCTGGTATTAGTTAAATGTCAATATTTTGTATAGTTATAAATAAGGATAGGTGACAAATTAAAGGAAAATTAATAAATTAAATGTAACAAATGTAGATGCTTCTGTACAGTATGAAATGTCAAGACACACTGCAAGCTGTTCTGGAGGCTTGTGGTGGCTCGACACCACACGTAGACACTTCCTTAAATTTGTTACCCATCTGTACCTTTGATAGCTATCACCTTTAGATGACTCAAGAGATCAAACCTTTATAAATATCTTTTTACGTTTTGAACAGGTCTTGAGCTTGAGATGAGATTATACTGAGGCCTACTTGCTACATTTTTGACACCTGTCCCACTGGTGCCGTCACTATAAAATGACACAGCGAGTCAAACTGTCCTGCTGGAGTTGGTGTTGCGGTGAAGGGAGTTTTAAGCTGTAAGCATAAACTCGATTTGTGTCATATCATGGCACGCTTTAGAATGAGCTCAGTCAGTAGATATCATCAGTATCATGCTGGCAGCTGCAGGAAAGCACACAGAGAAAATGAGGACAAGGGGGAAAGAGATAGAAAAATTCTGACAGTCTGCCAGAACAGAGAGAAGTAACACAATCATTCACAGAGCATAAAGGTGACCTAAAAATGGAGTGCCAAAACCAACTTATATGACCACAGTGGCGACATGCCCTAAATTTCTCTCTGCTTTAAGTAGAAATGATTATTAATGCATTATTCTCACCCAATTTTCTCCACTCATGTGCATCCTCTCACTTTGATGATATAACCAAAGTAAGCGGAAAAAAGAAAATCAAGGGAGCGCAGAAACGGAGGAGTTCAGAGGATGGCTTTTCTCTTGGGAACACAGAGCTCTCATCCCAAAGGGGACCCTGCACTCTTCTGAAACCGTCTGAATCTTCCTGCAGACCAAACAGCAGCATTTACACATCAGTCATATATCCTCTCTGCCATGACTGCAACCAGAAACACAAGTGCTAAGGTGCACACTTGGACCGGCTTACTCAGGCTAGCTTTTCATCAAACAGCTAAATGTTTAAGGTATCCATGTACACGTTGCTCCCTTCTTTATTAATTAATAATATAGTAATTTGGAATTTACATGAAGGCACAAATCTGACATATGTTAAAGCCAATCTGAAAAACGACTGGAGAGAATAACCTCAGAATCAGCCAGGGATTTCTTTGAACTCTAGATCCTCTCCACTATCATCCAGATATGGCAGCAACAACAATTGGATGAGCATGCTACGGGGAAGATGAAAGGCAGTCAAACTTGCAGACGTAATAAGTGGGCTGTGGCCTTTCATGATTCATACTGAGGCTTCATCTTACTGTTCAGTATATACATATCTGGATTCTTTGCAAAGCTTAGCTGTGGATGATAGAAAGCCAATAAACTTCCTCCTCACTGTTGTGAGTTGGCACTGTAGAGTACTTATAGTCCTTTGCCGGATTGTATTTTTGCATTATGCTAAGCTTTCCAGCATTCCCTTTACAAACCTCTCAGATCCTGCCTGTTTTCCTGGATTCCGATTCCTTGCTGCCCTTAGCATAAAGACTGAAAACAGGGGTGACACAGCTAACCAGGCTCCGTTAAAGCCAAGATATAGTCATTCACATAACCGCTCGTTAATCCTTTGCTTATTCTCCGGGAACCATCACCTTATCATGGTGGAGAGGTTTGTGTGTCCCTATGAACCTGAGGGCTGTGTTGTCTGGAGCTTTGTGCTCCTGATAGGGTCTCCCAAGGCAAAGTGGTCTCAGGTGAGGGGCTAGACAAAGAATGGTTTAAAAACCCTATGAGTGACCGAGGAAGAGATGGAGTGACCCTGCCCGGAGGAAGCCCGGGGCCCCCGCCTGGAGCCAGGCCCAGATGGAGGGCTCGTCAGCGAGCATCTGGTGGCCGGGTTTGCCACGGAGCCCGGCCGGGCACAGCCCAAAAAAGCTACGTGGCATCCATCTCTCCATCCCATGGGCCTACCACCTGTGGGAGGAACCGCTTGGGTCGGGTGCGCCGCCACACGGGTGGCAGTGAAGGTCAGGGGCCTCGACGGACCAGACCCGGGCAGCAGACGCTGGCTCTGAGGACGTGGAATGTCACCTCTCTGTGGGGGAAGGAGCCGGAACTTGTACGGGAGGTGGAGCGCTACTGGTTAGATCTGGTGGGGCTTACCTTTACGCACAGTCTCGGTTCTGGAACCATAGTCCTGGATAGGGGTTGGACTCTTTTCTTCTCCGGAGTTGCCCAGGGTGTGAGGCGCCGGGCGGGTGTGGGGATACTCACAAGCCCCCGGCTGAGCGCCGCTACGTTGGAGTTTAACCCGGTGGACAAGAGGGTCGCCTCCCTACGCCTGCGGGTTGTGGGGGGGAAAACTCTGACTGTTGTTTGTGCATATGCACCAAACAAGAGTTCGGAGTATTCGGCCTTCTTGGAGACCTTGAGTGGAGTCCTGCATGGGGCTCCAGTCGGGGGACTCCATAGTTCTGCTGGGGGGACTTCAACGCGCACGTGGGTAATGATGGAGACACATGGAGAGGCGTGATTGGGAGGAACGGCCTCCCTGATCTAAACCAGAGTGGTTGTTTGTTGTTGGACTTCTGTGCTAGTCATGGATTGTCTATAACGAACACCATGTTCGAACATAGGGATGCTCATAAGTGTACTTGGTACCAGAGCACCCTAGGCCAAAGGTCAATGATCGATTTTATAATCGTTTCATCTGATCTGAGGCCGTATGTTTTGGACACTCGGGTGAAGAGAGGGGCGGAGCTGTCAACCGATCACCATCTGGTGGTGAGTTGGGTCAGGGGGTGGGGGGAAGACTCTGGACAGACCTGGTAAGCCCAAACGGGTAGTGCGGGTAAATTGGGAACGTCTGGAGGAGGCCCCTGTCCGACAGACTTTCAACTCACACCTCCGGCGGAGCTTTTCGTGCATCCCTGTGGAGGCTGGGGGGCATTGAACCCGAGTGGACAATGTTCAAAGTTTCCATTGCTGAAGCTGCGGCGAGGAGCTGTGGTCTTAGGGTCTTAGGTGCCTCAAGGGGCGGTAACCCACGAACACCGTGGTGGACACCGGTGGTCAGGGAAGCCGTCCGACTGAAGAAGGAGTCTTTCCGGGATATGTTATCCCAGAGGACTCCGGAGGCAGTTGCAAGGTACCGAAGGGCCCGAAGGGCTGCAGCCTCTGCCGTGAAAGAGGCAAAGCAGCGGGTGTGGGAGAAGTTCGGAGAAGACATGGAGAAGGACTTTCGGTCGGCACCAAGGTGCTTCTGGAAAACCGTTCGCCACCTCAGGAGGGGGGAAGCGGGGAACCATCCAAGCTGTGTACAGTAAGGATGGGACGCTGTTGACCTCAACTGAGGAGGTAATAGGGCGGTGGAAGGAGCACTTTGAGGAACTCCTAAATCCGACTAATACGCCCTCTATGGTAGAGGCAGAGCTGGAGGATGATGGGGGGATTGTCGTCAATTTCCCTGGTGGAGGTTGCTGAGGTAGTTAAACAACTCCACAGTGGCAAAGCCCCAGGGATTGATGAGATCCGTCCAGAAATGCTTAAAGCTCTGGGTGTGGAGGGGTTGTCTTGGTTGACACGCCTCTTCAACATTGCGTGGAAGTCTGGGACGGTGCCTAAGGAGTGGCAGACCGGGGTGGTGGTTCCCCTTTTTAAAAAAGGGGGGACCAGAGGGTGTGTGCCAATTACAGGGGTATCACACTTCTCAGCCTCCCCGGTAAAGTCTACTCCAAGGTGCTGGAAAGGAGGGTTCGGTCGATAGTCGAACCTCAGGTTGAAGAGGAACAATGCGGATTCCGTCCTGGTCGTGGAACAACGGACCAGATCTTTACTCTCGCAAGGATCCTGGAGGGAGCCTGGGAGTATGCCCAACCGGTCTACATGTGTTTTGTGGATCTGGAGAAGGCGTATGACCGGGTGCCCCGGGAGATACTGTGGGAGGTGCTGCGGGAGTACGGGGTGAGGGGGGTCCCTTCTCAGGGCCATCCAATCTCTGTACGACCAAAGCGAGAGCTGTGTCCGGGTTCTCGGCAGTAAGTCGGACTCGTTTCAGGTGAGAGTTGGCCTCCGCCAGGGCTGCGCTTTGTCACCAATCCTGTTTGTAGTATTTATGGACAGGATATCGAGGCGTAGTCGGGGTGGAGAGGGGTTGCAGTTCGGTGGGCTGGGGATCTCATCGCTGCTTTTTGCAGATGATGTGGTCCTGATGGCATCATCGGCCTGTGACCTTCAGCACTCACTGGATCGGTTCGCAGCCGAGTGTGAAGCGGCTGGGATGAGGATCAGCACCTCTAAATCGGAGGCCATGGTTCTCAGCAGGAAACCGATGGAGTGCCTTCTCCAGGTAGGGAATGAGTCCTTACCCCAAGTGAAGGAGTTCAAGTACCTTGGGGTCTTGTTCGCGAGTGAGGGGACAATGGAGCGGGAGATTGGTCGGAGAATCGGCGCAGCGGGTGCGGTATTACATTCAATTTATCGCACCGTTGTGACGAAAAGAGAGCTGAGCCAGAAGGCAAAGCTCTCAATCTACCGGTCAGTTTTTGTTCCTACCTTCACCTATGGTCATGAAGGCTGGGTCATGACCGAAAGAACAAGATCCAGGGTACAAGCGGCCGAAATGGGTTTCCTCAGGAGGGTAGCTGGCGTCTCCCTTAGAGATAGGGTGAGAAGCTCAGTTATCCGTGAGGAGCTCGGAGTAGAGCCGCTGCTCCTTCGCGTCGAAAGGAGCCAGTTGAGGTGGTTCGGGCATCTGGTAAGGATGCCCCCTGGACGCCTCCCTAGGGAGGTGTTCCAGGCACGTCCAGCTGGGAGGAGGCCTCGGGGAAGACCCAGGACTAGGTGGAGGGATTATATCTCCAACCTGGCCTGGGAACGCCTCGGGATCCCCCAGTCGGAGCTGGTTAATCTGGTTCGGGAAAGGGAAGTTTGGGGTCCCCTGCTGGAGCTGCTACCCCCGCGACCAGATACCGGATAAGTGGACGAAGATGGATGGATGGAGATATAATGTGTTAAATTAGTGAGCTTTAAAGGTGTTAGACGATGGATTTACCTTTGGACAGAGCTGGGCTAGCTGTTTTCCTCTGTTTCAAGTCTTTATGCTAAAGTAAGATGGGCTCTGTAAAACATGACTGTAAAAACATCAAGTTGCAGTCTGACGGGAGTAATGTTTAAAAAAACAAAACAGCTATAACGTGTTAATTAGTGAACTTTAGAGGTGGGCCGATTTTCTTAGCTTTGGACAGAACCAAGTTAAGCTATCCAGCTGCAGGCGGTATCTTAATGTTTACTGTACAGACATGATAGTTGTAACAATCTTCTAATTTAACTCTTGGCAAGAGAGCAAATGAGCATTCAAAATGTCAAACTATTGCTTTAATTTTATTTCAGTGTTTTTAATAAGGAGATTTTTTTTTAATCAAACATCTAAATCCCTCATCCCTCTATGTTTAGAAGTTAAAATCTTAATCTAATAAAAGAAGGGAATAAATGTAGAATAATTTCCTGTCACATCAGAACAGGTATTGTTTCCCAAAAGCATCTTGTTTTGCAGAATTGAGATGATCACTGCAGACTAATCATGGATCATATTGTTTTTTTTACATCTATATTTTCTCTCCTTTCTCTCCAAATCAGATCTATCTAAAGTTACATGATGGCCTTGCTCCTGTCACAGCTCATGTTTCTCTGGAGTGTGCATATGCCTAGTGAGGGGGATGACAGCAATAAATAGATTAAAGTGTGTAATGGCCCAATCCCATCCCTGCACTGCTCCACCATGCACGGGTGATTCACTTAAAAAAATTTAAAAAAATACCAAGGGGCTGCAGCTGTTGGGGCTGACTTAAGTTCAGGTTTTTGTTGAGTAAGAAACTGGAGGCGAGTGTGTACATGTGTGTACGTGTGTGCGTATGTGCATATGTATGTGTTTGTATACAGAATATGACTAAGGGCAGAGAAAGAGAAAAAGACAACACATCGTATATGGAAATACCCACTCAAAAGTAGGCATGAGTGTAAATGTGTGCATAAGTACAAACCTGTGCGCACTTTGTGTGTGTGTGTGTGTGTGTGTGTGAGTGCCAACCAAGGTGTGTATGTGTGCGAAGTGTGCATGTGTCTTAATAGGAAGCAGTCACAGGGCTGCTGACGGCTCCATAAAGGAGCCTTTGAATGGCTTGGCTCTGGTAAATTCATAGCAGATGTGAGGGAAAGAATATCCACCCAGGTTGAGTGGCCCTTCACTGGGAAGGCGACAGGAGTCCAATCCAGGGGAGGCAGACGGACGGCAGACAGGAGCCAGGACACACAAACACACACACACACACACACCTTCATACACGCACCTTCATACACACACACACACGCACACACACACACACACACGTTGGGTGAACTCCAATCAGCCAGGAGGGAACTCTGCATGGCACTAAACAGGAGACAGGAGTTTCTTTAAGGCACGCTGGCTTTTAAATTGAAAATAATTCTCCCTTTTATTTCTGAAAGAACAACTTCCCTGTGTTTTCCATTCAAGTGTACAAGTTCAGGCCAAGGGTCCGTTTCAGAAAGCAGGTTTATGTATGATTAAATATGATATTAATACACTATATTGGAACTTACGCATTAACTCGAGCAGCAATTTTCTCCCACGCAAATTCTCTCTCTTTTGCAGCAGCTGCTTTGTTGCTTTTTTAACGAAATACATGTTCAAACTCGCTGTATGTGCGCATGAGTATTTCCGCTGACCAGTTTGTTTGTGGTTGTTACCATGGTGAATCGTAGTATCATGGCTCCATTCATGATGCCTTTTTATTGTGGTGGTGCACGCGCTTAACTCTGAGTGAACCTACTCTGAGTTGATTGAACCAACTCAAATCAGCTGTTCTGGAACCAAAAACTCAGAGTTTCCCATCTCAGGGTAAATCAACTCAAACATCAGGGTTAGAATCAGAGTTTGTTAAACCTCCTTTCTGAAACGGGCCCCAGGTGTGTGCTTCAGGGATAGCATCCACACACTGGATCATGCCTTTTGATTTCCTCTGGACCCACGGAGTCTGGAGCGCTCCGAGGCCAGGCTTCATGCCACCTTTCCTGGCTCTTACTGACGCCAGAGGCGGGGTGGTAGAGACTGGCGCCTCACCGCCAATTAACATCCTCTCACACAGAGACATCTGTCGGTGATACAACGTGAGGCAAGTGGTGTTTTTTCAAAGGGTGAGAGTCAAAGGTGGAGATAGCTTAGCACACCACTTGTCATTTTTACTCTTTGATTTTGTACAGATTAATCAAAAAGGGATATACTGTGTTAGTTAGTGAGATGTATTATTTGTTTTATTTATGGAGAAAGCTAAGCTAGTTACCAGTCTTTATCCTAAGCTAAGCTAACTGCTGGCAGTAGCTTCATATTTACCATACAGACATGACAGAGGTATCAATTTGAACAAACTAACTTTTGGCAAGAAAGTGGAAAAGCATATTTCCCAAAATGTCTACATTTGTTTTAAAAGTCACACGTATACTCATGTACACAATGTAAACCTAAAGTTGTTGCTTTTACACTTAAGTTTTTGTACCTTTGGACAGACCCAAGCTAGGTGTTTCCCTGTTTCCAGTTGCTAAGCAGGCTGCAGCTTCATATTTACTGTACAAGTACGCGAGAGGTATCCATTTTTTCATCTAAGCGACAAGAAAGCGAATAAGTGTATTTTCGAACATGTCAAACCATCCTTTTAGCACTGTAAGCTCAGCCAAAAGGCAAGTGGCCCTTGTGGCCTGGTTGGCTCAGTGGGTAGAGCAGGCACACATATGCTGAGAGATTTATACCTTGACACAGAGGTCCAGGGTTTAAATCCAACCTGTGACAATTTCCTGCATGTCTTCCCCTTTCTCACCTAACTGTCCTGTCCATTAAAGGTGGAAAAGCCCAAAAAGTAATCTTGAAAAAAAAGGCAAGGGACCTGGTGTATAGGGTAAGTGTGATATGACTAATGATTACAATATTTAGAAACTAAATAAAGTTTCAACATTTAGAATTCTAAATTTGCATTTTTTAACTTGACAAATGTGTAAAGGTTCTGCTCTGTCAGCAAAACAAGCCCCGGCTTTAATTAAAAGTGATCTGGAACATTTATCACGTGGGGGTGCTGAAGCTCATTCACACACTTTCTGCCTCCTTAAGGCAATTACAACTGATAGATGGAAGGTTTAGCTTTATTACCTGTGTTGCTATAAACAAGGTGTACGTACAATGAGCTTTTTTTAGTTTAAAATGATGAGGGAATCCATGTGCCAGCTCATAAATGAGGCCCCAGCATTTTGTATCCGGAGGCGATTCGTAAATACAACATGAGCTCAGTCTCACTTGTAAACTGCTGCTCTGACTGTGACTACAATGCAAAAGCTGCAGCAATGTAGGGATTGACTTTAGCCAAAATATCTTGCAAAATTATTTCCAAAAACAATTCTTAAAATCATGAAAACAGGATGGATGGATATTAGGAATTGTTCTCCTGATTCTGGGTTGTAAGGGTCAGTGTGCTCTTAGCCAGTTGACAGAGGTGATTTTGCATGCAAGGGTGCTTCTGGAAAACCAGACTCTGGAGAGTAAGCAGATTTTTCTGTAAGCAATACGCCCTCCTCCTGTGTGGGGGCAACGGGCACTTTGTCTGTAATTCAGGCTGTTCCATGTGACTGCAACTGAAAACAAACAGCAAGAAGGGAAATTTCACACCCTGAATGGATAAATTACTCTATATCTCCTGTCTGCATCTCTTGTCCTACATATCTGCATTTGTTTGTCTATTTGCTGCTTTTTTTCTGCCCTCTGTCTATCTCTTCTTCTCTAGTTTTACTTTTCTCTCCGTTCCACACTGAACGATGAAGCTCAGGGGATAGTCAAAGCTTGGGGGGGGGGGTTGGCCGGCGGGCATGGCTTTCACTTTTAATTAAAACTTCACACCCAAATAAATGTAGCTGAGTATCACACCCACTCATATCGCCCTATGAAAAGAGCCCGCCGGGGCCAGATGTTTGCCTTAGCAAGGATAAATATCTAAGTGGCAGCTTTCTCTGAAAGGGAATCTGCTCCCTCTGTCGTTTTGTCGGATTAGCTGGGGTAGGGAAAACATGGGGATCGTATTCCGTGCGTTTCCCACTCTCTGGCTGTTCAGCATAAACACCATGAGTTCTTGGCCTCCCTCACATCCGCCTCCTCAGCTCCTCCGCCACTCGCCTCAGCCCCTGGGGTTCCAGCGCAGGGTTTGTTTTAGTAGCATAGCCCCAGAAGAGTGTTTGGTTGTGTTGTGTGTCACACTGGGTGAGTGTTTGATTATGTCAAGTGTTACACGGTACGGGTGTGCATGAGCAGAAAGGCGGGGGACGCTAATCCCTCTCTGCTTTGTCCTCTGCTGCACAGCTTTAGTCTTTGCAGGACACTTCACACTGGAGCTGTGGAGGAATTCATGTAGCTGCTGCTGAGAGAGGCCTGCAGGGATGAGAGGGTCTCATAGTTATAAACACACAAAAATTAACACGGAAGGGCTACTTGCACATGCACAACCAGAGAGAGAGCAACTAAATCAAGGACACCTCTGTGTTCTCAAACTGTTTTCAGTCATATTTCTGGCTTGGTCTGCATTTTGTGGTCTTGCTCACACTCTGCAATGATCTGGTGATATTCTATATTTATTGTATCATCAATAGACCAAAACCAGCAATGAACTGATTCTACTAACAAGTATTGTCTGTGTATCCTGCTACACTAAGAGCTCCATTTTTGTTTGTTAAAAGCACATCGATGAGCATCACTGTTGCAGAATATGACATATTCCTTCATTATTTTCTCTTTAGTTTTGAGTTGATCCCACACACACACTGTTTTGCTGCTGTAAATATTCACTAGTGCACCGAATGCGTATTAAATTAGGATTTCCCAGAACTAAAACCGGGACACTTTGCGCGTGACCGTAGTGCTTGTGCACGCACACGCTTTTTAACGTGAACATGTGCCAGCCCAGGTCATATTTTTCAGAGAAAATTGAGTCCTGCGTCCATATAAATTGTCTTTTGTTAGGAAACCGTGACCTGTAGTAAGTGGCAATGAGTGATTGGGAAGTACTACGGCAGTCAGAATGAGAAAAGGCCCTTTTATTGAATTTTGGTGAATATTTTCCAAAGAAAATTGAGTCCTGCTTCCATATAAATTGTTTTTTCAAGAAACCATGACCTGTAGTAAGTAGCAGTGAGTGATTGGGAAGTAGCCTACTACAGCAATCAGAATGAGAGAATTAGATTTTTATTTCATATTTTCCAGAAATAATAATAACTGAACGTACAGTGGAAAGTAATGCAATCATTATGAAAACAAATTATTAGTGAATATTTTTTCAAAAAATAGCCAACGTGTTGCATTCCTATACTGTCATTGATCTACCAAAACGGTAATTTGTCTAAGAAGGCTCGACACAAGAAGGCTCGACACAACATGAAACTTTGCTCGAAGTATCACCAGGGGCTCTACAACTTAACGAAAGCACTGACAACATTGTTTGTGTACCCAGAGTTTACTAAAAACAAAGGTTTTGAACAACTCACCATAGGTCTTGTTGTTTCCGGCTGCAGCCATTTTATCAGTCAAAAACAATTGATTTCCGAATGCAACATAACGGGGAGGAGAGTAAGATGGAAAGCTCCTAAAGCTTAGTTCCATATAAATGCACGGATTATTTCTTGTTTTGTCGTTATTGAAAAACAATATTGACCTCGTAGTTGAAAAAGGAGCCTCATATGGAGTCCGTTCATTCGCATTCGGATATCGACTCTTTTGACTGCCGAGGTGGTAGTGGACGGAAACAACAAGACCTACGGTGAGTTGTTCAAAACCTTTCCTTTTAGTAAACTCTGGGTACACAAACAATGTTGTCAATGCTTTCGTTAAGGTGTAGAGACCCTGGTAATACTTTGAGCAAAGTTTCATGTTGTGTCGAGCATTCTTAGTGTTTTAAAAATAGCTATTTTGAGGCTAGCATAAAAGTGCCCCTAGCACTCCCATTCAAAAGGCCATTTGACCAAAAAACGAAAATACGGTAAATCTTAAAAGTGGCGATTCCGTCCTAAATATGCTTTTAAACGAAAGTTTGACTTGGGTACATTCACAAAAAGACCCTAGGTTGCATTTTGGCGAGAGTTACGCCTTAAATGTCGGAAACAAATCTCTAGTTTTCTCTTGATACTCTGTAATAATGTCAACTTTATTTGACCCTGATCACGTCATTGACCTGAATTGTGTTGTCGATCTCGAACAAAGGGGAAGTTAAAATTGAATATCAACTGAATATCAAACGTCCAGCCAACTTCACCGCACTTAAAATGAGACAGATAAGAAGAGGCATTGCAACAATGTTTACAAAAATACATTGTAACGTTGGCTGCACAGACTATTCAGACGCAGACCGCTACGATTGACTGACACACACACACACACACACACACACACACACACACACACACACACACACACACACACACACACACACATTTTTAAAATCATACGCTGGACACTTTATTAGTCTTTCTACATGGGTTTAGTTAATGATCGGGCTATAATAAGATATGTAATGTAATGTATGTAATCGCTGACAACCGGGACAATTTCATAGTGGTTAGTGTAAACCGGGACATTTTAGCATCCCGAGAGGCTTTTGTCGGGACTCGGGACAAGCAACTCAAAATCGGGACAAATCCGGTCAAATCGGGACTGTCCCGGCCAAACCGGGACGTCTGGTCACCCTATATTAAATGCACAATTTACCCGTTCAAGTTTACCAAAATCTCAGTGCCCTGCTGATTTAGGGTATTAGTTAGACCCCTTTTTAAATGAAACTTTAAATTTGTGACCAGTTTTTAATGATTTATGTCTGTGTAACCAACAGATTTAAGACTGAGGGCAACAGACATTGTAGAGAAGTTGGAAAGTTTTAAGAGAAACCATACATGATTTTGGTGTTTTCATGGGATGTGCTGATAATAACAAAAATATAGAATATCACCATGCTTAAAATTCAATGTCATATCTGACAAATCCTCATGAATGAGGTGGGGTTTGGCAAAAATTAACGATGCACACTTTTCTAATGACTAAAGGCCTTTTTAGCCCTGTTTGTCTGTGTTGTGGAAACCAGGCTGAAGCATGAAGCACCTGGCCCAGTTGGGTTCTGGTTTGGGGCTAGAGGCCGGCCCCACTAATAGGCACTTGAGCCCCCCCACATCCGCCTAGTACCATGTTCCACTTAATGAGGCTCTAGTCTGGGCTGTAAACAAGCCCAGATGCAACCCCAAAACACACACAGGAAATGTCTCACGACCATAACAACACAAGAATCCTGCCAGCTTATGCATGATGGGGTGTGAACAGGAAGTCTGATCCTTGCAGGTTTTCTCCCTCTCTGCTCAACAAGCAGTTATTATCCTGAGGGAAAGGGCTGCATGTGGTACTGCTGCTCCAGCTCTTGCTCTGCATGCCAAATCCTCACAGGCCGCCAAGATCATCACAGACCGCTGCCTTGCTCCTTTTCCACAGCCTACAGTTACAGTATGTACACAAACCACAGTTTATTCAGCACTGTGTTGGACCTGGCATGTGAGCTTTGACACGCCACAATAGGAACAATGTCTGCTTCCACACAAAGAGTATCTCTCATGCAACAAGGTTTTTATTTTACATGTAGGGGGGCTGAGACCTGGACAAAAGGTCCAGTGTTAGAGTGAGTGTGGCCCCAGCTGGTTCCCTTTACTACACAGACTGGCTAATGTACAGTGATCAGCCTGAGTCAACAGTCCTGGCCGGAAAAAGGGCTTAATTGATGATAGGAAATTTTTGGGCCAAATGTATTTGAACCTTCCCCGAAATGTCCCATTGGATTTTCTGTCTCATTTTCTTTACAAAATACAAACAACCCTGAACAACCTTAGGAGACACTTACTGTGCAAAAAAATACAAATGTGAGTTAATCAACACGCTCATTTTGAGAAACTAAGAGCAGAAAGCAGGACTAAAGAACACTGTTTATACAATAAGGACACACACACACACACACACACACACACACACACACACACACACACACACACACACACACACACACACACACACACACTGGCACCATCAACACACAGCTTCCTCTTAATTAGCCAATTACATCCCTTCATACAAACCTTTGAGCTGGTTCACAAAGGACTTTTATACCTTTAGACAGTCTGGTCGAGTAAAATCCTTTTTCTGTTTGAGACTACTTCATGAGTCCCACTCACTTTAAAAGGACTAGTTCCACATTTGGGGAAATCTGCTTACTGGCTTTCTTGCCTTGGGTATAGAGTAGAATGATAACACTTTTATGTCTGACAGTTAGGCTACATGTAAGGATACAGCCAGCAGCTGATTACAGGATCTGGTCTGGTGTGACAGGAGATTATTCTTCATTTATTCACATCAATTGTTAGAATAAGATTTTAACTTCTTCACAGAGAAGAATGAGATATTTATGTGCCAGCTCTGCTTTGAGAAATAAAATCCTTATCAAAGACATGGAAATATAATTTTAAAATCATAGTTTTGAAAGCTCATTTGCTTTCTTGCTGTTAGTTAGATTAGAATATTGATAACACTATGTGCAATAAACATTAAGCTACAATATGCAGCTGCTTAGCTCAGCTTGGCTCATTCCAAAGCTAATGAAATCCACCCATCTCTAAGGTCTTGCAACTTAAAACACATAACTGCAAGTTACGTTTTTACATTTTGTTGGTTTAGGCAGAGCCAGGCTTAGCTAAGCACAACTATTGGAAACAGCTAGCCTAGCTCTGTTCAAAGGTAACAAAATCCACCTACTAGCACCTCTAAAGCTCACTCATTAACACGTTAGATCTTATTTGGTTAATTTGTACAAAAAGCGAGTACACATTACCTCCTGTGAAACCACATCTGGAGTGTAAACTCAGGTTTTTGAACCTTTGGATAAAACCAAGCTAGCAGTTGTTTCCCCTCTTTTTCGGGTATTTATGCAATGCTAGCTAACCGGCTATTGGCTGTAGCAGAGTTTGCAAAGTGCACCTCAGTTGGAAACTTCATGAATCAAGACAGTCAATATTAAACACAACCAAGGCAAAAATTGCGGGACAAAAGACAGACTTGAACAAACTTCAAAACTCCAAATCAAAGAGTGTGAAATGCAACAGAGAATAGCAGATCCTTACCGAGCCTGAGGTGGGAGAGAGGGGATCAGTGTGTGTGTGTGTGTGTGTGGGGGGGCTTCTCTCTCAGAACACAGAGCCGAGGGGTGAGCCTTTGATGGCGGAGCGTGACATGTCTAGCAGTGTGACAGCAGACACACTTGCCAGACGACCGAGACCCTGGATCTGAGCGGTTCTGATCCATTTTGGTACCTGTTGACAAACAATTTGTGCCAAAATCCTGACTCACATCAGTTTTCCTGCTTTCACTGACCCACTGGAGCATTTCCACCTGTTTTTTTTAAAAAGCTTGACTCAAGAGTTGAATGTTGAATCTATCCTACAGTTGGAGTTGTGTGATTTGGTTGATCATCCTTTAGTTATTCAGGCAATTGCACAAACAAAACCACAGGGGTTTAAAGATGTTCAGGAGGGCCAGAGCAGGTTTCAGGGCCGAGCTTAGACTCCTACATCCTGTCCTTTTCCACTCCCTCCCTTTACAGTGTTTCTAAAAGCAGTCCTTGCATGGGTTTTTTCCCATCCTTTGTAACTCATGCTCTCTCTCTTTTTCTCCAGGGAGAGACTCTTTGGTACAAGAGATTAGAGCGGTTGCTGCCTAGCAACTGAATAAAAATGGCAGCTACAAAAGGGGCGCTCTCACTCTCAAACGTCTGACCTACATAATCCCAAGCCTCTGATCGTGCAACATAACAACATGATGAAAGGCCTGCTGTGATTTAACCCTCAAACAAATACTTGCCATCACTGACCCCTTCGCTCAAAGAGCAATCTCGCCCGCAGCAAAGCACCAAAGGGTGACTTTTGAAATCTTGACGGTGCCTAATTAGAAAGGAAGAAGAGGCCATGCACACTATTGGAAATGAGATGAATGTATTTGAGGAGATGGCAGCAGAGTGGCAAAGGAGATTAACAGTGATCACAGCAATGCTGTTGGCTTCAGAGAGCAAGAGCGAGCAGCGGAACCTCCCTCTGTTCACTGATTCATCTCTCCTTCAGCCACAGGCAGCAGAGCACAGGAATGAGTACAGGGGTATGAAAAAGCTTTACTTCTCTGTCTTCTGCTTATTGATCAAAGGACATGAAAATACACTGAAAAAAAGATACAGCAAAAAGCTGGAAACTTTTTCTTGAAACTTACAATGGATGCATTTGTCAAAAGTAATTCATAATTGTTGGATCTCTGTATAGAATCAGGTCTAAACCTACACTACCTGTAAAGTGTCCCGTTATGATTTGACATTTTAAATAACATTGAATTGAATAATGAGTGTATTCAATCACTGTAGGAACTAGATCAAGATGGCATCAAAGATTGCATCTTTTCAAAATAAACAACTAAGAACGTCAATAGCATGAGGTGTCCAGACATGGTTTGAAAGGCAGGTTTTCAGTCTGTTGTGCAGGATGAGCAGTGACTCTGCTGTCCTTTAATAACATTTAATGAAATGATATAATTGTAATGTAGCATATGCATTTTATTTAACTTTTTGCTCTTGGTAAAAAAATTATCTTTTTTGCATAGTAACTCTTTTATTATTTTTGAAGCTTTTTGTGTTGAAGCAGTCTTTTCACAAACGTTTCATGTGATCTGCCTTCTTAATGACACCAGCTTCATCCCTAAAATGTATTATGTTAGTTTCCTTGCTGATATGTTGCAGTACTTAAACAAGTACTGCAATTTGATGTTGATTTGTGATTTTGGGCTATATGGAATTGTTTCACTTGATTTGAATTGATTCAATTCAAATCCTGTTTTTGGGTCCTTTTTGGTTAATGTTTAATTAAAAGTTAGTTGTGAAAAAATGTAAAAGCACATTCCTTCCAGTGGTATGCATGTCTTCATTCTCTTTTATCGAGATGAAAGGATGAAGTCTGGAAATTGAGACTCAAAAGTTACGTCCTTGAGATCAGACAAAGTGCAGTTACAACTTGGACAAAATCCACACTGCAGAAAATCTCCATCTTAACTGATCAGAATGTCTATTGTTGAGTCATATTTATATGCCAGTCTTTAAAAGGAAATGACAAAAACCTGACAGTGGAGTAGAGAAAATGCCTTATTTGCCAGACATGTTTCGAGATAGTGACACTTATTTTTAGAAACTACTGTTGGAATGATTTCAATCCAAGAAGAAAAATAAATCCTGAAAGAAGTATCTATGACAAAATAGAGAGTGAAAAAGACTTTTGATTCATTTTAGAAACTCCTGATAGATCTGCTGCTGTTGATTAGATAACATGTCAATTTGAGTAGAATAAAAACCTTTGAGTATTTCTTCCTCTGCAGTGCTTCTGAAATTCCAAGACACTGAACAACACAGACACTCATCTGTACTCTAAAGCAGTCTTTTTATCTCTCAGCCTGTGTGCTTTCATATCACTGATGTGATAGATGCTAAAAATCTCAGCTGCTGTATCTCTTCAGCCACTCAACACTGTATCCTCATTTTGACAAGAATGTCACAACACGGTAGACAAATCCTCAAACTCGTCTGTGCGTTTTTACCTTATTCTTCTCAGAGGTCACAGTGTAAATGTTTATGTCTGCATAATGATATGAGTCAGCATGCGTCTCTGCAATTGTGTGTGTGATTTTATGTTCGTGCCTCGCTCTAACAGGTGAGACAGCAGCGGCAACGGCGTACTGGGTGTCTGATTGGAGTCCGGTTGCGAGGAGTAGTGAGCTGTGTGAACTCTGGTGCTCTCTGACTGCCGCATTTTCATGGAAAGCATCTCTTTGGGGGCCTGCAGGTTTTCAATGCGCTCATTTACACATCAAAACAGCACAGGAAAGGGATAGTGCTCAAGGGGGTTGTGGGGCTGCAGAAGCAGGTAGGGCAGGGTAATGAAGGATGCTTTATTTTCTCTTTTTTTCCCCCTCAGGAGTAGGCAGGGTTTAAGTCTATGAGGGAGGCGCATTGATGCCATAATGATCGCCTTTAATCAGACCCATGACCAGATGGAGGGATTTCTCTTCAGCAGACAAAAACATGGTGTCAGCAGCTAAAGCGAGAGAGGTGTTTTTACGCCTCTTGATAAAAAACAAATGTACAAATCCTGGGTAAATAGACCTGCTCTGTGTTGCTTTAGAACAAATAAATACACTGTTAGATTCACAGTCAACACAATGAAATATTCCTGAGAAACCTATAAGGAAAAGTGTTGCCTTTTCTGGGAGTAGTCTCACTTTTGGCCCAGACAAACTTGCTGCTCAGTGCGACTGACACTATTTAACCTCCTGAGCCAAAAGAGAAGAAAAACAGCGTGGAGAGTCAGCCAAACTAAACCTTTCAAGCTTACTTGCTCCTGAAATCAGACATTACTTGAAGTTTAGGTGAGGTCTTCTTCACAAGAAGCTTGGTGTTGATTGGCTGCTGCTGCTCCAGCACTGCAGACCTCAGGTGTGTGTGTGTGTGTGTGTGTGTGTGTGTGTGTGTGTGTGTGTGTGTGTGTGTGTGTGAAGGGAAGGTGTTCCCGGCAGCCACATCTCTGACGCCAAAGGAACCACAGCTCAAACAAAAACTGTTTTTGGAATGAACATTTCTTTCTAGCCTCTATCTATAACACTGTGCTCCACTGTGATTCCTTTCCTCTGCGAAAGAGAGGAGCTAAAAATAGCTGTCAGTGACCTGGAAATGTAGCGATAGAATTCATATTTGTGGAAAAAGAAACAGAGCAAAGACATCCTGTTGCTGCTATAACAAGTCATTTCTGTTGACCTTTGTGATTTAAAAAAACCCTGTCTTAGTCATATTCAGCAAAACGTCAGGGAAAAGTGCAGAAAGGGCAAAAAAAATGAAAAAAAGAAATGCTGAGAAGTGATAATAGAAATTTAAACAAAACTTTGCTGCAGAAGACAAACTTGCCCTCTGTACTACCCCCGTGTCCTTAACCCTCTGCAGCTACCTCCTTCCTATCTAATCAGTGGAGCTCAGCGCAGGTGGGACAAGCTGGTTTGTGTCTCACACAGCAAGTGTTTGGACTCTCTGGGTCATGTCACTGGAGTGTAAACTGGGGAGGAAGCACGTGCCCCCGTTCAGGCGCCCATGAACTGGAACGTGTGGCTGAAACACCACCAGCCGAGTCCCTGGCTGCAAGAGCGCTCCAAGCAAAACAACCCTTTTTAAATAGCTAAATGTGATCCACACGGTGTCAGAGTCCAGAACTCGCAACGCTCGCCTGCCAAGCCATGGACAACGTCTACAATGGCTGAGTAATGAAAACAAAAAAAGGGGAGGATGTTGGTAGTTAACACACATCTTGTTCTGCAGAAGGAAGGAGTAAGTAATTTGAGTTAACTTGGGCGTTGCACAGATCCACACAACACTGCACCGAGTGGAAATGTGGTTCATTTACTACAGAGACATAATGCAGCTTTGATTTAAACTCAAGTCTTTAGTAAATGAATACTAACGTGCTGCAGTACATTCATCTTATCTTGCTGGAATGCAAATGTTGGAGAAAAAAAATGAAAACAAAACAAGTTTTAACCTCTGGAGATGTCAGCGAGCACACGCCTGCTTCACACTGCTGAGGTTCCAGTAATGTAATGAAAACAAGCTCCTGGTCATCACATTTTTTCCATGCTATCACTCCCATGTGCTGCTGCCTGTGACACAGCACACAATTACACACAGACATAATAATCAATCCCACTGCTGTCAAACACTGTGTTTTGCTGTGTGGTTGTAATTTGTGTTGGCACTTAAATTGTTAAAGTCCCGTAATGTAAAAACTATTTATATTTATTTATTTTTTATGGACCATGTGAGAACATGGTGGCTCTTGTGCATATTAAAATGGACTTTATTACTGAAATGTTAGTTGCAAGACCCAACTTAGGGTATTTATTTAATGAAAATAATGTTCTGCACACTTTTTCTCAGTGATTATTTATACCTGGTATGGTAGTTGTTTCTTTAGCCAAACAAAATGCCTTGCAGTACATCAAATTCAAACAGTTAAACATGGGAATTTGGATCTTTTATACAGTGGAATTCCCTTTATTTATACCAAAAATACAGCTTCCAATAGCCACAAACCACAACTTAAATATTAAGTGAATAATCCATCTACTCAATGAGCAACCACAGTATTGTGAAAATGTCAGTGAAATCATGCAATAAGGCTGAAATCCAAGTCAGATTCGTCCTCTCAGATCAAAGTGCTGAGTGTTTGCACAGGGATAAGATGCAGCGAGAGGGCAACAACAATGATGTTGTGGAAGGATTAAAACAGCCATTAATTAAATATATTCCTCCGCTCCTGCATTTTTTAAGACAGTGGTGCAAACTTGAATACTTGCCACGGTTTGCTATTCATCAGTGATTCTCTTTGAGGATTATTGTTGGGGACGCCTCTGGGATGTGTAGCATGCACTTGGAACACAACACATTTGGCGGGGAGCCCTGCTGTAAAAACAATTGGGCAAATCCCTGGAGAAGAATGGCAGGAAAATCAGGAAAACAAGAATGAAATGAGCAATGATTTGTGACTACTAAATCTGAAACAGTTTAAGACTGTTCAAATGGTTAAATATCCATTATAAGCTACTGTGAGATAGTAACAAACAGTAACACCAGTCAGTAAAAGTTGAACATGAATTTCACAAATTTATTATCCTCCAAAAAGGCCAGAACCAGAATTCTTATAAAAAGGCACTTCATTTCCCTTTACCTTTAATAAATGCATCTAAACAACAAATCTGATGAGATACAACTTTAAATTAAATCTATTTACAATAAATAAAACATTTATACAGATTTATACAGTTAATCATGCCACTCTCAGGGAATAGACAATATTTCCCATAATACCTCCCCTAACAGTCTTTTTTTTTTTTTTGCTTTGAAACACTGGGGCATGTCTACTGCACAGAACACTATGGATCAGAAAAATATGGGTAACAATACTGAACATTTCCCTTTATGCATTGAATACTGTTTATAGATAGTTTCTCATAGTGACGCCTGTACCTGTGAATCCCTCGGCAGCAGCAGAGCAGCAACTGACAACTGTTCAATTCAACCACTCATCTTCTTACAAAGTCTTTAGCAGCTCCTTATTCAGGGCATAGGTGTGTTTGTGACTGTATGTGGTTGCATTTGGCAGTGTGTGTGTGTGTGTGTGTGTGTGTGTGTGTGTGTGTGTGTGTGTGTGTGTGTGTGTCATGCTCCCTCTCAGACATGTGTGGGGTTGTCTGAGTGCAGGTCAGTCTTGGCCATGTGCAGAACCACAGCAGGAGATTTGTAGTGGCAGTGTGTGCTGCCGCAGCTGACACCACTGCAGGGTTTTCTACTTGTAGTCCTGTCTGTCAGCTTCCGGCTGCACAGGCCCTGCCAGGTCTGCAGGGTCTTAGAGCTCCACACCCACACGCCGCTGGTGATGCCGACCACCAGCGACATGAAGATCTTCAGCATGAACACGGCCACCGTGGGCACAGACGTCTGCAGCGAGCAGTCGCTGCTGAGACCGTTGAAAGAGCCGCACTTCATCTGCAGCCCCCTCAGCTTCCAGTAGTCCATATTAAGCCTCTCGTAGAAGTAGCAGACTATGACGCAGGTGGCCGGCACCGTGTAGAGGATGGAGTAGATGCCGATTTTCACCATGAGCTTCTCCAGCTTCTCTGTGTTGGTGCCCTCCGTCTTCATCACTTTCCGGATGTGGAAGAGAGCCACGAAGCCTGTGAGGATGAAGGATGTGCCGATGATCAGGTAGCAGGACAGAGGGATGAGGACGAAGCCCGTGAGCGCCCCGGAGTCCATGCTTCCCACGTAGCACAGCCCTGTCAGCTCATCTCCAGCCACCTTCCTCATTGTGAGGATGATGATGGTCTTCAGAGCCGGGATGCCCCACGCAGCCATGTGGAAGTAGTTGCTGTGGGCTTCGATAGCCTCATGGCCCCACTTCTTCCCTGCAGCCAGGAACCAGGTGAGGGTGAGGATGACCCACCAGATAGAAGAGGCCATGCCAAAGTAGTAGAGGATGAGGAAGACGATGGTGCAGCCTGTCGACTCCAGCCCTTCCTGGATGATGTACTGTTCTCCGTGCTCCCGGTCACAGGCGATGTTCTCAGCCCCGGCTACCGAGCGGATGATGAAGGCCACAGAGTAGACGTTATAACACATGGAGAGGAAGATGATGGGGCGCTCGGGGTACTGGAAGCGGTGAGGCTCCAAAAGGAAGGTGAGGACGGTGAAGGCAGTGGAGACGAAGCAGAGGATGGACCACACTGCCATCCAAATGAAGGCAAAGTCCTTGTCCTGCCTGGACCAGAAGACATCTACAGCAGGGGAGCAGCGTGGGGCACACGACTGGCTCTTCTCCACAAACTGGAACTTGTCTGGGTTCTCACAGGACCCCATGCTGCCTGGAGAGCGACCACTGCTGGTGCCTGGCTGCCTGGGGCGTGGGGGCACTGGAAGCATGCCTTCACCTTTCTTGCCCTCTGTCCTGGTTTCGTTCTCGGGGGCCTCCATGCACAAGGCGTTGGGGTCGTTTCTGGTGGGCAGCTTGGAGCAGTCAAGCGAGTCCGGCCAGGTGTAGCTGAACTTCTTCATGATGGGGGCACACCTCTCCCTGGCCTGCTCACACATGGGTCTGCAGGCGGGGATGGAGGTCGACACTTTGTCTGTGCACATGGGGGCGTATAGGGAGCAGAGGAAGAAGCGGAGGTGCACATCACAGCCATAAGCCACCAGAGGGGCAAACTCGTTCAGCTTGATGGCAGCCTCCTTCTGGTCGTCGTGGTCCATGAAGTTGGGCATCCGGGTCAGGTTGTAGCCGATCCCCTCGCACATGGGGATTACGATGGGCTCGCACTTGGCCGGTCTGCCTCGCTCCAGGTCGTAGGAGCCTATCTCAAAGCTGGATCCAGAAATCACCAGCAGACACCACAAAAAAACCACCACCTTCAGCGGACAACCATCCATGTTCATTGTTTTAGTCAAAAACGAAGGTCTGTCTTTTAAAAAATTATCATGAAAAGGTAAAAAACACGGGGTCGGTTAGAGAGAGACCCCCGCTATTTCCCCATGGCGAAGGCAGGTCCAAATGTTGCCTTTACCGTTATCGCTCCGTTAGAAAAATACACCCTCCAAAACAGACTTATGCAGAAAGTAGCTAAGAGTTCAATTATTTAGTGTTGAATTGAAACGATTAATCCCACAGACAGTCGAGATAAAGGTCCGTAGCTAAGACGTGACAGTCGAAAACTTCGAAAAAACAATGGAGGAAAATCATCAAAATCAAACACCGAAAGCTGAGTGTAAATCCCCAAACCGACCGTTAGTAACCTTTGATAAAAAGCAGATATCAAAGAGGCCGTTTGCGCATTTGTTGCGGGTCCAAAAAGGCTGGTTAGCTGCGACTCTGCCTGTCTGTCGGCTCTTTGCTCTCCGCTTTCAGACTCGACACTGAAGTTTGAGAGCCGCTCAGTGGGACTTCAGTCGGGGAGAGACTGAGGGGAGGAGGGGGGTGGGCGCTGCGTGACGCTCACATTTCAACCGGCAGCACCACACAAGGAAAATTATCAGACAGATGCTGGAGGATGGTCAAATAGCCTACCTCTGACATTTCTGCTTTGAATTGTATTCAGACCCTTTACTTGAGTAAAATAATAATACAAAAATGTGTAAAATGCTGTGTTACAGGTAAAAGCACTGCATTCCAAATTTGAAGTATTAGAATTATCGGCAAAGTGTAAAGTATAGGCTTACTCTTTCTCAATTGTGGAATGTACACTCACCCAAGTAGCCTACTGTAGTCCTACGGAAGTAGCCTACACATTAAGGTACCAGCACTTTACTCATGTATGTAGGCCTATGTCATACTTTGGCTACACTTTAACTCCGTTATAATTCAGAGAAAAATATTTGATTTTGAGATATTAGAATTTGACATAGGCTATATAGCCTACTCTATACATTTTAAAGATATTCCATACAATAAAATAGTTTAAAGCGATTCAAATTTGCTGTACCCTGACCATCTACAACAATACAATGCTACTTAGACATTGATGCATCAGTATTAACAATACTTGGAATGCTGCTGAATCAGTATTATTAGCATTAGTATTTTCAGAGTGTGGTATTGCTACTTTTACTCAAGTAAAGGATCTGGATACCCCCACTACCACTGCTTTTTTTTTTTTTGCAGAATGGCCCTTGGCTTTATTGGATTATTATTACTCATGCACAGTGGTATCAGAAGTATTCTCAGCTTTTGCTTAGGTAAAAGTAGAAATGTAAAAATACTCCATTACAAGTAAAAGTCCTGCATTTAAAATTATAGAGTAGTAGAGTAGAGGCAGGGCCGTATTAACCTGCAAGGGGACCTTGGGGCAAAGATGAGCTGTAGGCCCCAACTCACCCCCCTCAAGTTAATTAAATGCTAAGTGTATCTAAGAATCTACATGCATTATCAGCTGAAAAACTAATATTATAACTAGTGAAAAACGGAAAGATGCTTTTCACAAAATGTGTACTGCAGAGCAAGAGGTGCTGGCAACTGCAAGATGATGTATGACTGTATACTCAGAAAAAGTAAACAAATGTGTTTGAGTTAGTGATCGCACAGATCCTTTATCATATAGTTTACTTGTATGTATTATAATTACATTTGTATTATAACAAATACAGTAGATTTTGACAAACTTGAATAAAAGTATGGAAGTATAATCAGCAAAATACTTCATGTATTAATTAAAAGTACTCATAATGCATCAAAATGGCCCCTGTCGTATTCTACTCATGCATTAGCAGCATAAGCAGCATTTAAATGTTGTAGCCATTCTAGAAGGAACTAATTTTAACTAATTTATATAATGTTGGGTATGTAAAGCAATACATTATACTTATGCTTCTCTTATATTTGTTATATAAAGTTTTGATTTGCTAAGTTACTGGTAGGATAGTCGGATAAATGTAGTGGAGTAAAAGTATGAAGTAACATAAAATTGGACTACTCAAATTATGTTAAACACCTTAAAAATGACGTTCATTTTAAGATTTAAAGTCTTAACCTGCAAAGTAACTACAGCTGTCAAATTAATCTAGTGAAGTAAAACAAGTACAATATTTCCCTCAAAATCACAGCAGAAAACAAGTACAAAGTAATATAAAATGGACTGTAAGTTCAGCACTTGAGTATTTACTTGTTTCTTTTTTGTTACTTTCAGGATCAAATTAGGAGCCAGCTATCAACACCAAATGGATCTGAAGCTATTATTATCCTTTATTAAACAATTAAGACCAATAGAAGAAAATAAAAAAGTAAGGTGACTTCCCCTTCTGGATCATAAGAATGATCAAGCTAACACAAGCATAGTTTTTCTCCAGTAAAGTTGTAGAAAAATCCTGCTCCTCTTGTAAAATGATAGTCCCAGTGGCGTTTTACTGTTGCTGACTCATAATTACTCTGTCACCATTTACTGCTAATGTTTTCATGCAGTATAATGTGAAACTTTATTGAGCCCTGCAGGTCAGTTTTCTTCTGTAAAACAAAGCTCTCCTGCAGCTGGTCGGGAGTTTCCCTGCCTTGCTTAAGGACACTTCAGTAGGGGGCAGGTGCTTCAAGTGTGGACCAGTTGAAGGATGGTCTCTCTAAAAACACAAAGACACATGCACAATGAATCCATAAATAGGATGATTTGAATTGATGGCAAAAGACAAAACAGTGCACAGAATCAGGCATAACATGCAATAAATAGATGCAACAGTGATTGTGTGGCGCAGAGGACTATTGTTTCCATCTAGTGGCTGAGTGGGGAGAGCCTGCAGCTCCACAGCTGTTGTGCAGAGCATTTGATCTTTTCTCAAACGGGTGGAACTCAAGGATTTTGGCCCCTCGCCCTGCAGGACTGAATTGGCTGTCAACTGCATACTGTCTCTATTAGTCCCTGTGTTAAAACTCTGCTGAAGGGAGTTTTGCACTTGTCTGGTCTGAGAGTGACTTATTGGTTGTAACATTTAGATCAATGCTGGAAACATGTTGAATATGTTAAGAAATAAGCATGATGCTGTGGCCTTATGCACATGTACTGAAATGCAGAAAAACGACACATTCTTATGTATCTATGTATTTATCTTATATAAGGAATAGTTGAACATTTTTGGATACAATATTTACTTTTTTTTGTCTTAGTGAGATGAGAAGCTGATCTCTCATGTCTGTATGCTAAATTTAAGACTAGAGCCAAGCTAAGCTTGGCTTAGCAAGAATGAAAGAGTGGGGAAACAGCTAGCCTTGCTCTATATCCAAAGGTGACAAAATCCAGCTCCAGCACCTCTAAAGCTCACTAAAAACAAGTTAGATGTTTTTTTTTTTTTTTTTAAATCTTTACAAAATGTGTTGAGCAAAATAATAATTGATGTGCTGTTTGTGCAATTTTTTTCTTCGCTGTAAACACACAAATTTTCATAGTTTTTCATACAGATTTTAAAAAACATAAGATATCATTTGTTAATTAGTGAGCTTAGTGAGCTAAAATGCTAGCTGCCTGGCTAGCTGTTTCTAGTCTTTCTGCTCAGATAAACCAACCAACTGCTGACTACAGCTTGATGTAAACAGATATGATATTGGTATCAATCTTCTCATCTAAGTCTCAAAAAACAAAAACAAAAAATTCACAAAGACGACTGTATCCCACAATATTTAGATCTTGTCCAATGAGGAGTGAAAATACTGCTGCTTAAATACTGCACTTTGTATAATCAGGCTATAAATTTGCCCCTGCCTTATGAAAGGAAATCTCTTCTTCTAGATGACAAATTGAGCTAGATGAAGGCACTGTGTGCTGCTTTATCAGATCTGGCATCAGGTAGAAAAAAGCCTCCAACTTCAAATTAAGCCTGATCGAGCAGGGGAGGAAATACATTCCAGACTCCGAGATGATATCTTATTGTACGTCAGAGCCGAGGCTTTTGGTCAATCAAATAGAAATGCTTTGACTGAAGTTCCATTACTACTCAGCAGCCTCTCCACTGTAACGTTTTTAAGTTCACACTTCAAAGACAGGGGGGTCATTGGAGAGGGTCTGGAGAAGCCTGAGTGTGCCCTTAGAAGGCCTCAGATTATTATCAGACAGATATCTTTCTCCAAGGTAAGCAGCACATATCGGTATGCATTAGTATCCAAGTCACAAAGTCTCTTAAGGTGAACACTGGTGGATCAAAGTTTGACTCCTAAAGCAGTTTGGGATTAGTGGTTAACTGACCCTCAATATGTCAGTGAGGGTTTAACTAAAAACAAAAAAGCAAACAGATTTATTTTGGATTTTTTATTTTGGATCTTTTGTGTAATTTAAAGGAAGAGTTTGACATTTAGGGGAATTCAATTAATCCATTTCATGCAGAGAGTACGATAAGAAGCCCACTTTTTTATCTGCACTGTGAATTTGAAGCTACCACCTACAGACAGGTAGTTTAATTTAGCATTTACTGGAAACGGGGAAACGGGTCGCCTGGCTCCAGCTAGCATTTTTTTGTGTGGTTTTTACACTTTTAACGGATTAAACTAAAAATATCTAATGTGTTCATTAGTGAGCTTTCCGGGTAGATAGAGTCAAGCCAGCTGTTTCCCACCATTTCCAGTCAATATGCTAAGCTAAACTAACCAGATGCTGGTTCCAGACCTATACTTAACAGACAAATACAGACATGATAGTAGTATCGATCTTTTCATTCCATCCAACCTTTAAAGCTAACTAATTAGCATGTTATATCTTAGGAAGTTAGAAGAGAAAGTCTGATGTATTAACCCCCATCAATTTTGCCAATTGTTTTACTTTGGACAGCTCTAGGCTAACTAAGTTGCTAAGCTAACTGCTGCTGGCTGTAGCTTCCTTATTAACTTACAGACATGAAATCGATCTTTTTATCTAACTCTTTGGGGAAAAAAATTAAAGAAACGTAATTTCCAAAATGTCAAACTATTCCTTTAATCCATTGTGATACCACTAACTGGCTTGGAATTAACAATTGAGCACACTGAGTGTGGGTAGCTTTTGATTCTCCACTGCGTTCCTGGGGCGACATCCATAAAGAATAAATGGCACTGAGCCGCTGATCAGTTTAGGAGACACGAGGTCTGACCGCACCACTTCTCTGTGTCCTGAACCCTACAGTAGGATACCACTGTGCTTTCTTTGTGTATTTTTATTTCACCTAATCGTGTTATTTTTTTCTTGACCTAAACAGAGAATGGGAAAAGAGTATGTGCAACCAAGTATTTTGATTTGGACATTTGTTGGCTTGCAGCTGATTTGTTTTAAGAAGGTCAATGATATTTACTTGGAAATGGATATATGCTATTTATTTCTCCCCCTGCTTGGGCTCATAATACTGCCGTATGTCAAGTCTCTGGATGTCTTTGTAATAACTAGCCTCCACAAAGTACCCCCCATCTTTTATTTCACACATTCATCAGGCGATCCGGTGGAGTGTGGGCCTTGTAATTACTACCTCTTACTTATTGGTTATCATATATCAGGCACAAAGCTATAAACATCCTGTGGAGAACAATGGGAGAGCCTTGCCACAGCCTGGCATGACATTACTATCCCAGAGACACGGGCTGTCTGAGATTGTTATGGGTGTAATAAGAGACACCTCACACTTAAAGCAATACATCTGGACCAGTATAGTGCCTTTGACAGGGAGTATAATGGCAGATTGTTGAGGCTTAGATCATGTAATTATGTCTTTGTTCATATTGTGTAGTAATAATCTGTAATTATGCAGTGCCAGGGGAATGAGCAGACACCGGAGACGAGTGAAAGTTAGCAGTAGTTTTCTTGTTTTCTAATCACGACTACAGACACTTCTTTCCATATCCACAATTTGAAATTTATATGTGCTGTAATGAGCACAGTGCAGCGCAGTGTGCACAAAATGTCTCAGTTTCACTCTTATGCAATTTTTTTTATGTAGTGCTATTAGGTGACTGAGTGAATGGGCCTCATCACCTCAGTCCATCTGTGTTCCTCATCCTCCAGTGTTTTGAAATGAGATAATGTCCTTTACAGCCTGTGGCAGGTAACAAGAATGACTCTGCTATCATATCCTCAAAATGTCAGCATTACTGGAATTAAACAAGCAGGTCATTTAAGTTTCAAAATGACTGATGAATGATGTGTTTGTATATAAATGTAAACCCAGATTTAGTTCTTGTTATTCTGTCATGTTTTGTTAAAAAACATATTCATTACTAAATCACATTAGTTGTTCGTAATAATCAGCTTAAGTACGCAGTGCACAGATCATATTAAGCAGAGATAACTAGGGATGTTCAGTGTCTGTATGGGAGGGGCGGGGTCATTTGAACTGTTCTGTGCTAAAGCGATGCAAAGGCTCATTGGAAAAAAAAAATTCTGAACGGTTTCTGTCCTAGTTAAAGTGTTTTTTAATAATGTTCTGTTGATGTTTGGGTGTGCATTTATGTTAATTGGGTTTTAGTTTTGTATGGTTGATTTAGTGATCATGTTTAGCTACATTTATTTTTGCACCATGACCAAGACCTGGGTGGGGACATCTGGGCAGTAAAAAGATGTGCTCACACAGGTTGGACATCAGTGTCCATCTTGGGTGAAATATGCCATACAATGTAATATATTGGTGTAATATATTGTGACATTTCAAATGTTATTGGAAATAATGTATTGAAAGCATTGTTCTTAAAGCTATGCAGTTATAAAGAAAAAGTAATTTAAACAAATCATTTCCTTAGTAGTGATAAGTAGCCAAATGTTTTGTATTTCTTGTTTTTTTGTATGTTTAAAGCTAAAACGCCCTGCAACTTAAGAAAACACACGCAAATAGACAAAACACAAGCAAATTAAGAAAACAACTTCATTAATTTGACAACACATGCGCAGCATTCAGCAAACGCACTGCAAATACACACAACACAACCAAATACATAAACACGCTGCAAATATGCTGTATAAAATCAAGCTGTTCCACTAGCTGCTCCCTCTAGAGGCCTGGAGAACTTCTGTTGTGTAATCTGGATGCTGCGTTTTTTTGTTTTTGTTTTCTGGGTTTGTGTGCTTTTCTTTTTGCATCGTTTCATATTTGCAGCGCTTTTATGTATTTGGTTGTGTTGTGTGTATTTGCAGCGCGTTTATGTATTTGGTTGTGTTGTGTGTATTTGCAGTGCGTTTATGTATTTGGTTGTGTTGTGTGTATTTGCAGTGCGTTTGCTGAATGCTGCGCATGTGTTGTCAAATTAATGAAGTTGTTTTTCTTTTTGCATCGCTTCTGTTTTTGGGGTTTGTGTGCTTTTCTTTTTGCATCGTTTTTTATTTGCAGCGCGTTTATGTATTTGGTTGTGTTTTTTGTCAAATTAATGAAGTTGTTTTCTTAATTTGCTTGTGTTTTGTCTATTTGCATGTGTTTTCTTAAGTTTCAGGGCGTATGCCCCTGTCAGCCACCGTACCCCGGAATTCTAAGTAATGACAACAAAACTGTTGACGCGTCCACATGATACAAGCCTTCTGTGATCGCGCACCACCCCCTCCCCTCCTCAACACAGTTGTTAGTAGCCAAGGAGGACACGGAGGATTAAAAAAAACATGATGGACACTTCAGAAGAGGTAATTATCTTTACTCGTGTGTCTGTGCACGAAAGTCACCGGATGCCACATGATGAGCATAGTCATACTGAGAAATAGAGAGAGAGTTGTGTGGAGCTGATAGTCTTAATTAGCTTTGTAGCAACTCATTTGGCAATGGCTTGAATGTAAACAACGTTCATTAATATAAAAAGTTATGCGCTAAAGCTTTAACTTAACATGCTTATTTTAGACAACATGACTCCAGAAAAAAATAATTTGTTTACTAATCATTTTTAGTAATGCCTACTAATGTAAACTTCGTTTGTCTACTGCATCAACTTACTGCTCTGTGTTAAAGGTGCTGTAGGTAGGATTGTGAAGATCCAGGACTTAGCCAAAGAATTTGAACATCGACAACTTCTAAGTCCCTCCCCCCCTTTCTGCTAAAGCCCAAACGGTCTCCTAAGCCCCTCCCCCCACGAGGGAGAATGAATGTGTGTGCCTGAGCAGTGATTGACATGCAGTTAGACACCCCCCCCGGCCCTGATTGGTGTATCCGAACAGGGAGCAGTGGATTTTTTTTGCAAATCGCACTACAGGCTGTAGGTGGTGCCAGAGAAGCCAGATTTTTTTTAAATGACCTGCTTCAGGTAGTTAAACTTGAACATAGGGTCAGTTTCAGCCAATATGACAGAAAGTTAGTTTTATAAGTCTTACCTACTGCATCTTTAATACAACTTGACTTGTTAAGTTTCACCTTGTGTAAAAAACTTAGATGGTTTAAGGCAATGGGTTTCCCTGCAAATTTCTAGTAAAGTCAACTTATTCAGGATAATGCATCCAAGCCAACCAAGCTACTAGACTAGACTAGACATACAAAACAGACATTAAAGTAAAAAATCTTTTTTGACAGCCATTTGTAAAGTTTTCAGATTTTAAATTGGTAGTGGTGTTCCTTACATGCACACCAATCGGTGCAGCTTTTATTAATAGTAAAACATCACTTTAGTACATTTATTTCTTGTTCTGCTATATATTTTGAGTTATCTGTTTTAGCTACCAGCTGGCTACAGGCAACATTTTAGCATTTTCGTTGTTGCCAGCCCTCTTTCAAGGAGAGTGACTACTTGTTGCTAAAAAGGTTTTAACGAGTTGCCAGGTGATGATTGGTATAAATAGGATATATTTTCTACAGTCCCCTATTTAGAGTGAGGGGGTTGCCCAGTAGCGCACCAGAAGCAGGTTTAGGTATACGATTAACAGTGGTTATGTCTTCTGTGTAAAAGGCTTTTTGTCACCAGCTTTTCTTGCTGTTTCCCAGTCACCTGAGCATCACCTGCCTGCACACCTCCATTCCCCTAATCAGCCACCCAGTAAATATACAGGACCAGCAGTTCATTATTGCCAGATTGTTTGTTGTGCTGATCGGCCTTAGCGTCCAGCTCTAGTTTTTCTTTCGTTTAGGCTCGCTTTTCTGCTCCTTTTTGGGTCTGTTTTGGTGACAGCTTACCTGTGGCCGACCTAGTTTTTGAATCAAGAAGAGACCTGCCTTTTAACTTTACCTGCTCTGCCTCTGCATTGTGCTTTTCAGGACAACAACACATACCAGATTTTTTGGAATCTATAAAAACGCACAAATCAACATCAGAGAAAACTGCCCAAGTCTCAACATACTGTATGTGAAAACTTGCCAGATTTGTCACTAGTTGCTTTTATCAAACAAAGTCAACCAACTCAAAAATTGCAACAACTAGTCATTGCTATGTTGGCAACATTGGATTCTGGTAAAAATGTGGACTATGTATGTATATGTGGTCTATGGACATCTTTGATCTTTGATCTATCACCTGATATTGAGTTGCTGCCAATTTAGTAAAATCTGCATCTTAAATATCGCAAAGCTAAAAGTCCCTGTTTATCTTATTTCATTCTTGATTTTTAATTTTTTTTTTAATTTAACCTTTATTTAACCAGGTAGGCTGTTGAGAACAGGTTCTCATTTTCAACGGTGACCTGGCCAAGAAAAGCGTAGGTGTGCAAGACAACAAATAGTTTCACATTCAATACAGTACAAGAATACAGAATACAAAATGCTTGCTGTTTACATACATTTAAAAAGAGAAAGTAACTATTAATAACTTTTACATGAATTAATTATTACAGATAAATACTAATACATAATAATAGTATAGAATACTATTCTATTCGTATAGACTATTAATAGTTTGTATAGAAGCAGTTGGTGCACAACAGCTGGCCTTACTCTGAACTATCCCACCCTGACTGTGACATAAGTTCAAAATGGATCCTGTGGGAAAGAGGTCTATAGGGTTTCAGCCCTGCAGCTGAATCATCAACTAAAAAAGCAAACAGAGAAATACAAAAATAGAGTTACAGATGTTTACAACAGCAGTAAAGAGCAAATAACCACTGAGTGTCCATAATAGGAAGAAAATCCTAAAGTTATGTGATACCTCAGACGTAGGTAAACTAACCATATTTAGTATTCATCAGTTCAGAGAATAACTATGTTTCAACATCAGGATGTTTATCCATACTTTTGAGAGATCATGAAGTCTGAATGTCAACACTCTCTCTGGTTCTGCTGTACTCGGTGTCCACACACAGTCACTGTAAATATACCCTAATGTGAGGCACCAAGAGCAACACATGTTAAAGGATTTTCTAAAATAAATGGGCTTTCGTCCTGTAAAAGGCATTCATGAAAGTATCCACAGTGTCCAAAACGTTTGTATAAGCAGATAATGCTGAGAAAAATAAAGAGGTCAAAAATGAAATAGACTACTGATGTATGTGTTTATGTATGTGTGGGTGTTTGCACAGGAAGGCTAATGCTAAATGGCTCAATTTGCAACAGTTAAATGTCTCTTCTTTGTTTTTAAAGGCTGAAGTTTCTGGGCACACTCAGGTCCACTCTCGGATGTCCTTGGGGAGCAATGCAGTTGAAAGCAATACTACTGCACGCTCATACAGCCGTAGTGAAGAGGGGTGGGGGTGTTTTGAATGGCTGAGGCTTTGCGCAGAGGGAAAGTGGGGTCAGAGGATTTAGAAATATCTAAAGATAACGTTTTTAGGGGAGGGAAGCCTAAACAATGATGTTTAGTTGTTAAAATTGTTAGAATTTCTGTGGGAGGATATGATAAGAAACAATGTCTGTTTGCCAAGGTTGTATAATTGAAGATGTTATATTCTTCTTTCCCAGAATAAGAATTCTCCGCAGGCGTCCTCTGCACTGGTAAGTGCTGGGATTGATTATATTTCACTATGGGTCGGAGTGCAGCTAGTGAGCGACTTTAGACTGTCGGCCAGGGCGGCCTGGAAGAACTAAAAATGGACTGAGGGGAGCGGTGGAGTGAGCAAGGTTAAAGGAACAAGTAGCATATTTGACTTGAAATAACACTTGCAGTTGCCGTTTATTTTGTCAAGGCCTGTCAATCAGCTTTAGAAACTGTACTTAAAGTATGGGGAAAAAAACATAAAGTAAGGTTGAATTTCAAATATGCTCAGTAAGTCTTCTGCCTTCTTGGCATTTGAAATCATAGTGAGATAAGTTGTGCAGTATTTGGACTTTTGAGATTCATTTTACATGAATGGTTAATATTTTAGGAAATTATACGCCTTCTTGCCGAAAGTTACATGAGAATATCGATACCACTTTCACATGACCCCCTTATAAGGGGTCATGTGTCTGACTATTTCTTGGCTGTAAAACTACAAATTGTCCTTTCTACGTTTTGGTTTTTGTACATATTAAAAAACAAGATAAAACTGAATTAGCTTTCAGAAGTGCTTGTAGGTGGATTTTATTACCTTTGGACAGAGCTGGGTTAGCTGTTTCCCCCTGTTTCCAGTCTTAATGCAAAGCTAAGCTAACCGGCTACTGTCTCCAGCTTCATATTTAGCTCACCGACATAAGAGTGGTATTGATATTCTCATCCAACTCTCGGCAAGAAAACAAATACACATTTTCTAGAATGTCAATCTATACATGTACCTTGTACTGTGCATTGTTGGATTTTTGTTTTAACAAAATAAGATACAAAAATAAACAAAAACAATCACAGGAGAAGATCCCAAATCCAGTCTAATAATAGGCAGTAGCTAGTTACAGAACTTTTCAACAGGCCCTGGTAAATGTTTAATAGCTGTTTGTCTAACTAGTGCACCAGTCTAGAAAAACCTCCACGGTGCACACGTTCAAGTGCCAGCCCCCTGCCAGGCCCTCACATTTCTCTCAGAAAACTAATAAAACACTGAAGGAGGGTGTATTGCTCGCTCTTCTTTGAAAAAAAAATGAAGGGAGAGGATTATTCCTCACAGCTGTGCAGTCCTAAGGCCATATCTAAGGAGCCGCCATCGGAGAGGTCAGCCCTGTTGTAGTCTCACACTAGTCTTTAAATCAATCATATGTCAAGGCTGTGAATAGCAGGCCAATAAGCTCAATTAACACCAAAATACTCTGAATCCATGCCCTTCTGCCGCCCGTCACCACCTCCTGGGAGAGGCCTCTCAGATCTCGGGACATGAGAAGACACCGACAGGCCGACTCACCGTAGCTGCCTGCCCAGCCGCCGCCTCGCAGCCACGTACAGCCCGTATCAAGCTATAGCCACATAACTTAAGCCTGCACTCACACACAAACAGCTTGGTGCCTATTTATACATCAGATGCTGGCAACACACATGGGAAAACAAGACCCCTGCACTATCAGTATGTATCCAGTGTTGTCTGCCTCTCACTGTTCTGTTCTCGTCTGATGTCGGAGGGGACAGAGACATAAGATAGCTGCTTAGGATAGCTGAAAGATGGCTGCTTTAGATAGCTGGAGATACCGAAACAACTTGATTATGCGTTTGGCAGCAGGGAGCAGTTGTTGATATTCCAGACGTTGCATTCTCTGCTGACATTCCTGTGTGTGTAATTGTCTGCAATTTCGTGTTATCAAATCATTATTAACATGCGTTAGCTACAATAAAACAGCATGATTTACCTCTGCCTGCGGTGCTTTGTGCTGCATTGTGAATTAAAAAGACAAATTATTCTTTAACCACTGTTCTTTATTTGGATTCAACTGGTACTTTGATCAAAAAAAGACTTCACGGCACAAATAGACACTGCAACGTGATAAACGTGGTAGGCAAAATATCACCTCACAGTATATTGCAGTTCAATATACAGTAATATCTCTGAAATAAATATGAAATAAAAAATTTTAACTTTTTGTTAAGACTGTGTTTGGGCTGGTAAAGTCAAGTACAAATATGACTCATGTAATCACAGTCATCTTTGTATGAGTACCCAGATATAACTAGTATCAATCCCAAAACAAGAAATTAAAAACACACACCAGACCTATGCCGTAACTCCTTTCCTCCAGCACTTTTAGACACTCAGTGAAAGGTTGAAATTGTCTTAAGACACCATTAAGAGAGGAAAACGGGCCTGTTCATGGAGGAATCCCAGGGTGGTGTTGTGTTACAAAAGGACATCTGTGTAATTTCGTTCTCATGTTTCATTTTCTCATTATTACAAAATAATTGTTTTTTGAGCTTGGCACAACAACAACAAAAACTTCTATAAACATTTACACAATTTTACATTTAAGATGTTTGACCATGTAATTGCCATCCACTTTCTTCACAAATACTTGAAACGGGTAAAATAACTATCCTGGTTCTAACATAGGTAACAAAATCAACCTACGAGCACCTCTAAACCATATTTCCCAAAATGTTGAACTATTCCTTTAAAGGAAGAGAAGCTGTAACTGTAACTCCTAAACTCCTGTAACTATCCATCATGTGTAAGAAGGTTTGTCGATGATCTGAGTGACACAATGTGACGCAAGCAAATATTTTTATCAGTGTGTGTCAGAACTGAGTGTTGGTGATCAAACCCAGGTCAGCAGCCCAGCATGGTTTCTCCTGTCTTATTTTCATTACTGTTTTATCTCTGTTATCTTACCAGAAGAAGCTTCCAACATGGCACCAGGAAGTTTGATCCTCCAGGCTTGTTTGGTTTTAGAGCACTTCAGAGATTAGCAGTTATAACACAACGTGAGCCAAAAATTATACGCTCATATAAGACGGGGTTTAAAATCAATTTGTTGTTCTCCACTCACTTGGGCTCTGCGTTTAATCTGCCTGATCTTCTTTAATCTTGTTAATCTGCATATCCCGTTTCTCAGGGACTCTCTGTTGGGAAATGTGCAGACCAAAAGGAATCATAATTCATATATTAACACATGTTGACTCATTCTGTGCTCCAGCCAAGTCTGTAGATATGTCCAGGGGGAGGGGTTTGGGGTCCACAAAAATTATGATGATGAAGCACAAATATCTTCGACCATTTGCCATGTGTCTGAGCAGTTCGATTACAAGCTGCCAGCCGAGCTCCAGCTGTGCGAGACAGAGAGAGAAAGAGAGCGAGAGCGTCTGCAGTGATGATGATGAAGCACAAATACCTCTTGCCATTTGTCATGTTTTCATGTGTTTGACCATTTTAATTACATGCTGTCAGCTGGGAAGAGAGAGAGAGAGAGAGAGAGAGAGAGAGAGAGAGAGACAGTGCATGCCAGAGAGAGTGTGAGTGACACATGCTACACAGAGTGAGTGAGGGAGGACACATGGTGAGATAGAGAAGAAATAAATAAATAAAGAAAGAAAGAAAGAAAGAAAGAAAGAAAGAAAGAAAGAAAAGAAAGAAAGAAAAGAGTTGCATGTGAGAGAGAGCTGGCAGCAGAGTGAAGGGGGGTTATAAAGAGAATGAGAGCGGTTAGAGGACAAGCACAGGGATATCAACTATCTTTGACCCTCCATCACCACTCCCTCCATCTGCCCACCCTGTAAGCCTCAGCACTGGTACGTCAAACAAGTCCTATTTATAACCTGTGGATGTATGAGGGAATCAGGTGGACTCTTCTCTGGAAGCAGTTTACATCTGAAGGGTGTGTGTGTGTGTGTGTGTGTGTGTGTGTGTGTGTGTGTGTGTGTGTGTGTGTGTGTGTGTTAATGTAGAGGTGTGTGTGTTTGTGTGGAGGAGTGAGATGTTAGCATATGTGCATTTGTCCCTATGAATGTGCTAATGTGTTCTTCTTCCAGGGTTTCCAACCATATGACATGGGCTTCATCAGCTGATGTAGTTCAGTTGTCACGGAGATGAATCTGTTGACATGCGAGCTAGTTGTTCTAATTACATAACAACATGTCTTAAAAGGTGCTACAGATCAAATGATGATTGTGAGTAAGTAAGTGGACCTTGACTTTGTTTTTTTCAAATTATTCTGAAGGTCAAAAATTAACCTTGATGTTTAATCCAGTTTACTGTCTAAGATTTTGGTCACACTGTCATGATCCTGGGTTTTGCTGTTTTCCTGTTTTTATTTTGTAGGTTCTTCTCATGTGTCATGTCTTGTTTTACTTCCTGCCTTGTGTGTTTTCCCGCCTTTGTGATTGTCTGCCCCGCCCTGATGTGTTTCACCTGTTCCTCGTTACCACTCTCCTTTATTAGTCTGTTCTCTCGTTTCAGTGTTGGATTTTCTGTGTTTGTGTTATTTTTTTGGATTCAGCCTTATGTTTATTAAGGTTTGCTTTTTGTTTTGCAAACCCGCCTGGCTGGTCTCCTTCTTTTGGATGCTCATTTTGAAGTCTCATCACTGTGACACACAGACTTTGTCAGAGCATGAAACAAATACATAGCCTGACAAGCCAGACCCACATCAAGATGTTGGATCTGGGAACTCACCATTGACGGAGCTCAATCCGAGGGGCGGAATAAACGGTTGTCTTTCAAATTCCCTCTGCACGCAATAGGATAGCGCTACAACCAACCAGAGCAACGAAGAAGGTAGCGAAGCTAGTTGATAGATTAAACTTTTGCCGTATCCGGTTGGCAAAACTCTGAGCACATCTTCCTTTTTAAAGAATGATTTCAGTGTTGTTCTTTGTTCTTTTCTCAAAGAAAAGCTTAACTCCAAGTCTTCCAGAAGACCGTTGTTCCCAGCAGCAGCAGCAGCAGCAGCCATAAGCCCGCCTACCGACTCTATACACGATGTGATTGGCCTGACTAGAGTTTGGTTTTTCCAGCTCCCAAGCCAACGGAGAGTGCCTAGACCCCCCTGGCTGCAAATTAAATTTGCTGCCGCTAGGGTGCGTTTAGATTTCTAGGCTAACAAATACACACAGAACAGTCCCTCTCAATTATCAGTCAATACAACTGAAATCATAAGACAACACATGGGCGCACCAGATTTTGCTGCCCATTCGTTTCTAGGAGAAGCGGTGCAATATGGATTCGCTTCTGGTCTCGCTTGCTTCCTACAGCTGGCATCCACCCTGTGTCATCTTCTTTTGCACCTTCAACACCTCCACAGCACACATCCATGCTCTGCTTTTATTGCTGACATTGCTGCTATACCCACTCTATTGTTGGTTTTGTGTTAACCTTAGTTTAATAAATTTGTTGATGTAGATGTTTTTAAGCCTAACCTTATTTGTACTCCCTTGTTACATTTTCTGAGCCAGTTTATGACATGACAATAGCGTTAAGCAGTGTAATTTAAAAATGATTGCGATGTTCCACAGCATAGTGGCTTAAATAAACCTCATGTGTCAAACCTTCATAAACAACAACTTCTACAAACGTGTGAAGAGAAACCGATGTGAAGATGCTTTGACTTCTCATGGATTGGTTCGAAACAGAATATATGCAGGTTACTTGACTGAAATGTAGCTATTGATTCAAACCTTTTTCCAAACTTGATCTTGTCATCTCATCTTTAGCAGTTCCTCTTGCCATAATAAGTGTGTGTGTGTGTGTGTGTGTGTGTGTGTGTGTGTGTGTGTGTGTGTGGAGGCAGAGGTGTAAGGCTAAACCTGCGTTAACACTCGACAGCTAATAGGCTCATCCATCATGGAGGAAATGAGACAGGCTCTTCCCTGCTCTCTCTCTCTTCTCTCTGCTCGCTCAGCCAACTTTTTAGCCCAGACATACAGGCGAAATTACTGCAAAGTCCTCCACCAGGGTATCCTTTCTTTATTATTCTACGTGAACAAGCGGGCCCTTCTTAGTCAACATAATTTATCCAGTGCCTCATTTCGGAATAAAAAAGCTCAAAAAATAAAGTGAAAGGAACGAGAAGGTCGTTGTGGTTAGAAGCCTCCAAACCTCAGGCTTTCCCGAGCGGCCTAAACATGGAACCGTGGCCAGGGGGTCATGAGGAGGCCCATTTAATCCTGGCTCTGTTTTGACACGGGTAAAAACACAGATCCATCAGTAGGACCATTTACAAAACCTCGCATTCCTGCACTTTGTTCCCTTCTTAATAATTTGCTATAATATAATATTTCAGAATATTTCAGTTTTATGGCTTTAAGAGGCTATGACACTAAAAACATCTTGAAGGTTTTATTTTCTCAAGACAGAAAGGAAATGGCACAAAATGTACAGCTTATTTTGAGGATGGCATCTTCAAGCTCCTTCACTCCAACTGATGACATTACAACTTTTGCTTGGGCATAGGCGGCGCCAGGGAGGGGCTTGGAGGTGCTGTAGCTACCCCTAGGATTCCCATAGCACCCCCTTAGCACCCCCAAGAAATTGCTGTGGTTTATTTATAAAAAAATATTTTCGTTAATGTGTAAATAGTATAATTTATATTTGAAAAATGAATAAATACATTACTGAAACAAACCAATAATGTTTAGACTAAAAAAACATGAAGCAAACACAGGTGATCCTATTCGGCATGGGCGCAGCACACATTAAACCTTTGACCTTAATTCTGCAGTAACGTATTTACACAGAAGAAGAAGAAGAACGCAACATTTGGTAGCCGTTAGGATTAGCGAAGTGAGTGTAACATTAGCAAAGTGTCATTTTTTACTCCCTAAACGTCAACCTGTGGAGACTTTATCTGTTATATACAGATATGACTACATTATTTTTACCATGTGTGCAAGTGTGAATACTGTGTGAGGATGCGTGCGTGTGTGTTTATGTGTGTGGTTGGCTGTCTGTGGTGTATTTGGCCTGCTGCATTACTTTTCTGCAAATATAAGCTACTGTATGAAAGCTGCAGTAATGATTGTGTAAACCCGGCTTGTTGGCTGGTATTTGAAATATGTTCGGTGGGCTAATCAGAGTTTTATGGTGTTGTTGTATCGGCAACTTTAGTTTTAACTTTAGTTAAAAAACATATATCAATCTCTCTCTCCCTCTCGTTCGCTCGCATAGTAAACCGCGGCAGAGGTGGGTGCGTATCTGCGCGTGTGTGTGTGTGTGTGTGTGTGTGTGTGTGTGTGTGTGTGTGTGTGTGTGTGTATTGTTTGCATGTGTGTCAAGGGAAACTCAAAATTTTAGAGCACCCTCAATGAAACGTCAAGCAACCCCATAGCACCAGCAAAAGAAAATCTCTGGCGCCACCACTGGCTCCAGAACTTGTGGTGCCTGAAAAAACGGGGTCTAATAAAACTAAATGTTTACAGCTATGGTGTAAGCTTTTTGCGAAATCAAGTGTATGCTACTTATTTATGCTTGTTTGTTTTGTATACTCACTGTATTTGATCAAAATTGCGATTAGTAAAAAGAAGGAATTTCAGTTTTCATGTTTTTTGTTTTTTATGTACTTGTATCAGTGCAATTTCTATTTGGGCAGGCTCTGAAAATAGTTAGCAATATCATTTTATGTGTTAAGTCATGTGGTGTGAACTAGGCATTACACAAAAAGTGAGGAGAATTCAAATGTCAGTTCCACTGTAAAATTTGTTTGACGAATGTTATACTTATTGTACATATTGCTCATGCAAAGATGTGTTACACATGTACCCACACACACACACACACACACGCACCCACGCACATGCATGCACGCACGCACAAACACACACACACACACACACACGCACACACACACACACACACACACACACACACACACACACACACACACACTTTTTGATGGTAAAAGACGTCTTTGAGTTTGTCCCAAGTGCTATACCCAGAAGTCTGTATGTTTTCCCAAAGGTAGGAAAATCATAAAACGTCCAGGTTCCTAAATTCAAAGATTTTTTTTCTTCTCCTCTCTCTCTCCCTGTCTCCATTCACCTCTCCTCCCGCCAGCCCCGCAGTCTCCGACTCTTTCCTGCTTCCACCAGCAGCAATGGGGGCTTTCTCTTGTTTCCTGGTGCTGGCGCTGCTGGATAAACACACAACCTCCCCCTCATATAGAGGCCCAATTCTTCTCCATCATGTTTAAATATGGATACAAAGAGAAACTTGTATGATAATTTTTGGCATATGGTGGTGGGGGTCAGCGGGCGGTATGTGTGTATAAGAGGGTGGTGGGGGGGGTGCAGGCTAGACAGAGTTCTGCCTTGTTCTGATACTTGTCTAAGATTTCGAGGTTTTTGTTTTATGCAAGACCAGACCAATGCCATCTGACAAAGTGAGTGACTGAGCAGCAGTTTGTGTTTGAGCATGCCTGAAAATGTGAGGTTTAACAAACTCCTGTCAGTCGTATGTGCTGATATGATAAGTGCTGGCAGGGTATGTTGCAGCATAAAGCAGCACTGTTATGGAATTCGGGTGGCATGTGGAAACACACTGCAAAGCCAGAGATTAAACAATGACTTAATTGCAAAACTCAAATGAAGGAGATCGCTTCTCTTCTTCGATTGTGGGCTGTCTGCGATCTTTCATCTTTGATTTAGCGATGGAGTAATGGAAGGAGATACAGAATCTGGCTCCTGGGTTGGAACATGCAGTACAGCGAAGCAAGTATAGGCCCCTGAGGAGAGTGATGTTAGCTCTGTGGATCCTTCAGAGACAACAACAGCTTCCAGTAATACAGCAAAGTAGCTTTAGGCTTTGCAAATATACAAGAGTTGTTAGTTGTAAACCTTTTTTTCTTTCAGGATATTAGTGCCATACTAGTCTGGCGTTGAGGTTTTGTGTTGTCTTGAATCATCCCTTGGAAAAAAATTTAAAATAACTTGAAAAAGCCATGTCTACAGAAGCAAAAACAGCAACTTTACTGTGCCTCATGAAGTGCAAAGTGGTGGACAATTGGCTGAACTTTGAGACGGGACCTATGTCCTTTGTCCTATATCCTACCAACAGTCAAACTCAACCAAATAGTTTAACTGTACAGTCTGGACTCAAAGTGGAGCTTACTAGCTACTATGTGGACCTCAAGTTTGGATTGATTTGTCAAACTACTATATACGTGAGGTGAAGAAGGTGAAGAATGTACTTTTATGCTTAACTTATAAGCCAACACAGAAGAAAAGCTAACTCATGACAGAGTTTGCAAGTCAACAGATCCCTCTCCATGACAATTGAGCATAAGACTGACGCTAAGATACGATTGGGTCATTTTGGATTGCATTGAACAACAATCTATTTTGCTGTGTAGCTATGAGGTGGATATAGTATTTGATGCTATCAACACTGGGAATGAAAGTCAGAGGAAAGGCAGCGACCAAAACCATCAAATAGGAGCTGGCTCCAGGATTCTTTCTGGTGCGATCCTGGTGATAAAACGGGATCAGCTGGGATTTGAGTCAGATTGGGAGTGTGACACTGGGAGTGGGTGGAGTGTGGAGATGGTTGAACTCCCACTAAAGAGGTGAAAAAGATGGGACGATGTGGATTTTCTCTGAGAGATAAAATGACAGCAGTGCGTGATAACGTTACAAAATCCTCTCTGTGTACAGGGACTTTATGGTTCCCTGCAGGAATACTGTATGCACTATTGTACGAGGACAACAATGAATACATGTGCACATGGAACTACATATCTTAATAAATTCTGGTTGTTTTTGCAGCAGTCTGAGGGATACCTATAATGATTGGCAGCCCTGCACAGAGGTAATAAAGCACTTCATTCTTCTGTCTGTCAGGACATAGAGCGCACATTCACCAGCCGCCAATGGACACAGCCTACTCTGGTTTGCTGAAGAGGACGTATAAAAGTCCTGTTTCTTTTGTAATCGGCCCAAAAGCCTATTTGATATTTTAATCCAATCTCACCTTACCCCCGTCTTTCAAAAATATAAACTTCCAAAAATCACACATTAAGTTTACATTTGGCTAAACCCTTTCCATTTTTTATTTTTTTTTCCAATGAGAACGTTTGTATTTTTGTGGAATAAGTAAAAAATCCACATATAATGTGGTATAATTACTCAGCTCATTTAAAAAAGGGAACTATTGACAATCACAGCTACAGTTGGATCCTTGTATAAGATTTCCAACCAGATACACATCCAGAAACATTTTATGCAACAGAGCAGACATTTCCATGCATTTAGAGTCTGGGCTGTTGAATTTTAAAAACTATCTGCCAGTGACCTTGCTTCATTCATCTTTCATGCTAGTGGAACAAATAACACCCGGCCAGCATCAGAGAAGAGGAAGCCACTCTGACACAGCAGCTGCACAAGTTTTTTTTTTCTGTAAATGTGTCCCAAGTAGCAGAAATACAGGATATGTCTTTATCTGGGGTGACTTGTCTGAGCAGTGACCCTTAGTTACATTTTGAATTCATTCACATTTAATCAGGTGGTAATTATAACACTCCTATGCAGATAATAGAGGTTTTAACTTGACTCTGTGTGTGTGTGTGTGTGTGTGTGTGTGTGTGTGTGTGTGTGTGTGTGTGTGTGTTGGGTCACCTCATGCCCTCATCAACACTGAGGCACTGTAGGGAGGATGATGTTAGATAAATCCCCCCTATGCCAAACTGTACAGCAGAAAACTGATCTCCGAGATAATAAAGATCTAAAACACTGATGTTCAGGTTTCCAGTTGGTAACTCTGACTCATAACAACCTCCTCTGTGCAGTGGGCATAAAAGAAAAACCTTGAATGGTTTCGACATGTGGAGGAGTGAGAGATATGGGCAGCGGAAAAGGCAGGAAGAAAACAGACAAGGATTTGTTTGTGTTGTGTACACATAGGACTCTCTCTCTCTCTGACTAAAAAAACCTTACCACTTTAATCACTGAAGAACTGAGTTCCAAAAAATATATAGTTTGCCCAATCAACATGCAAAATTAAATTAAACAAAAAAATGTTTCAGCCACCATAGTCAGATTTTTGGCCAATATTGCTTTGTAATTTGCATTTCTAGATCCCTGTAGCCTGAAAAAAAAAAAAAATCTTTAATTTGTATCATTATTTATAATAATTACAGAGAGAATTATTTGTAACAACACTAATAACTAAAAATACAGCCTTGGAACATGCTCTGTGGCTCTCTCCATATGTTTAGACAAGGATGTAAAAAAAACTGCCTTTCTCCCTTTTCACTAGGCCCTGTTCTCAACAATAATTTCAGTATTACGTTTCAGTTTATTCAATAAATTATCATTTGTTGTGTACAAAATAACATAGGCCATTTAGTTGGTTTATGGGTTCATAGTTTTTGTTATGGTTCTGCTTATGATGTGGGGGTAGATCAGCTGGTCAATCAAGGAGAGTGCATGCAGGTGTACCTGATTAGGTCCTCTACGCAGGGAGGGGTTGGACACTCCTAAGGCGAAAAGAGAATAGGTAAGATAGCTCTGCAGTAAATTACATTTTTATAATATTTGGGATCATTATTGTTGTGGGTGCCCATATTTAGAAATGGTAATGTTAGCAGTAACTGATCTATGTGAATCTAATGGTATTTTCCAGACGTTGCTCTTTCAGTTTAGCTCACTCTATACTTACCTGTACAGGTGGTAGGTTCCAGATATGTGAGGCTGAGATTAAAAAGTGCCTTCAGGACAAAAAAGAGAAGGAACAAGGAGTTGGCAGCTTGCTGTGAGGTTGCCATTTTTTTGTTTTGTTTGAGTATGTATTTTTTGGTTAATAAACACCACTTTTTTGCACTTCTTTAGCTTTCTGTCAGGCGTCTTAAAAATCCCTGTGTATACATTACCGGTGCCCCACCACTTCATCTGCCTTTGCATGAGGTGGTGTTGTGACAAAAGACTTTTTTTTTTTTTTAAACACCATTTTTCAGGCTAAACGTCACAGCTTGACGGAAGAGGAGAGTCCATGGATGAGTTGAGGGGTCACAGTTCAGTCATGTCTGTAATGTAACAGCAGGACAGCGAGGAGTGAACACTGGGAAGCTTTTTAGACATCAGATTACATTTAGAAACTTTGAAAACATACACTTATAGATATGGGTGAAACCACGTTACAATGACGCAAGCACCCGCGGGGAGCCATCATTTTTTTCTGTGCACACAAAGTAATCGTTTGACTTCGTAATGGCAACAGCTGTAGTAGATGCTGCTTCGTCTTAGAATGTAAACCCTAGGAACGTGATTTTTTTTCCAGAAAGACAGATGAAAGAAATGCTGATTGAGAGATTGCATTGAGTGGCAGAAGCCAGTGGAACAGAGGCTAGACCGAACATGACATCACGATTTTGGCTTTGTATTTCTAGTATGGCTAAAGACTCACGAGAAAATTCACAAAGAATGGATTGCGGCCACTGATGGCACCATTTGCACATCATTCCTCCATCTACCCCGCCTCAAGGTCAGATTCACAAAAGATATTGTGCTAATGACATTTTCAGTGCAAAAACGGCCATAAAGTTTTACAGCTGATTATCTGCAGCCGATTACAATTATCCATGTGTCCAAGAACACAGTAGGCAGAACAATGACAGAGAAAAGAAAAAAAAACACTTTCAGACTGCAGGTCCTGACCGACGAGGTGCAGAGGAATTCCTCAAAACTTCAGGGAAAGGAATTTCAACTTGAGAGGGAAAGACCATATTTGGAATTTAATATCCCAGTCTGTCAGTGCTGTTGGTGTTTTCAAATTCAGACTGTAAAAGAAGATGGCATGATTTGAAGCGGAGGACACCCCTAACTGCATGTGGCTATTCGCGCTGATCTTTGTGAATGGACTGTTTTTGCAATGAGGCTCATTTGCAAGGGGACAATTTTATGCCAAATGTCTCCACATTTCTTTATTTGAGTACTTGCCAAGAGCATAGGATTGCTATTTAATTTCGTTGTACTTCGTTGTGCAATGACAATAAAAGAATTCTATTCTATTCTATCCAGGAGCAATTCTTTGAGAATTTTTGTCTAATATGTGGAGGTTTAGCGGCCGCAAAAGCCGCACAATCCTTTTGTCAATTCACCTGTCAGTGTCTTGAACTGCAAATTTGCTGGGAGGCTTCCCTATGTACATGCAATTCTCCACATCCTCATCATCTACAGTATATTAACAGTGTAGGCTAAACTCACATTTTATTTAATCTTGACTTTCTGACTTATACTATAGGACAAAGTTGTTAATATTCACTAAATCTGCATTAATTCAGGCCAGAGCAATGAAATATTTGCACTCCCATTAAGCATATCTGTGAATATATTCTCTCTCTCTGTACATACTGTCTCAGCATGTCAGTGTGGTGATATGATTTTGGGAAAGCTGCCACTGTGCAGGGCATTAATCAACCAGAGCTTAGCCTGTCAACATTCAATAATGTACTTCTCTGTGTTTTTGATCCTATAAAGCTCCAGCCAGCATAGCAAACTCTCTCAGCCTCAACAGTGGAATGAAAGATGAGCTAAAATATTGATTGCTCTTACTTCTCCACATAAATCCTGTTAACAAGAATGCATCATCTAACAGCTGTTATACGGAGAAGCTTGTGTCTCCAGGATTGAGAAGATTCTAAAAGATAGCGATGTATTCTGAAAGAAACATTTTTTTAACATTGCTGGGAATGGAGCAGGGTCATAAAAGACTGAGTTAGTGCATATAAGGTAATGTAACTTTTCAGCTTGGCTCAAGATTTTCATCCAAGAGTTGCACGCTCACTCCCCTTCAAATGAAGTGCTGTCCCTTTCCAGGTTAAGCAGATGTGAGTTATGATGCATGTTCACCGACAGGAGAGTATTAGCTTCCTTGGGTGTCAATGTTCCGGCCTGTTGATTTACAGCACATGTCTGAATGGTTTGGCTTGCTGATTTACAGCACGTGTCTGAGAGTATCATGGCCCGTAGCTAGGGGGCTCCCGGCCAATCAGGGGCCGGAGCGATCCAGGTCACGCTGGGCGACGTGGTTCCACAGGAAGGCATACTGAAGTCTAATAAAGCTCCAGCGTGTCTGAGAGCAGAGAGGCCCCAATCCATAGGGGGGATTCAATCTGTCATGGCCCATCAGTGAAGCCCTAAAGCACAGCAATGGCTGTATTCCTAAGAGCTCACTTGGGCAGTGTTGGTTACTGAGCAGGTCTGAGCTGCTACTACCTTCACTGCTGTCTCCACTCTACAGTCCATCACACAAACACCAGATGCAGTAATGACCAATACGCCTGTTCTGTGCAACTGACATGGCTTAGCCCAAAACTGTATGAGACAGCTGATGTTGACTGACAAACACTGTGCATTGCAGTTTGTAGGCGACAGCAGAAAGTGCTCAATGGTGTTTTAAGCCCCCAACGTCTCTTCCAGGCAGCGCTGCGACCATTGACTTCAAGGCACCTAACCCTAACCTTAACCGTAATCATAATGTCAATCAGGCATTCAACTACAAACACAACTTAGGGACATTATCCAATCACTCTACCATAGAAAATGTATCACCAGTTCGCCAAAATTTCATAAAGAACCCCACACCTGGACCATTCCCTGTGAGGTTCCTCCTGGTAGACCCATAGTCTCTGATTGCAACAGCACATCTTACAATATTTCCACATACATTGAACATTTCCTTGGGCCCCTTTCTGTCCAACACCCAAGCTACATTAAGGACACATACCATTTTCTGGACATCATTTGACCCATGGTTATCCCCCAGCACTCACATCTCTTCACCATTGACATAGCTTATATACAAACATAAATACCACAACAGGGTTACAGGCAGTCAAAACTGTTTTCAACAAATATCCCAACCCTGAAAGACCAGACAAAGACATTCTACAACTCTTAAACCTTTGCCTCATTAATAACAACTTTCTTTTCAATAACAAACAGCAAGGGATCAGCCATGGGTCAACGTTTTGCGAGTGGGAGCGAGAGGCACTGGCCAAGTGTCCACATTAACCCCTTCTCTATCGTCGCTTCTTAGACGACATATTTGGTATTTGGACGCATGACATCTCCCTCTTCCCAGATTTCCTCAATATCCTCAACAACCATCATCCATCCATTAAGGTTAAGCACACAATAGATCCAGCACAGGTCAATTTTCTAGACACCACAGTTTTCTTCCAGCCAACCAATCCAACACATAACTGCCTTTTTACCAAGGTTTACTTTAAACCAACTGATACACATGCACTCTTCCACAAAAACAGTTACCACCCAAAACACACCTTCAAAGGTATCATAAAGTCACAGATTATCCGATTTCACCGGCTTTCTTCTCACCCACTAGACTTCTAGACAGCCATCACCACTCTATTCACCAGTCTCAGGACCAGAGGATACAGCAAACGATTTCTCCGCTCCATTAAAAACAGCACCATGTCCTCGCTCCCACTCGCTCCAGCAATTCTCCTACACCAGTCCAAGTCCCGAAATTATATGGGCGCCCGCCTCCTACTCTCCCACCTGCCTTACTCCTCCACCCTAATCAGGGTCTGCATCCCATCCCCTACCATTTACCCAACCCCTTTCCTAACCCTAACTGTCTCTCCCTCTACCCTAACCAGAGTCTGCATCCCATCCCCTACCCTCATCCCCATCATCACCCTAACCTTAACCCTTCACCCTCTCCCACTCTTAAACAGGGTCTGCACCCCAACCCTATCTTTCCCTTGGAGGCGGGTCCCTTTCCGAGCCCTCACACAAAACACTACCCAATCTACCAGTTCCCAACCCTTCAATCATCCAGAAGATCATCCCATTTGTATCCACCTATTCCCAACTGACCACTAGATTACGTCACCATATTAAACACAATTACACTAGCCTACAATCACAACACCAAGCCTTCCATAACCACAAAACTATCTCTGCCTACCGAAAAAACTAAAATCTCCAAGACCTACTTGTCTGCTCCCAATTTACAGACCATAGACCTGCCACCAACGCCCAACACAACACTCTTTACAAAAACAGAAAATTCATCTTTAACCCACATAGCCAGACGGCCCACCCCATTCTTCAATCCTACTCCCTTCACGCTAGCAATACTATTTACATTATCACATGTACTATCTGTAACAAACATTTTCAACATAGGAGAAACCAAACACACCATACTCACACGCCTCAAACAACATCTTTACAACATTGGAGAAGGTAAACTCACCACGCCATCACTTCCACTGCCCTATCTACTCTTTTCCTATCCCACATCTTGTTGATGTGTTTCAATAGTCATGAGCCCTACTGTCTTCACTCCTACAACAGTTTGATGTTCGCAGATCCCTGCAGCCCTGAGACACGCTTCATTTAAAGGAACACTTGACTGATTTTGAAACTTATTTCCATTTATTAATCAAATTGGTAGATCTTTAACAAGATGTACAAAAGAAATACAAAAGCCAATGCTCTCTGCAGTCAGCTGAAGCAGCCAAGTTTATTCTGTCATCTCCAAATGAGTTTAGACTTCAATGGATGGTAAAAGAACTACAGAGAGAGTTTGGCTCAGATGTGATTTTTTTTTTCTTTTTACTGCCAGCATTTCTGGGGTCGTCACTCAGGTGGTCAGGGAAAATGACATCCTACTTCACATTTTATAGCATGTTGTAAGGGACGGTTCATAAGAATGAACTACAGCCCAACAGAAGACAGAACTCAGTCTGCCACTGCTTTTTCCGGGAGACGATACGAGCCTCCAGGAACTGACAGGTAGTGTTTTTGTGCTTCAGCTCACCAGTGCCAACCCAAACCAAATCACTGTGCCACAGTTTCAGAGGGGCCAACAGAAACAAGAGGGCAGTTACGTGAGTAAGTGTTTCTGTTGACTAATGGTGGGTTTCTATATCTGATACATTTACTGTATCGTTTTTCATTTTAATTATCTAAATGTGTTATAATTTCTCTGTAAAGCACAGCTTGGTTGTTTTTAAATGTGCTTTATGAATAAATTCACTTGACTATAAATTAGTCTGGTTATGAATGCCAAATGTGGCGAGAGTATCTGCAAAATGTACATATTTACTGTTTTACCTTCCCCTTCCCAATCACACTAATGTCATTGTTCAGTTGTGTGTACATTGTACATGCACAGCCCGTTGTGTTTGCACACTGGTCAGGTGAAAAGAAGCACAGTATCAGCAGGTGTGATAAGGGACTTATGTCAGATAAACAACCCATGAATTTGGACTGATTGGTGGGTTTGCTGCTCCCAACCTCATGCACAATGTCTACCGGTACCTGTAGACACTCTGAGCAGACATTCTCAGTGAATTTTTACAACATTTAATACATCACTGTATGTTTACCTAATATTGTCATTTTTGCTTCTTCATATTGTAATTATACCACAGACACTTCTGTCTACTCTGTATATACAACATATTTTGGTTGTTGAGTTTTCCTTATGCATATCAAGGGTCTAAAGAGAGCGTGTCACATGATGTTCAGATAATAAATCCCTGTGAGGCAAACTTGTGATATTGTTCACATAATAAGCTCAAATGTTCCTTTGATTGTCAAAGAATATGTCTCCATTTATGTTATACATCATATATTCATAGACAATTTACTTCATCTGCTTTACACTTCAATATTTCCTTTCAGATTATACAGCTCAACTGACACTAATTTATTTTCAGGACTTCCACTTCACCTGACACATCCAGGTCACTTACAATTTGACTGACATTTCAGTTGCTTTCAGTGCTTAAAGTTCAACTAAATATTCAGTAATTTGACTTCAACTTCAATGAAATTGACACTCCAACTTTGCTCAGACCTTGATCTAAACCGACACTTTACCTTCTTTCACCCCTCCATTTCAACTGCCGCTTAAACTTCTTTCAGTATTTCAACTATTGCAAGTGAAATACTGAAAGAAGTTGAAGTGCTTGTGAGTTTTCTTTTCCCTAAAATTGTCAGAAAACTCATCTACATTGATGTTTCAGCTTTTGCTGTTAAACTGTATTGTATTTGTACTGGAAATATCACATTACATTGGACCAGTTATTATACGCAGGAATTATAATAAATATACTACCAAACTAAATGGATTAAACAATGTAAGGTTTGCTCCTAATAATTAATATAACTGTACTTTAGGGTGGATTTCACTCTCTTTTAACACCAACTGAAGACGACTGAAACCAAGGAGCCAATGAGCCAAGAATGCTATTTTCATTTTTAAGTGTAGCTGATACTGAGCTGAAAGACACGCCTTTCCTTTCTGCACCTCACCCCCGCCCCCCAATGCTGTCCACCATGTTTTCAATGTACAGAGGAACGCTAGCACAACTTTCCCAGATCTCACAGAGGTCTTCCCCTCTGGTCATAAAGGCCACTTTATACAGCTGTACATCTGTGACCCAGCCTGTAGAAATGTCACACCAGGGCTGTTTGCGGCCTTTGTGCTGGGACACACGTACCGCTGTTACACCCTCTCACCCACAGATGCCAGTCAAGGATGACACTAATACATGCTAACGCATTCAGATGGAACATGTGCTACGAACTGCACATTTCTCTGGAGCTTGATTCATCCTGTACGTCGATACTAATGTTTAAAACATTTGACCTCCAACTCTTGATATCAGTGCAAAGCTAAATTAGTTAAATCTGGCCTTGGACGCTGTGATTGGTCCAGTGACAAGACCTCTGCAGGACATGTGCGCAGCGCCATCACGGAGCGTATTTGCAAGGGATTACCTCGATGATCTGTGATAAAGTGCTCAACTGTTTTCCACACACTGCTTTCATGGCCACAAGGGCATTACAGGCGGATAGAAACAGAGAGAGAGCGAGAGAAAGAGGGGAGGGAGACAGAAATAGTAAGCGAGCTAGATGGACGCATAGACAAAGAGTGACAGAGAGACATTGAGAAGTATAAACAGAGGAAGACAGAAGGCTGGGCAGAGGGAGAAATGAGCAGTGGCAGAAGTGACAGACTGCAAGTATGAGATGGCAGAGAGGGAGAGTGAGAGAAAGAGGGGAACAAAGAGCATATTGTCAGTGCTGGGCGCTAATCGTCCCCTCTTAGGCTGCCAGAGACAACAGGTGAGAGCAGTTTGACTCCCTGCAGGCTCCATGAAGCTTTCAGGGCTGTGTGCATGTGTGTGTGTGTGTGTGTGTGTGTGTGTGTGTGTGTGTGTGTGTGTGTGTGTGTGTGTGTGTGTGTGTGTGTGTGTGTGTGTGTGTGTGTGTGTGTGTGTATGTGTGTGCAAGGGCCAGGGGACCTCAGGAGAACTCTGCCAATGCCAACTCAAACGGCAAATGAGGAGTGAGTGCCGTACCATCAAAGGGCTCTTTTCAGACATGCCTTGGCTGTAAATGTGTGTGTGTGTGTGTGTGTGTGTGTGTGTGTGTGTGTGTGTGTGTGTGTGTGTGTGTGTGTGTGTGTGTGTGTGTGTGTGTGTGTGTGTGTGTGTATATATAAGCGCGTATATGTATTGTGTGTGTGTGTGTGTGCCCATTTGCATGTGTATTCTGTGTGTACGCATCTTCCAAGAAATTCTCCTCCTCCTCACACCAGCAAAGTAATAATGGTATACAGTATGTGTTCAAAGCAACAACGAAGGGGGCGTTGCATCGTCAGACTTTGATGTGTGCAAGAGTGCATGGGCTTATTACGTGTTAACAATCTGATAAGGCATGTGACCTAGAGCAGCTGTTTGCAAAACACAGCTATTAAGAGCAAGGAAGTGAATTTCAAGCAGGAGAAATTAAGAAAGACACGAGCAGAGTAGTTGCTACTGATGTGATTTTAAAAGACATGTCTATTCAAACTTTTTCATTTGTGTAGCTCACGCCATCATTTCCAACACTGATAAAAACAGGCCCACGACTAGAGCTACGACATTAAAACCCAAGTTGTAATACTTTTCCTTTAAAATGTGACAGCAAACCAACAATTAGTTAAAGCCCCTACACACCTATAGTCCACCAACACAGTTACGTCCACCCACATACGTTTCTGATTATATTCTTTTCAGGACTGTGGGCTTGATTGACAGCTCCCTCAGTCTTCTGTGGCTTTGTTGCACCTGTTAGGGCGGGATAAGTTACTTGACCTGGCGAGGTTTAATTAGTAAGTAATTGAAAACACCTGTGAGAGTGTGCTGATTAAACTTTCACAAAGCTGCATTAGGAGTATAATAAATATCCCGGTTCACTACAGCATCGCTGGATGCTCATTTGGATGGCACTTTTATAACACCTGCCGTGGCATGTCTGAAAATGCAGTCATGGAAATATGTGTTGGCTGGTGGTGTTTCATGCCAGAGAGCAGATGTGTGACAAGCACAGTGGCATCTATTGGCGAAGCATTGTGTGATTTCAGACTCATGTCCACCTATTAAAAAACAATTATCATTTTGTTTCAAACTATACAAGAAAAAGCAGTGATCACTACCATAGATGCCATGATTAATATGTCTATCCATTGTGTTTCTGTGGCAGCCCAAGAGACTCATGGAGTGAATGGAAAAGAGTTGCAGTGGAAAGTGCAGTGCTCTGTAGTGCAGGGCATGGAGAGTTAACTATGCACAGAGGGATAAACAAATGTACTGGAGTCACAGCAGACCATGTCAAAAAAACATCTGGGGGCAATGTGTGCGTGTATTTTTGCTGGCATATTTGTGTGTGTGTGCATTTGTGTGTGGGAGACCACAGGCTGCATCCTCATGATCATCACAAGATTAAACCCATTAATCCATCATACATGTGAGTATAAAACGTCATTCACCAGAGATAAAAATAAGAGCGATAAGGTTACAGTGTGGAGGTTTTAGGTTTGAGGCGTGTTACCACTGAAAGCATTCTCAACAGTTAAGTTATTGCTGCCGTTACTTGAGCTCAGTTGGGTTTTAAATGCCAAGAGATGGCCTGCAACAAGAAATAGCCTGAAGTAGTACTGTCTGTCAAAACAAGACATAGTACCTCTGAGGACGTAGCGCCCAGAGAGTGTGTTTAAAACTGTATTTTCCATCTGGGAACCAACATTATCAATCTTTTTTTCTCACAAACACACAGAGTTTTAAGCTTATTAGGATACAAAAGCCCCAGTTCGACTAGTCATTGGACTACAGTACTTTATGTTGAAGCGATGCTGCAAAGCTTTGGCATCATATCATCTTCATATGAACCTGAAAATACATTTATCAATATTCATCCATTCATTTATCCATTATGATGACAACCCGCTACCACATCTTGTTAGATGACACCCTCCAGTTGCAGCAATGGTGGCTATATCACCAGTCATCTGCCCCTAACTCTCCTCTTTGCTCTATTTGCCGAGATACATCCCTCTTTCCCTTCCCGCGGAGGCTCACAGCAGTCAGGAATCACAGCCTCTGTAACTGACCTCAACGGGGAACAGCCATGCTTTCCTATTTGTAGCTTATGTGCTCAAAACTTCAGGGGAGGTGTAGATTTAATTCCATAGGTGATGGTTCAGGCAGCTGCGGTTACATGTACAATATTTCTTCAACCCGATTAAAATCATTCTGATTAGAGATTCCAACTTAACTGTTTACATGGACACTTAATGAAGCGATACGATAAAGTGATAAGATGTGCATTTACTTGCCCCGAAGTATGTAATCTGTTCCGCTCATTGTAAAGCATCTAATCTGTCAGATATATAGCCTAACAGAAGGTTGAAATTCTTTCTTTTTTTTAACTTCATTGGTTCGGTGGATTCCGGCTCTGTTAACTCGTTTCGAGCTTTTCGATCATTGAGTCGTTTTTTAACAATACTTAAATATTTTAAGGTCTTCAACAAAAAAGTTGCATTAGCCACAGACCAGTTTTTTTTTGCTACCGGGTTTATGTCCCTTATGGAAGCAGCATCACCCAATGTTACCCCCACGTGGGGCAAAAGTGCAGAAATAAAATATTTATTTCAACCGAACGGTTAACGATCGGATTAAGCATTTACATGGTTATTAGTCGCGAATATTTTCCTATGAAACGGATTATCAAAACTTTACACCACCCCTCTCAGCCCAATAGGATCACGCCAGTCTTTTTCCAAAGAGGTGGTTACATGAGTCATTTTAATTCTGATTGGGATATTTTTAATTATAAGTGGACTATTCAGGTCCTTGTTGATACACTGTTCACTGTCTTAACTGCCATGCATTTTCTATAAATATCTCCAAAACAAAAATCTTCTCATTAAAGAGCCATCTTAACATAACATCTTTTATACTAAAAACCAGGCTTGCCATCCTTTGTCTCTGCAAACTAGCACTAAAAGTTACATTGATGTATAGATATTAAAATAACAAAATGTGATATACCGTACCTATTCAATGAAGACTATCCATCCATCTATCTATCTATCTATCTATCTATCTATCTATCTATCTATCTATCTATCTATCTATCTATCTATCTATATATTTATCTGTACCTAAACTCTTTCACATGGGGAAGCTGCTCCTTCCTCACCTGGGGCAAATGGTATAGCTTATGAAGCCATTAAAATGACATCATCTGCAGATGCCAGGCTGCTGTCACCAAAATGGACACTCTCCAGACTCTATAGACTGACATTCTGTCCATAATGAATGAAAAAGGGGATAAGATGCCTCCTTTTAGGAATCTACACTTTTAGCCAAGAATCTGAATATACCACTTCCTCCTCTTCCTGCCAGTGTACAGGGACCAAATGAGTCATGGTATGAGGAGTACCTGTGAGGAAATACCTCAAAGTACCACACACACACACACACACACACACACACACACACACACACACACACACACACACACACACACACACACACACACACACACACACACATACACACACACACACACGGATGACAGACTGAAAGAGGCAGGTTACAGATCCTGGGAACACACACTAACAGCAAAGATGGACTTGGAGTCAGTCCAGAGTCAGACTGCCTGCTGCACCAACTGTCAGTCATATTACACCACTAACAAAGAATGCAATAAGTACCAGCTAATTAAATCAAACTGGATACACTCTAAGAAACTAATAGCACCTCACAGCTTACATTTCAGTTTTTCTGTCACACTGTGGAATCGATTGCTTTTATACCTGCTTCTGAGCACTTCTCTCATTTACTGACACACACATGGAGACAGAGACGTCCACACAAACACAGATGTCAAAACCTGCTCGGTCAGTGACCCCTGAGGCAACATGGTGTACTGTAATTAAAGTACATTAACACATGCACCACAACTGTTTTTTTTCCTTTCACAGTTTAGGACGAAGGGCTTTAAAGTGTTTCACTTATACAGTATTCTGTATCATTATATCCCTCTCCCTTCGTTTGATGTGCTGATCTTCAATCACCCTGCAGTGGAGGGGTGAGGAACATCAGAAAGCTTTACACTCTGGCTAACTCGGGTTTCAGGATGCTATAACTTTTTTAACTTTAAGCCGTTTCAATGGGATTTTCAACTTGTGGGAGAGAACTTTATTTCTAGCGACAGGTGACCGGAGAGATGTGACTGATCGTGGAAATGGGTAAACTGTAAAAGTTAAGGAGTAGGATAGCAGTTAAAAAGTTTGGTGTAGTCCCAATGTGTATACTGCAGTTGCCAGAGGGTATGGGGAAAGATTGAGAGTTCAAATAATTTGAAAAATAAAGTTTATGACTTGATTAAAATAATGTATCCACATATTAAGTCAGCTTTAACACTTGAACATGACGTGTTGGGATTGAGAGTGTGAAAACTAGGTAGCAAGTGAGCGAGGTAGTCCAAACAGTTAGCATAAAGTTGAAATAGGCACAAAAAACATATTGTTCAGCCCCTATTGACCTCCACTACACATGGTGGCTTATTTCACCAACGAACACCAACCGTAACTGGTAATCCTATGATGGAATAATATTACCTGGTCCAAGTTTTTCTGTGTCAAATTTGAGGAATTAAGGAAACTGAGCACAACATAAGTGAAATAATTAAAGTATCAGTTTTAAGATCTTGACACAGCTTATCTAAAACACAAGGACCATAAGATTAAGAATGGATGGTGTGATGGTGTGAATTCCTCAGAAAACTGCAATTAATCAAGTTACGTACAATCAACTGATTTAAGTAAACTTGGGGGCCTTTGGCAGTTTGCTTGATTGGTTATCCAGCCTTGCCAATGAATTAATAATTAATATGAACTTTTTTTTGAAAGGTCTCCAAAATCTCCTGAAAAGAATCCTGCTTAGATCATTTTAATCTATTTCTGAATCCTAAATTCCCATTTTCTTTAATCAACTGACAAGTAATTCTGTGCAAACATGTCATTTTCTTGATTCTCATGCCGTGCAGTTATGGTTCAAGACATTGATACTTTTTTCTAGAACAATCCAAAAAATGTGGGGTTGTACAGGGAACAAGATTCATTATTTGGCCCCACTGGCAGCAGAAAGTAAAGTAAATAATAAAGTCTGAACATGAGATTAAATAACATAGACAGATCATTTTTGCAGTAAAGGGACCAAACGTTGTGCAGAGATAAGACGAGGGCTAAGAGTGTGGGACAGTTTATGTGTGTGTGTGTGTGTGTGTGTGTGTGTGTGTGTGTGTGTGTGTGTGTGTGTGTGTGTGTGTGTGTGTGTGTGTGTGAGATCAGGCTCTATCCATGACGTTGTCCAGCCCCTGGCAGTGGAAGGGGTCTGAGGTCTGGGCGCCATGGAAACTGACCATTGGGCCTAAGTGGGGAAGAACATCATGCACACACACGCTCTGTTTCTGTTGGACCACCCTGCAGGAATTCACTTATTTGTGGAAATGTTAAGAATTCAAGCAATGAAGCTTAGAAAATTGAACGCTAACCAATAACAAAACACTTCCTGAGCGGTAGTGGGGTCACCCTGGTAGCTCTGTACAATGACGCTCTCCCTGATTTTAAAATTTTTGTGACATAAAATGTTACTAAGCACACTAGCAGTGAGTTGTCTACGAGACAGCAGGCAACAACCCTCTTCCTCCTTCAATCCTTCTCCCACATGGCTGGCTCTCAATTCCCCTCAGCAGACAATGGCCTCTCTGTTTCGACTGTTTAACCACTTTCTCACCTATCCTTAATGCTCACAAACTCTCACAGACACACCCTGTGCATAGACACAAATCAATTTTCATGTTTACATCTATGGAAACACATACACAGACACACACATATGCATGGACACACAAATACAGACATTCACTCACAGCCAAAGTAGGAAAAAAGCAGCAATATTGCTGGTGTGATACCATCCTGAGGATGCCAAGGCTGAGCTGAAGTGTGGAACATGCCTTTGATGTGAATCCAGAGCATGGGCATGTAACAAACGCAGATACCAAATTACACCCTGCTCTGCTTTGATCTCTAAAACCCCATGCCTGCGAACTACAGAGGTAATAAGATTGTGTGTAAGTGAGTGTGTATCTAGATGTGTGTGTACATCTTTACCTGCATAATCAGCATTAACATAAGAAAGTAAAGATGCATAATTGTGCATATGTGTGTGTGTGTGTGTGTGTGTGTGTGTGTGTGTGTATCTGCATGCATGAGTGCAAATGTGCAATGATACGGGCAGTGTGTGTGTGTGTGTGTGTGTGTGTGTGTGTGCCCGCGTGCATGTGTGTGTTGCAGAGTGGCTCATTCAGTTAGTGTATTGAAGGGCAGGAGTTACAGCGTCGAGCCATGGGGAACTAAACCCTAGCAGAGGCTTGTAGGCACCTGGTAAAAACATGTTCCTGGAGACCTTCTGCCAGGTTTGTCTTGTCGTCACGTCGTCCACTCCCCACTCTGCCTTCGCAGCCGACAATGATCAGGTTGCGTCTTGGATTTCCATCTGAACCACCCCTCTAATGTCATGACAGTTGAGTGTGAACGAAACCACTTCTCAACCCTGTAAGGTCATCCCCTCACAGGAATTAGCACAACACATGTTTATGTGTCCCTCATTACCTAAATATGTCTGAGGTTTTGGAGTGATATACACTAAGTGATGGATGATACACTGTGAATCAAATATTGAGGTGACGTTATGTTGTAATTATGAATGTACTGTAGTTACTATAAAGAGACAAGCACCTTCCTTTTACAGACTGACCATGGCTGTTTGGATGATAGATGATATCTGTGCCTTGAGATGAGCAACAAGAGGATCATAAAAATAACTTTGAATGTCATCGTTATGCAGACTCATTTCTTAACAGAAATCATAACGGCAGTGAAGCATAAGGAATTGCTTTATTTCACTAAATTGTTTAGGAAACTTGCTTTATTTCTTTTCCATCACATCTCATAAAAGATGTCACCAGGCTTGAACATTTAATAAAAAAAAAGAGCACAAAACATTGTGAAAAACACACACAAGGCAAGAAAGTATCACAAAGCTATAAACGGTATATAAAGTCACATAGAATATTAGAAAATGTTAAATCGTTATCATAAAATCACATTTAAATATTATTGGCACTGTTTCGTACTGACAATGCAGCTTTTTATGTGAGTAAAACTAAAAAGATATACACGACACAGTATACCTTCGTTTAAGACTTAAGGAAGTATAACAGATAAACATTATAATTTGAGTCATAAATAAGACACCTCAGACATCTTGGTAGCCCAAAGGTCTAAGATAAAAAAAAATTAATTAGTTGAGTCATTTCCTCTCTACGCTCACTATCACATAAATGCAAAAATACCTCAATAAATACCTAAAAGAAAAAAGAAAGTAATCATCTCAGAATGAAAACTCTAAAAATAAAGGATATTTATTACCAACTAAAGGACATGGATCTCCCACAACCAGAAGCTTTTGTCATGCAGTGGGCAACACAGTACATATACACAAGTACTAACCATCTGTAAAAGCTAAATAGATGTTTGTTGTTGCTATGTAGTAAACGTATTTTTTCAGGTTGTGTATGGCTTGTAAACACAGGGTGATTTGGAGGGGTAATAAAGGGGGTTGGTATTGCCTTGTTAAAGCCAAAAATACAAGGTTAACATTTTTTTTTTGCAGAAAAACTATGACAATTTGTCTCTGTGAATCCCCTTGTTAAAGTTGAACGAGTCATGCAGTGCTTGTAAATACCGGAGCAGCACAGCCAGGATAATGGGGATGATGAAGAGTGCTGCCTGCGGGAGGTTGAACGCACTTCATGAGTGTCTGGCGGCACTTAGTGGTGAACATCTGTTACTGAGAGACTTCACTGAGGTCGCCATACTGTACACTGTCCACTCACATGAGCAAAAGGCATTCATGGCATTTATGTCCGTCTAACAAATGTGGCACATTACTGCAAATACGGATAATAATCCTGCTGCTATTCAGTGACATGCAACCATTATGTAGCTTGTTTACAAACACATGTAAACACTTCGGCCTGCCAAAATGAGTGATGTAATGGAAACTATGCATGCACTGGGATCTAATGTCTCACCAGGAATAGAGGGCAAAGTATAAAGCAGCAGTTTCAGTACCATGTCAGCGTGTGTCTCCAGCCAGACCTTACGCTGAAAACAAGAACTGTGTTTTTATTAAATACTGAGACAGTTAACCCATCATGTTTGGCTGTGGCATTAAGATGGTTCCTCTTTAGGAAGAAAACAGGGCAGTGAGCTTGTGACCGGGAGGTCGTCGGTTCAATCCCCAGACCGACAGGATTAAAATCTGGGTGGGGAAAGTGAAAGAGCAGTGCTTGTCCCTCCCTCATTACCACCACTGAGGTGCCCTTGAGCAAGGCCCTTCACCCCAACCGCTCCAGTGGAGCGGCTCAGTGGCCAGCATATTCAGACGTGTGGTTGTACTGGGCAGCTTCCAGGTATGAATGTGTAACTGTGTGAATGTGACAGGTCGTCACTGCAAATGAGAATTTGTTCTCAACTGACTTACCTGGATAAATAAAAAACTATAAAAAACAATATATATATATATATTTAATATTATAAATATATATTCAGATTTAAGGAAACAAGGCAAGTAGCTGTTTAAAAAGGTACTTGAGCTGCTTCATTAAGTATTATCCCAGGCACTTTGGAAGTGTCAAAGAAATTAAATTAAAGGACATTTGTGTAATTGTTTTGCCCAGTTGTACAAATTGATGAGTAGATAAAATGCTTACAAAATAATGCACATTCTGGATTCCCACATGGACTCACAGCCGTAACCGTTCAGTTTGGGATTGTTCAGTTCATCAAACATACCGCTGTCGATCATCTCCTTCTGCCATTGAATGGAGACGGCGCCCGTGCTAAACTGCTTAAAAAATGTCTCATCCTTGCCCTCAAACGTAATATTCTCAACCTCGGAGGTGTCCCTGAACTTGTCCCTGAACTTGTCCATGTCCTTGGCGTAGACCACGTTGGATTTTGGCACCCAGGGGGGCTCCACCAACCCGGCCTCTAGCCGGCGGAAATTGATGCTTTTGAAAAACACGTGGTTTCTTGGGTCATCATCTCTAGTATTAGAAAGACACAAAAGACAGTTAATGATTGGATTGAAATAGAAACCTAGGTTACGCAAGCAGGAGGCAGATGAAATGATTCAACTGGACAGTAAACATGTTCATATGGCCATGACAAACATCCACTGAAATAAAAAACAAAGAAATATAATACAGTTTAAAAAAGAAAAGGACACCTACAGCCCAAACAGGTGTTTTTACTTAATTATCCTGATTAGACCCTTGCTCTCCTGTTAGTTTAATTAGTTTATTTGTTGCACCTGTTGGGGCGGGACAACTCACATCCCCATTGCCCTTATTAGTACACTCACATAAATACACACAATACATAAAAGCAAACCTGTTTGGGTGTGCAGGGCATTGAAAATATGGAAGATGTAGATAATATATGAGCACTTAAGGGCCATTATATATAAGTAGGTCTTAAGATGAGCCTTAAAGGGGGGCAAAAAAGTAAGCACTCAAATTTTCCCTGGAAGACTTCTCCATAAGATGGAGGCACTAACGACAAGAGGTATACCACTAAGAGTAATGGAAAGTGAAAGAAAGTCAGTTCTGCATTTGGGAAGTCAGTGGAGAGAAAGGTGATAAGGTGCTCTTCTTATAATTATCTCCTGACCTCTTCAAGGTGTCCGGACCTCCACCGGACCTCTCAACTTCTGGGCCTTAATCATATCAAGCATAACAGTACGTTTTCACAGGTGATCATTTTTTCTTCTTTATGGGTGATTTGCTTCCAATCTCCTGTGACAAACTTGTGCTTGAGAAAATTAAAGTTTTTACTTACTGGCACCCAAGGCGATGTATCACCTTCTTCTTGAGAAAGCGACTGATGATATCTTTGGTCGGAGCATCAAAGTGTTTGTGTTCAAACTTGCACTCGTCCTCCAGAATGCGACGAGTCACCTCCTCATTCTGCACCTTTTCTTTGAAGTCTTTAAAAGGCAAACGGGCGGCAACCATCTCATAGAAGCTGCAGCCCAGAGCCCACCAGTCCACAGACGTGCGGTAGTACTCCTGCCTCAGAATCTCAGGGGCCATGTAACCAGGTGTACCAGCCTGACAACACACAAAGGGGAGAGAGAAACTAGGATGAGGGAGAATTCAAAGAGGCATAAGCCTTCTCCATATTTCTGGGGTTTAACTTCAACAATAATTGCAATTCTTCAGTCTGTTTAGATATTCAGGTCTGGTTAGAACCTGGGGACCAGGGACATTGATGAACCCTTGGTATATGTATTGTGCTCTGTTTTACCTGCTTAGGCACTGACCAAAAATGCTAAGGGAGGGAAGGGGGTATTTTTTATTTTTTTTTTTGCTGAAGAGAGTTGGAGCGTTAGCAAGGGAGGACTTTATTTCCGAATAATAAGGAAAATGATTATACCATTAGCATAAGATTTGGGGAAAACGATTTAAAATGTTTTATGCTTTAAGTCTTAAGTCTGACTAAGTCTTTTAGTTATTAATGGTGAATCGAGTTGTAGATATACCTTTGTGTTATTTTTTAGATATTGGTGGATGGTTTTGCAAATCATACTAGATTGATTAAGTAGGTTGACCTCCTCTGCCACCCCAATTATCTTTATACAGTCCCTTAGCTCCGCCACTCTAAACCAGTGATTTCCACTCTGGGGGGTCAGAAAATAAATCGGACAAGGACAAGATTATTAGCAACATAGGAAAGTACAAAACAGTACAAAACTAATTTCTACTTTGTTTAATATTTGCTGTTTTCTTCTGAATTGCTGGATTATTTGATCACAGACCTAAAAAACAATAAATTCAAATCTCAGGCAAACATTGATTTATTTTAAGAGACAAATCTTAAGACAAAGATTCAACACACGCTGCTGTGTGCAGATGAAAATTAAATTTAAAATTAATTTATGTAGGATTTTTGTTTAGGATGGAAATATTTGAGGCAAGACAGAATAATCTAATGTGTTAAATAATTCACCTTTTTAAATTTGGTTATGTGCAAGAGAGTTTCTTGGCCAGCTTCCACATGATGAAAAACAAAATTAAATAATGAAACATGAAGACAAAAATGCAGACACAAGAATGCAGTGTGAAACAAGACACTGTTACAGCATATACAGTAATGCTGCGTTAACAGGCCTCCATCAGGCCGGTCAGCTGACAGATGAGACATTACGGTTCACTCTGTCTCTAGTGAGTAGAGGCCTGCTGTGAATCTCCTGACTCATCTCCTTGGACAGACACGTGGAGGCCACATCTGTTATTAGTAAAGCAAAGATTATTGTAACTAGCTAATGCTAACAGGCTCTGCTCAGTCCTCCATATGATCAGGAGTAGGCTACTTGGAGATTTCGTTGGGTACAAACCACAGAGAGGCTTTGCAGAGTGCATTGCAGTACAAACGTTTGACACCGAGGCCTGTAGGTCAAAATAGAGATATGTCACCACACTAACCTTCCGGCAGATTGTTTTGTGCTTTGGCAGCTCCACAGCCAATCCAAAGTCTGACAGCCGACACTGTCCTTTAGCATCCAGAAGCACATTCTCAGGCTTCATATCCCGGTACACAATGTCCATAGAGTGCAGGTGGAGTAGCCCAGTGATTATCTGGGCCATGTAGTAAACAACACGTTCCATACGGATACCCCGCTCCCCGAGCTCGTAGATGTGGAAGCTAAGGTCTCCTCCGTTCATGAGGTCCATGACCAGGCACAGGTGGGTCTTGTTGTCATAAGCGTAAGCCAGATTTACAATGAAGAGACTGTTGACCTGCTCCAGGATCTGCTTCTCCATAAGGGCCATTCTCTCCTCACCTTTCTTCTTCAAGCGCTTCTTATCCAGCTTCTTGCAGGCGTACATGTGGCCTGTGTGTTTCACCTGCACCGCACACACCTGCAAGACAGAGGAAAATTAGATTTTATAACAGTTTTATTTATTCGATATTCTGTTTTACTGTCTGTTGCGACTGTATAAGCTTGAAATATATTTATGCTACTTTTTGCAAAGCGAAACAATGTAACGTTTACTTAACAGTGGCCGCTGTTGCTATATGTAAAAGTTAAAGGGTGATGATAAATGCTAAGCCAAATTTGACAGCGGCATAAGTAGAGAAAATGTTAAGGTCATGCCTCCATAATGCTACTGGTCATACCAAACCAAAAGGGGCTTTAATTCAGATGCTGGGATTTCTGGTGCCTACCTCACCAAAGCCACCTTTTCCCAAAGGCCTTAACTCATAAAAGTATCTGTCAGTGATCCTCTGCTTCTCGTACTCTTTCCACTGCAAGAACCTATAGTAAAAGGGGCTTTTCCGATACTCTGAGAAAGGTCTTCCCCTCAGGAAGTCTCTCGTGGCTTCTCTTATCTGTCCCAACATCACCTCGTCAAAGTTTTTGTCTGTTACATCCTTGCATCTTTCAGCTGCTTCTCCTGTCAGGTAGAAGAGAAAACTCCTGGACTCAGGCTGACAGAACTTAGCGAGGATGCTCTGTTTGGCCTTCTCTCTGGCTTCACCTTCAGCAAAGCTCCAGTCACTTAGCTCCTCCAGGAACTCAGTGGTGACCATGTACTGCGGATTAGAGGCCAGAAGAAACTGCTGGAACAACTTCTTCCCAATAGGCTGTTCCTCACACAGTGACTCGTACGTCCTCCCCACTGCTGCCTGGAGAGCAGAGGACATCTTTGGTTTTGGCAGCGTCAGGGAGAGCCACTGTTTTCTCAGCGTATCGCGATCTATCAACAGGTCACCCATGTTGGATGGATCCTGTGACATACCTATAGGCAGCGGGGCCTGATCAACTACAACACCACAGCGCACTCATCGGCAGGTTCCAAGCACAACGGAGCACCTCAAGCACCTGCATCCTGAACATCCTCCACCGCTCTTGTGCCACGCCTCTTGGAGCATTAAAAGTACCACAGTCCTCTGGGATTTGTCGTTAGCCAAAGTGTCTTTGCACGCTTATTCGTTCACAGCACTAAGGGAAAGCAACTTATGTGGTCTGAACTTAAGAGGCTTTAGACTTGTCTATTTTTAGGAGATGTAAAGTGCCTGTGTGCAGTAACTGGGCTGCCAGCATGACATGACGAGGTCGTAGATCCTGACTGTAACAAGTTATAGCTGATTATAGTTTATGAGATAAAGAAGCCACAGAGAAAGCTGTGTATGTATGTGTGTGTGTGTGTGTGTATGTGTGTGTGTGTGTGTGTGTGTGTGTGTGATATGTGCAGTTTGCAATGGGGTATACACACTTCATTGCCTATCATAGGAGGCTTCACTAAATTAGTCCTAATAGGTTAAGTAAGCCTAAAATATTCATTTTGACAGACTTTTGAAGCAGCTTTAGATATTACACTTGCAAAGATGAAAAGATTAAATGTCGTCTGAGGTTCTCAGATAATGCATTACGTGGAAAAAGTGTACCTCTATAGCCTTAAAGTTACCATTTATAAAATATTTAATATAAACTTTACGAATGTAGTAAGGTGTTTTTTTTATAGAATCAAGTGAGTAGATTTGAGCGTCAACAGGCTCAGGTATTTCTATTTCATTAAGAGCAAATTGTTAATTATAAATACCAATTATAGCTGCAGAAAATGGTGGATTAATTGATTAAATCATCAGAAAATTGATTGGCAACTATTTTGATCGTATTTCGTATCGTATAAGTCCATTTTCAAGAAAAAGTATCAAACATTTGATGGTTCCACATTCTCAAATGTTAAGCGTTATCTCTTTTTTCTTGTTAAAACACGCTAGTTGGTGACATCACCTTGGGCTAGAGAAAATTGTTTTCTCAATTTTTATAAACCAAATGATTATAAAATAATTGGCAGATTGTATAATAATGAAAATAATTATTAGTTATAGTCCTAATACCTGGGAAATATCCCAATTAGTGTGCTCCTAATGTGGCATTTTGCTGGAACACACTGAGGTAGGACGTGCTTCTTGTTCACTTCCCCCACATGGTCAAGAGGTTTGAAGCAGCAACCTTCCAGTCATTAGCCTGATGTCTAAGTGAATTACCCCGATCAGTCATCCCCACTTACAATATTCCTTGACAAGGAAACTGATCAGCAAAAAAATAAAAATAATCACATGCTGAGACACAGACTTCCTGCATGAATGTGACTACAGAACATTTTTATCATGTTGATGCTAGAAATATAATTAGAAAAACATCCACCATCCACGTGATATGTAAGCATTCCACACATTAAGTGTGGCCGATCCAAATCCTGGCTGGACTTAATAACTGCTTTGCAGTGGTGGAATAAGTACTCAGATAGCAGCAATAGCATGATGATAAAATACTTTTACAAGCAGAAGTCCTGCATTCAAAATCACTTGTGCAAAATGGCTCCATTCAGTTACTTATTATTGTAAAGTTAATTCTGATTCTTCACCATCTGAGCAGTTAAGAACAAGTACTCGAGTAAATGTTCTTAGTTAGATTCGACCACTGCGTGAAACTGGAACAAGGCCAACCTTACCATACATGTATAACAATAGCTAGTGGTCAGCATGGCCGCCACCCAGATGGTTCACTTTGACTGCTAAGGTATTTATTGCATTAAGGTGACTTGAGGATTTTAGACTCCATCCTTCAACTATGATTGGTGGTTGCTAAATGGATGAACGAATATGTTTACAACTATACACAGTCCTTTATTTTTAAAAAGACAGTCACATATTCAGGATGTGCTGAACACCACAGACAATAATGTAAAGGTAACATGTGACCAAACACTGCAACAAAGTGTATCCTTCGCTTCATAATCCCTCCAGCCACATCAACCAATCAGTGACCCAACAAGTCTGCAGCGCTTTAAATTTTGTCCATCGTCCTCCTTAAGACACCAGGACTACTGGAACATGCATTCATAAGTAGGATGACAGTTGGCTCTCTGCACAGGACATTGCAGTGATCATTGTCAAGTCTGTCACTTCTTTTGGGTGTACACAGGTGTTGTCCGAGAATCAGACCGCATGGAGTTGGAGCTTATTTGCCGATTCTTTGAACCACCCAGTCCTGCTGGCAGAGGGGACAGCGATTGTTCTGCTTCACCCAAAGGGACATGCAGCAGTTATGGAAGGAGTGGTTGCACTCTCCCCATACAACTGAAAGAAGATGAAGATAGAAGACATAAGGAGAGAAAACAGCTTAGGTTACACAGAACATAAACGTACTGAAGACATTTAATTGATGATATTAATTGTATTATAATTACTTGTTCTGTAGTTGGCTCTTATCAAACATAACTACTGTAGTTAAATGAATCTGTTGGCAGGTAAGTTGTGTATTAACTAAATAATGTGTTTCATCCAAAAAAATACAATGACACGATGTCTCTATGCAAATTCATTCTAATATCATCCATTTGACTGACATGAAACGCCCAAGATTAATTAAAAACCTCTTTCTCTATGATAAACTGGCCTGGTTGGTTTCTTTAACTGCTCCGACAACCTGGTTAATGTTAGCTTTCTTATCAGGGCCCGCCCTCTCCTTCACTCGTTATCTTGCCAGCTGCTCATATTGTTCGCCTTCTTCTAAAACATTAGAAACACTAAAGCAAAACCAGAAAACCAAAGACGTTATAATAGTGTTTCTTCATTAGACCAGAAGTGTCAGTGAGTTTTATTGTTAGAATAGACCAGCGACCGTTCCGTTTCGACCGTGTGACATTTGTTTACAATGTTTGGTACACTTGACAAGTGCACTGTGAACGCAAACCGAACCAAATGAAAAATGCAACAATGTTTCAACTTCACCCCCGAATCGCACCGAGTTTAATGAACTAGCTATAGGTGTGAAAGCGCCCATATGTTTGGTAACGATTAATACTGCTATAACGTTACGGTGTTTCATTGCCTTACCAACACAGTCCTCCTGTTTGTTTTCCGCCTGGCATCGGAGACACGCGTCTGCAAATCAAGACAAATGTGTTACAGTAACTCTATGCCTGTGACATTAGGTATTAAAGGTAATGTTAGCTACATTAGCCGGTGTCCGAGCTAAGCTAAACAGTGTTGGTTCCTTGGACTCACCCATCACTTGTACCCGACAAATGGCACAAGTATCACACTCAACGTCCCAGCTCCACATCGCTACAGCGTTCCACTTCTTTAGGGAAAACATCTTGTCCCCGCCCGACTTAGAGCCTGAAGAAGTGTTGTGAGAGAGGACTATCCCCGGCTCGTCACCGTCATCCATCTCTGCTGCACGGTGTCTAAGGTAACGTTAGCCACACTAGCTAAATAAGCTGAACAAAATGGACGAAACCATAGACTGTGGACAAAACCATGCTAATGCTAGCTGGTTTAGCAAACGTCTTGTCTCCATAGCGACAAAAGATGGCGCTGTTTTCCAGGATATGAACAAGGGGGTAAGCGTCTCCTCACAACCATAGTATATAAGAATGGACCAACAGATCCCGTTGCTTTGGACGGAGACCAGTGAAGGATATTAGAAGCACTTTTCCGGTGAGCGCTGAGCGTTACTGCGCAGCCTCCAACTGAGAAAGAGACGGCGTAGATGTGACGTGAGCAACCTGTCTTCTAGTAGCTATGCCAAGAGAAATCTCAATCATTCCCAATCTTGCAGACACGGAGAGCGTAGGTATATGTAAGGAGATAACATGGACACAGGCTAATTATTGCTAACTAAAATGCTAGTTAACATTAGTAATTAAACGTAAACAGCTAATGTAAGTCGAAACTGCCTGCGAGCTTCTCCTGTACTACATGGTAATTTCTCTACTATGCGACAGTAAGTCGCATGGTTATGACACAATCGTTAGCCTATTTTTACAAAAACGTCTACTACGGAGCCATAACGTGAGGTACAAGGTAATGGAGCCTTTTTTACATTGTTGTGTTTCTTTAGAAATAAACAATGGACAAATAGAGTCTTTAAACGCTTCAGATGTAAAGTTATTCGCGGTCCGAGGAGAAGCTTACCACCTTGCTCACAACCCATACCTCCTATGGCGCCATTTTGATGCTACCAAGCCATCACCTCCCGTTAGCATTCCATTGACTGCCATTCATTTTGGCGCCACTTTGACAGCGAATAACTTTACATCTGAAGCGTTTAAAGACTCTATTTGTCCATTGTTTATTTCTAAAGAAACACGACGATGTATAAAAGGCTCCATTACCTTGTACCTCACGTTATGGCTCCGTAGCAGACGTTTTTGTAAAAATAGCGACTTACTGTCGCACAGTAGAGAAATTACCGTATAGTACAGGAGAAGCGTGCATGCAGTTTCGTCTCACATTAGCTGTTTAAGTGTAATTACTAATGTTAACTAGCATTTTAGTTAGCAATAATTAGCCTGTGCCTATGTTATCTCCTTACATATACCTACGCTCTCCGTCTCTGCAAGATTGGGAATGATTGAGATTTCTCTTGGCACAGCTACCAGAAGGCTTACAACTTTCAGACAGGTTGCTCACGTCACATTTACGTCGTCTCTCTCAGTTAGAGGCTGCGCGGTAACGCTCAGCCATCACAGGAAAAGTGCTTGTAATTCTTCTGTTATATTGGCGTTTGGCATAACAACTCGTTGCATGACTGCCACCAACTGTTGACCGTAGCCTAGAGCATCAGGTGTGTGAAAACATGGAGGCCACAATAATTTGCTGCTGTTTTCTTATGCGAGCATACAAACAGCACATCGTCAGGTGTTTGTGTTATCTGCAGGACAACGAACGGGAAAGGACACGGATAAGGTGTTGTTTATTTTTATACATCAACAGCATCATAAATGGTTAAATATATTGTCTTGATCAAGTTTTGTAATGGGCCTCTGCAGGCCAATCAGAAACAAATATCCTTACATTAGAGTCTCCTTGAATAACTTTAAAAAACAAGTCATTTAAGTCATTGTTATGAGCAAATACCATACATAATTAAATATACCTGTATGTAACCAAGTGGAAAAGTATTAAATCCTCATTATCATGGTCTTCAGCCAGTGCTTGGTGCCTGGAAGCAAGTAGGGTGCTTAGAGTGGTTCAGTGGTCTGCTGGTGCTGGGTCTCTTTGGGATGTTTGGTTGGTTGACGTCAACTCTCAGCTGCCACAGGAATGCACAAAAACACAGAGGAGTCCTGCCCTATCAAAGAAAAAAAGTACTGAATCATTTTTGGACACAACTATACAACCTTTATGTAGGAGGTTAATGCAGTGTGTAGAATCCTGAAGGGAGGGAAAAAACAGAGTGAGTAAGATAAATAACAACTGATTGATTGAAACTAAATAAGATTCACTGAAGACTTTTGTTAATGTCAGTTGTTGTTACCTCTGTCTGTTACAGCCACGGACACCTAACTTTAAAAAAAAAAAAAAAAAACATGATTGTGCAACATAGTGATGAAAAAGAAATAATCTTTGAATAATCGGTAAATGAGATTAAGGCTTTCAGGAGACTTTTGTCAATGTTGTCATATGCACTACCAGTCAAAAGTTTGGGGTCACTTAGAAATTTCCACTCCATTACAGACAGAATACCAGCTGAGATCAGTTGCATTGTTTTTTTAATCAGGGCAGCAGTTTTCAGATTACATTATGTGCTTACATAATTGCAAAAGGGTTCTCGACTGTTGTAGAAAGAAGTGGCTGATCTTTAATGCAATATCTACATTGCCCATTATCAGCAACCATTCATCCAATGTTCCAAAGACACATTCTCTTTATTAATCTGATATAATTTTAAAAGGCTAACTGAGAAAACAATGGAGAACCTGTTTGCGATTATGTGCACATAATGTAATCTGAAAACTGCTGCCCTGGTTAAAAAAAAACAATGCAACTGATCTCAGCTGGTATTCTCTCTATAATGGAGTGGAATGGAAATTTCTAAGTGACCCCAAACTTTTTGAATTGCTCATTCTGCTGCCTTTTGCTGTTGCTACTTGGTTTTGCTGCTTTTGTTGCTTGCCTATTGTCTTTGCTGTTTTTACTGTAGGTTCAGCTGCTTCTTCTAATTCTGCTGTGTTTTGCTGAATTAGCTGTTTAGAAAAAGATTATTTTTTTGGGCATTTTAGGCCTTTAATTCCACAGGACAGATTAAGACATGAAAGGGGAGAGAGAAGGGGAATGACATGCAGCAAAGGGCCACAGGTCGGAGTCGAACCCGCGGCCGCTGCCTCGAGGAGTAAACCTCTATATATGTGCGCCTGCTCTACCAACTGAGCTAACCCAGCCACAATTTGCTGTTTTTTTTGGCAAGAATTTTGTGGTCTTACTAAATGTGACTGAAACTGTTTAGGGTAATCACACTAGCTTAGTGTGAAGTGTGGAGTTGGGGAGTGATGCTTTGTTAAGTGATTAGCTAGGGTGGGGTCTCCTCACCTGTAGCCAACACCAATCACCTCCTTGTATTTAATATTGGCGTTTGTGTGAAGCGGCAGCTTCAGCAGCAGCCTCATCGGACGAAGACTCGAAGGACAAAGACAAAGGAGGCTACACAGGAGTCTTCGTGGGAGGCTAATCTAAACACCCAGATGATCTGCTTACCTATCAGTCTCTTCTTTCCTCCTTCGCTGCCTCTATATCTACAGCAAAAAGCTCTTTCTATCAAACCAAAATTGAACCCTCTTTCTCCAACCCTAAACAACTTTTCTTCATCTTCTCTAACCTTGTCTGAGGTAAATAACTACAGACCCGTCTCCCTTCTTCCATTTCTATCCAAAACTCTTGAGCGTGCCATTTATAATCAACTCTCTACTTATCTCCACCAGAACAACCTTCTTGATCCCCACCAGTCTGGCTTCAAGGCTGGCCACTCAACAGAAACTGCCCTCCTTGCTGTCACTGAGCAGCTTCACATCACTAGAGCAACCTCTCTCTCTTCCATTGTCATCCTTCTGGACCTTTCTGCTGCCTTTGACACAGTGAACCACCAGATCCTCATTTCGACACTCCAGGATCTAGGTGTCTCAGGCCCTGCGCTGTCTTTGCTCACATCTTACTAGGCAGACCTAACCTACCGGGTAACTTGGAAAGGATCAATCTCAAAACTGGGGTTCCTCAGGGATCAGTCCTGGGTCCCCTCCTCTTTTCTCTATACACCAACTCTCTTGGGTCTGTCATTCACTCGCACAGCTTTTCTTATCACAGCTACGCAGATAACACCCAACTAATTCTCTCCTTTCCGGAGTCTGAAACGCAAGTAGCAGCACATATGTCTGACTGACATTTCTTCTTGGATGTCCACACACCATCTGATACTTGACAAGACTGAGGTCCTTTTCCTTCCAGGGAAGGGCTCTCCTACCCAGGACCTGACTATAACAATTGACAACTCTGTGGTAGTCCCCACCAGACTGCTAGAAACCTGGGTGTGACACTTGACGACCAACTTTCCTTCACTGCCAACATTGCTGCAACTACCCGATCGCGTAGATACATGCTGCATAACATCAGAAGGATACGTCCCCTTCTAACGCAGAAGGCAGCTCAGGTTCTGGTTCAGGCTCTAGTCATCTCACGTCTAGACTACTGCAAATCCCTCCTGGCTGGCCTGCCTGCATGTGCCATCTGGCCCCTGCAGCTCATTCAGAACGCAGCAGCTCGACTTGTCTTCAATCTCCCCAGGTTCTCTCATCCTACACCGCTCCTCCGCTCTCTTCACTGGTTACCAATTGCTGCCCGCATTCGCTTCAAGACACTAGTACTTGCATACAGGGCCACGAACGGATCAGCCCCAGCTTACATCCAGGACATGGTCAAACTATATACCCCAACCCGCCCACTCCACTTTGCATCAGCCAACCTGCTTGCTGCCCCCTCACAGCGAGGGACAACTAATCACTCAACGAAATCCTGACTGTTTGCTGTCCTGGCTCCTAAATGGTGGAATGAGCTCCCTATTGACATCAGGACAGCCGAAAGCCTACGCATCTTCCGACGAAGGCTAAAAACACGTCTCTTCAAAAAAAAAAAAAAATATATATATATATATATTTAAAGCTGCACTTTCATATGGCTCTTTGTAGTTTTGCTTATTTAAAGCTAATGCACTTGCACTTACTACTTGTTGTCTGGAGTTGGCACCTTCAAGGTTGAAAGCACTTAATTGGAAGTCTATTTGGATAAAAGCGTCAGCTAAATGACATGTAATGTAATGTAACGTTAATGCTGTCAATAATTGTTTTATTGCCTCTGGTAAAGGCATCTACAGCTTGGTTTAAAAATCTTTGAAATTATTAAATAAGTGATATTAAAAAATTAAAAAGAAAAGATTTGTAAGATTTTAGGCTTGGTTGATATTTGGAGAGTATTGAACCCAGCTGGGAGAGACTATACATTTCGTCAGTGCACAAGACATATTCTAGGAAAAAAACTCAGGAGCCCATCCACACAAAGAACGTGCCCTTGTTTGATTACACCTGTGCGCGCTGACGTTGGCTCCTAATAGTTCCATTGTTTACATGGTGCACAACAAAAACACATTTTTAGCATCCAGTTGCCATCTTTTTACAATAATTGTGATGTTACAATTTTGTAACGTGATGCACTCAAACCAAAATAACTGTGTTTTCTAATCACTCCACCAATTGTTAACCCATTTCACACCTCCCATCAGCAGGTTCCTTGGTCGAATGGTTCTACTGAGGACCATTTTCAGGCTTTTTGGTTTTCCAATAGTTTTGTTTTTCAACAAGATCCAGTTTCCAATAGATTCTCTCCAGCAGTTAAAAACTTGAAAGTTGCTATCCACAGTTATGTTTGGCAAGAGGTCAATTTGTGTCCAAGTGCAAAGTGAGAAATCAGAGTGGTCTGCAGCACTTACTGACCTCAGTTAGGTTGTCATACTGTTTCCATGACATTTACTGCTAACATGCGTGTCACTGAGAAAGACAGAAAGAGAGGGACACACTATATTCATTCTTTTTCTTATGTTTGTTAATACATTTTCATGTTATTTATACTTTATTATATTTATTATTATTATTGTATTTTTTAATCTTTCTATTCTCTCTAAGATTTTGAAAAAGTGAGCTGCACAGACAACACCCAAAGTTCAGACAGGACAGATCATCATGGATGTGACGTGTAGATGCTCATTCTTCACTAATTGTACCACTTTCTATAATATAACTGGACTGTATGAAGGCATGATGAGTTGAGTTTTCCAATGAAATCATATCTTCTTAAAATCCACCTCACAGTAGATAACATTTTTATCAATATAATATATAATATATACTGTATAATGGTATACAGATCAAATAAATCTATGAGTCTGCATGCATGTGTGTTAAATCTTTTACGTGCATCTATAAATTATATACTTATATACAACTGGTCATGGCATTATTTTTTCGATTTTGATCAATCAATGTGCAGCCCTCGCAAGGCATCGCTGCAATTCCGACCCAGGATCAGAGTAAGTGCACCAGGAAATTAAAGGTTTCCGAGTTACTGCTCCTTCGAGAATCCATGTTTTATGGTTGCAGACAAATTTCCCAATGCTGCAAGATGCATATTGTGCTAAAGATAATTTGTACCAAACGAAGAGACACTATTAAAAAGACGATTATATTTGACAGATTAATGCATCAATCCAAACACCATTAACACAGAAATGAAGGGAAAACGTTAAGTGGTGATTTCAAAGATTTAATTTACCTTCTCCTCTTGAATGACACTTCAAATACAAAATTATTTTGGGCCTGGCGTGGCCACATTGTTTCCACTCCAATAAATCACTGGACACAGAATGTGAGATATACTATAGGCTGTGATTCAGACATCTGGAACTAAGGAGCAAACTAGAGCTGAATCCTCTTATCTCAGTATTTCAACATGCTTGTTAAAAATATCACAATCAATCTTCCCAGCTCTAAATATGTAGAGTAGTTTCTTGTAACTATCTCCACCTGCAGTTGGGATTTGATTGATTACCTTGGCGATTGGGTTGTCAAAGAGAAAAGGATAAAATGTCAATATGTATGAATCAGAGTTATCCCTCTCCCTGAGGCTACGTGATCATTAATATTCTGGGAAATGCTTTTCAAAATAAGTCACTTACAAGCTTAAAAAAACTAACATGGGCGCCTGGTTAGCTCACCTGGTAGAGCGCGCGCCCATATAAAGAGGATTAGTCCTCCACGCTGCAGCCGCAGTTTCAATGCCGACCTGCGGCCCTTTGCTGCATCTTGTTCCCCCTCTCTCTCCCCTTCCAAGTCTAAGCTAAATATTGAGGCCCTGGAACCTCGAAACTAGGTATTTAATATTTTACTAACATGTTGTATTTTCCTAAATGAATGTGTTTAATTAAACTAGTTTACCACACAGCACATAGGGAGAAAAGAGAGTTGTAGCATGGAAAAACATTTCATAGAGAGATGAAGGAACATGGGGTCAAGAGGGGCCCAGGTGCAAATGTTTGCTCCCTGTCCCCCACAGGAGGTTAATTCGGCCATATCCACTCCCATTGATCAACAGTGTTTTACAAAACCATGTTCTCATTCTCATTGTGTCAGCAGCACATTCAGCCGTTGACCAACATATGTGGTGTTGCTTGATTTACAACTACAGGGTCAATTGTTTATTATTTGAAAAGAACGTTTGTTATATTGCATGTCCTTAATTATAAGGAGTCATGAGTCATGTAAGTCATGAGTCATGAGTCAATTGTAAGTATCTTGATTGCAGTAGTCACGCACGTTTCCGACCGTCCTTGAATGCAGCAGAGGCCGGAACAAATTACGCACAGAGCTGCAATGAAGTAGACTCATAGTAGATGTCCGTGCTACTCAGAACTCACAAAGCTTTGGGAGGTTTGTAAGCCTGAACTGAAACCTGAGCTGGACTCGGACTTGAGAGTAGATCTATCATGACTGCAAGGATCCAGGGAGCACCAGCGCCAAAGGGACGAGCAACAGGTAACTCCCAGGGAGTAGATGGTTAATGTGATCAGGTAGCATACACGAGACCGTGACAGGGGCAGCTGCATTAAACAGCATAGCCTATGCTTTGCCTAATTACTAAATTAATCTTCGGGACTGTTGACATATTGCATTTACATTTTTATTGGTTATAATCTGAAAGAGATTTACATTGTAGTCATAACTGTGTGTTTTTTTTAGGCTGGTAAATGGCTGGAATCGTTAATTTCACATGCAGTTTACGTCGATACAGATTTACATTGTATAAAACAGTTTTTTACAAACGCGTCTCAACATTGGTGGAATGTAACTAATGTGTGTCTTTGGTATTCAATATTGGATAATTGGTGATGATATTGTACGTTAATGCATTTTATATTTTACAGTATAGTATAGAATTTGCAATATTTCTTCACGTAGATCAGTACACTTTGATGATTTTCCTCATACTATTTAGCTGATCTGAAATTAGGATTACTGTACCAGGTTCAGGGTTTCCACTTCCTAAGAATTATTTCCATTGTGGAAAATAAATGCTGGCAGCGACTTTGAGTCCATGAAAAGCGCTATACAAATTCAATTTATTATTATTATTATTATTAATAAAGATACCTTACTTTTGAGTTGTTACTACTACTACTACTACTTTTTGATTGAGAAAGATACCTTTCTCAATCTTCACTTTATTGCAAATGCGTTGATGTTGTGTGTTTTTTTTTTTGTTGTGTTATTAAAGCTTATATGTACATTTTTTAAAACACACATAGGGAATAATGAATGCTGTCTTTAATGATAGCAAAAAAGAAACAATAAAAACATCCAGTGTATCAGTGGTCAAATGAATGAATTAAATTCATTCGACCAGTGTTTTTATAATTTTGAAATATTTGTTTAAAATTGGATAAATATGCCTTTCTGTTTGTCTTCTTTAAGGGCATAATGAAAACAATAACTTACTGTAGTCCACAATACTTTGTACCTGAGTAAAGACTAAATGTTTTCAGCTTTGGGATGTTTGTTGTGTGCTCCTAGATGAAGTAATCTGTAGGACTATCTCTAATCTCGTTTCTTAATAATAAGGAGCATTTTCTTGTTGGTGTCATTTAAATAGAGGGTTACAAGTTAAGGTTTGTTTGTTAGTTACATTAGAGCAATATAATCAAATCTACTACTTTGTTCCAATATGCTGAGTTGTAAACATTCATGACATTTCAACTGAACAAGATGGAGATCATAAGGTTTATTTTCAGAATGAAATTAAGTTCAATTAAATCAAATCAAATTAAATTAGGTTTATTTCGTCGACTTTGACATTAAACTAGAAATATGCAGATAGGCAGTTGCCAAGTCTAGTTCACTGTTTTATTGGTTGTGCACTATCCCATATACTGTAACATGTTTCTCTCTCCTCCTGTGGGTGGCAGACATGATGGTTAGGGTCAGGAGAGCTCTGTTGCTGGTACTGGGCATGCTCAGTCTGTCCCTGCTGCTGGTGGTGCTGGGAGTCTACACAACCACCCGAACAGAGAGCCTGAATGTGACTGGTTACATCTCTGGAGTTATTGTAAGTGGTTTACTCGTCTCTACAGTATAATTCCCTGTCATTGTTTATTTTGTGAAATACAGCAAAATGAAAGATTGGGTTTAAAATGTGCTGCTACCAGTAAATCAGCAGGGAGTTTTAAAACATATGAAAACACCCTCAGCATGTGATAGCTTATTCATTGTGAAATTTAAGCCGCAATGCTTAAGTCTTGCAAACATTTTGCTGCTCATTGTGGTCTTCCAATAAGCGTTTGCTTGAGATGTAAATAATTTTAGGTAGGCCGTGGAATTGATGATTGACAGTTCTGTGTTTCAGTCAGACATCCACATTAGCAGTGGCTGACTTTCAAGTTTTCTTCTGATTTTAAAACTCGAAGGACATAATTGATCTTTTGAAAGTCAAACTTCTCCTAAATTTGAATCACCAGAATCAGCTTTTGGATATATCTATGGGGAGATATGGGCCATGCAGTTACTGAATCTTCATTGTGTATCTTTTGATCACCCTCGGCAACAGTAGGTAATATAAAAGATGTACACATGTATGCTTTATGGTACCACAAAGCCCATTTTCATAGTATCTTGCGGAGTTCTTTTCCTTGGAAGAGAACCACATCATAACAAAGTTCTTATAAGAATGAACCATGTTTCTTACTGTGGTCATTATATTTTTTACAGCTGACCCTTGGATCATTCCTGGGACTTCTGGGAATGCATCTGGAAGAAAACCGCAAAAAGCTGGTATATTCTCACACACACCTACGTCCAATGTAACAATTCTTCCTCATGTTTTCACTGTGCACACCCAGCCCCGACCTGCCAAAAGAGAATGTGTTTTGGCTAAGAGTATGATGTATGCTATCACGGGGACCAGCAGTGCTGCTCTGCAACATAGCAGACATCTTTTGGCCTCCCACTGTGACACTGTGGTCTTTTAAATTGTATCAATGAGAATCTCATGTCTCAGCCTTCACTTTTAAAATGTCCAGATTTTTGTGGGAGATCACAATATTAATCCTGGTTGGTAGTTAGTGGACAGACAGTAACACAGCAGGCATAGTCACAACTGACTACATTTTTGAGGGCACTTTAGTGTTTAAATTTCACACTTAAACAATTCGGACACTCAAATACAATGGCTAACAGTAAATGTAATCCACTACAGTAAAGAGTGATCTGGACACAGCCCACATATTGAAACTGTGTGCATATGGCTTTAGTAAGAGCGGTACTCAGAATTTACAGAGTTTGAAGGTGGTTTTGTTAGCCTTTCCATAGTCTATATCCTTGACGTTCGACTTCCAGGATTGCTCCGGTGCCGCAGGAAATTCCGCCGGATGCATGTATTTTCGCCGATGTCCGTTTCCTTCTTTCTTTGTGTTGGAATTTTAAACTCTGGTTGATTTATGAGGACTATGGTTAACTGCTCCGCAGATATCTGCATGGTAAATTGAGACAGCTAGCTAGACTCTGTCCAATCTGAGTTTTCTCTCGCATAACTATTTTACAGCAGCTCCGTGTGGAGCTTAGTGCTGCCCATGACGATTGTGATTGGTTTAAAGAAATGCCAATAAACCAGAGCACGTTTTTCTCTCATCCCGGAATGCTACGTGGACTAGCCAGACCCTCCTCCGCTCCGCAGCGTGTGGATGGTCTGGCCAAACGAGACTAGCCTTTCCATAATCAAAAACACAAGAGTTGTAAGGAATAGATGGTTACACTTTACTTGAAGGTATCTACATAAGAGTGACATGACACTGTCATGAACGTGTCATAAAACATTATAAACAAGTCATAAACGTTTATGACATAACGCTTCTTTTAGTAAGTGTAATTCGGTTTTGTCATGACAAGTTAGGGTTAGGGTTTATGTGTCATGACTGTGTCATGTGTTCATGACAGTGTCATGTCACTCTTATGTAGAAAACTTCAAGTAAAGTGTTACACAATAGATTAATCTTAATCTTTCAGACCAAACGCGTTTTGCGCTGCACTTGCTGCTGGGTTCAGCACACATCTACAGCGTGCTGCGCCCAAAGTTCAACCAGGTTAAACGCCCCAGAGAGCTTGTGCTGCACAGTGCAAAGCAAATCTGCCCTGGTGCGGAGCAAGCCACTGGAAATAATGGATTTCAGCGCAGCGGTGCTGTTGCTGCCTTTGGTCTGAAAGGCTCTTAAATCAGTGTGTCTGTCTGCTCTAAAGTAAGCAGCCATCATTAGCTAGGTTATTAGTACCTTACAGTAGTAACCAAACGTTACCTCCCACTCAACATTACTAACTTCCTTATTTTGTGGGATTACATGTTATTTAAAAATTTCAATTAGGACTAGCACATTATTCCCTCGCTGTGCGGAAGTCGAATGCTGTTAGCTACGTTCAGACTGTCTGCGAATCCTATTTGTTTTGTACCAATACCCTTAAAGTGATAGGCTACCGATAACAATAAAGTCATATAATAATAATTCATTTGATACCTTTTGTTCTTTTTTCTACTTCATTCAATAGGCTACCCATCATGTAAATGGAAGCATCTCAGCATGCTTAGCTGAACTGCTGAACTGTCAAATACCCCAACTTTACCACAACACAGCCTGTGTGGGTTGTAGCTGCTGCAGTAGTGGGCCAGTCACATGTCACATTAAGTCAAACAACACTTGCAGTGATTGGCTGTGATCAAAACCATACAAATAGTCTTTTTTTCTAGACCTGGGTACAAAAAGGATCAAATGCACGTATTGTTTGACTGGAGAAGTTTCAATATTACAGTGGGTTATTTGGCCGATACCCAGGTCTACTGTCCACACTGTTATTTGCAAGCGATCAGATCAGATTTCAAACTTCATAGCTACGCTGGTAGCTAGCTGGGTGCGGCTTTTCAACATGGAAGCATGAGAAATGGAGGTGTCAAGTCATGGTGCAGACAATTCTTTTTATTAATGTGTTTTTTTGCCGTCCAGACTTTCCAGATACAATCTGAATATAGTAAGTAAGTAATGTTTTCTTAGAGCACATTTAAACACAGCTTAAGCTGACCAAAGTGCTGTACAAAGAAGCACCATGGTGCTGTATAAAAACATTGAAATGTAAAAATAAAAATTAGAAACAAAACACACGTACAAAAAAAGCATCCCAACAAAAACAACAAGCAGCCAAAATAATATGCCAAAAAACGAAATTGGGCTGGCAGTCTGAACAAGGCCTTAGTGTTTACTGTACATTACTAGCTATTTCCAGCTCTGTATTGAATTTGGCGAAGTTTATACTTCTACAGAAGTTTATACTTCTGATTCTAGATCTGATCTGTAAAAAAGCACGCTACAGCAAGAGCTTCGTGCATACTGTTTAGAAATATAAATAAGTATAGCTAAGCAAAAAAAAACCTTATTTTACATTCAGCTGGTGAGGATGTTGACTTTTTGCCTGGGACATTGTTAACTTCATTAGCAGGGTTCTCATTTTAAAATGAGCCAGATTTAAACATGAAATAGTAATTAGGCACACACAGTGTTTTTAACCAACTCAGGGAGATAACGTTAGCCATCGTCTATTTTAGACCCTTTTTGGAGGGGCTCAAGCTTTGCGAACTTGTCTGTTAGTGACAGAGGACAAACAATTACAGGTTGAAAGGGCTTGAAACAGGTTTAATATCCTGTGTGTCTGTAGCCAATGCTATGCACCTGTAACCCAGTCAAGGAAAGGGTTAACAGAAACATAGTGTTGGCTAATCGGAGGTGGTTGTGCCAGACTCCCGCCTTTGGTTGAGTCTCTATCTGATCTGTCAGAGGGAGAGCAGGAGGGCAGTTGTGAAGTTGACCTTGGGTCACATTGACCCGTTTTAAATTTTTGTTTTATATCAGAAAATATGGGACGTAGAAATAAGCGATGAAAATGTGTAGAAGAACATTTTTTAAATTTAAAACGTTGGAAAAAGCAAAAACAAATTGTGAAAAAAAGGCGTCAAAAATGTCCGGAAAAAAGTGTTTTTTTCAAGGTTGAAGGGAAGACAACACAAGGGTTAACGTTGGTAGTCCCCAGAGAAGAAGTTGGTAATCTCATGGCGCAGATTAGAACCCAAATTGAAATGTAAGCAACTAAAATTTCTGAATGTTAGAATATTGTGTCAAATTGGTTGTTATTACTGTGACTTATAAAGTGTCAGGTTTAGTTCCATCATAGTGTTAATAGTGTCAAAAAACGTTAGCTGTCGTTGTTGTTCAGTAGCTAGCTCAGAGAGTATCGACTAATGAAATTACTGATTTAGCAGGGAGGGTTAACACTTTTGCAAGGCGCTGTATTCATGTCACATTCTCATTAGGGGCTGAGCCCCCCTAAAGGTCTGATCCTAGAATCGCCCCTGATGTTAGCTAAATGAGCTAGCTAGCTAGCTACAACTGATGTTCAACTGAATCTACCAAAATTGTCGTTAAAGAAGACAAAATTTACCTTCCCTGGCTTCATCTCTGTCTAAATTCAAGTAACTACTGTTTCAAAAATTACTAAGATTTTGAGGGGTAAATCTGCATCATCATTGAGAACTGCATGAACGGTTCAGTTTTACAGGCAAAGCAATAGTAATTCAATTATCTGATCTTGATTAAATGTACTGTTTCTCAGAAACTATCTATCACACAAAGGAGCTTTATTTAACTAACAGCAGCACTGTTCACAGTAAACCACTGCAGTAGAAATAAATGGAAAACCAGTACTTGATGTGTATCTCTACTATGTTGTTATTCAACACGCATTCCTTTCAATAAAATGCAGCTCTACTGTAGATGTAGAGGCAACTGACCCTAATGTTGTTTCAGCCTTTGTACATTTGTGAAGCTGCTGATCACTTCTACCTGCTCCCCACTGACAGAATATACAGTGTTTTTTTATTGTCTTTTTAACAGCTGCCATTTTAGAAAGTGAAAACAATTAAAAGAGGTACTGTAACAAAGTACATTAGCTAATGATAGCAGTATGTGAACTGGAAATTTGGTAACTTGATTTGTTTAACAAAGAACCGTATGCTAGTGAAGTAATGGTGTGTGCCTCATGTAATCACGTTATTAAAAACTGTTCTCTCTCAATAAACTATCCAAAAGTTATTTAGCTCTTCCTCCACGTATCAGTCATCTCAGGGTCAAATATTTATGGTATGACTCCCAGAGGACGAGTCCCATTATATACTGTATCTCTGTGACCCCCCCAGACTTTTCATCCATCACAACGATCAAGCCAAAAGCTGCTTTATGCCAGAAATGTTAAAAACAGCAGATCGTCCTGTTCAAGAGGGAGATCAGGGATTTTGCAGACAATACTTCCATTGCAGGAGTTCTTGGATAAAACTGGTTGTGCTTGGATTTGGTATCCTGTTTTTAGCAATAGTGCGATGAGTTCTTGTGATAATAACTTTAAATACTGGAGAAGACAGGGAACCTATTCAGTGCAAAAAAAATTTTAATAGTGGAACTTTTCATATTTACTTCATTCCACAGATATTATTATTCCAGCATGTGATGAATTGAGATTGTGATTAATGAAAAACAGGAATGAAGGGAAGATAGACTGAGTCCGTTTAGACACTCAGCTCTGCAAGTCAGCAGCTATCAGTTACAGAGTGCTAACACAATTATTTTGCTTTGTTCGCTCTCAAGTAGGCAGGCATAATATTATGATTTGGAAGAGTCACAGTTTAAACAAATACGTTTCTGAGACTGATATCAGGCCTTCAGCAGCCTGTATCTGTAGGACTAACCTGCAGTTTGCTACAGTGGAAGGGACAAAATTATTCATAAATGTTGATATTTTCATAATCTTCACTTTGTTGTAATTGTCTTGTTTGCAAAAAAAACTTATAAAATATATTATGTACACAATGACATAAAGACAAACACATGTACATATACTCACATATACTGTACATACATTAAAAGTAAACGAGGTAGTAAGCCCATACAAAGTGACGATTAATAAATGTTGATATTTTTAAAATGTATTCAAAAATAGTAATTGTCATTATTACCTCTGCCAAGGAGGTCATTTTTCGGTTTGGTTTGTTTGTCTGTCAGCAGGATTGTGGAAAAACCACTGGCCCGATCTTCATTAAAACTTGGTGGGTGTAGCATGGGCCAAGAAAGAATCCTTTTATTTTAGACAGATCTAAAACACGGGGCGGAAATACGACCCATAGGAGCGTTTTCTGTTCTCATATAAACATAACGGTTGCAGTTTTAAACATGTTTAGGCACAAAAACTATGTGGTTAGGTTTTACATCGTTTGGGTTAAAATAAGTACATTTGTTATGGTACTTCATTTCCGGTGCATACATACATCATAATTGACTTTAGGAATCTTCAGATACCTAGGTGTGCATCTAGCGGAGGATCTGACCTGGGGAGTGAACACTAAGGAGATAGTAAAAAAAGGCTCAGCAGAGACTCTTTTTCCTGCAAACCCTAAGAAGAAGCGGGCTCCCACAGGAACTCCTCACAAACTTTTACAGGTGCACAATCGAGAGTGTGCTGGCATACAGCTGTACAGTGTGGTTCTCTAGCTGCACCACTGAGGAGAGAAAAGACCTACAGCGGGTAATTAAAACAGCCCAGAGAATCATTGGTGCCCCTCTCCCAAGCCTTGATGACATTTACTCCAGTAGGCTGCAGAGAAGAGCAGCAAGCATCAGGGTGGACCCTACACACCCTGGCCATATCCTGTTAGACACCCTACCCTTAGGCAGGCATGAGAAATAGTTTTTTTTCACAGGGCCATAAATGAGCTGCTGAAAGGCTAAGCTAAGCTGGACTTGAACCATACTGTGTTTGAAAATGCACAATTTTTTTTATTCTGGTTTTAATACTTTTTACTCTTTATCTATTTATTGTTGCTGACACTGTCACTTTTTATCTTTCTATTTTTATGCTGCTAAGTGAGTGATTGATGTCATTAATGACAATAAACTATCTATCTATCTATCTATCTATCTACATGGCGTAATTATGCACGTGATGTAGAATAGCTTCCATTAGCTTCATAAAATTAAAATGACTCACCGTTTACATTTATTTTCAAAGGGTACACAAATGCCGGTCTCCGGGGTGAAAGTCCTGTGTTGAGAGCACAAGCATTAGATGTTAGATATGTTTTATAAGATATTTTAAGATTAAAGAGAGATTTTATTCAGTTAAAGAGTTAAAGTCTGGGAAAAACACCCTTTAAAGCTTTTTTGTGAGCAAACTGCCTTGTGACGAACCTAAATTAGCTTTCCACCTACCAACAAATAAACGTATGGTTTCAAAATAGTTACTGCTGTGACTGGCATCTGTTGGAAAGACAAAAAATACTTTTCTTAGCTATAATCTGCAAAAACAGATGTTTATCTTTATATGGACATTCTCTCATTTTTGCCTTTTCAGCTGACGGCTGCGATTGTATTCCTCAGCTTCGGGATCATCACCTCTTTTGTGTGTTTGGTGATTGATGGCGTCTGTATTGTCTTAAACATGGTGAGTTACCTGCACTTGCATGCGTATACTGTAACACCAGTTGCTGGATGATTAAACAAAGGAGTAATAGTAGACCGTAAAGCAATAACAAGCCACTGTGCTGGTTGACTGTGAGCCTCTTAGCCCACAGTAGGTGCCAACATCGCTCTGTTGGCAATATTGACATAATTTTGTCCATGAAATGAGTTCCCATACATTATAGCTCATTAAATTATCAGTTGTGAAAGCCTGATGTGAGAAAACAAACTGGATTGGACTGAGAGGCCCCATCAGTCTAAAAGTGTTGAGGGAAGTCACACTTCGGCCTAATAAGTGACTGAATGTGATAGATGGTGCTGTAATAGACAGCAAGCTTCCTCCCTAAAATAACTAACAGGTTGAAAAGCAAAGCTACACCCCTGTTTTCAACCTCTAAAATAAAGAGATACATTCAATTTGGATCTGCTCAATCGGAGAAGACTTCCTCTTTTATGGGTGGATGTAATGACCTTGCAATCACTATTAGTTATGCACTTGAGTCTTGTTTTTGTTGACATTTAATTATAATTAAATATTTAGTCATTTTCAATTACAACTATGTTCTTGCACAGTATAAAGTCTTATGTAAGTAAGAGCAAAAACCTCTGACTGTGAAGCAGGCAGGAACTCTACTGGCTCCAAAAAGAAGTCCGTTTCTATAGAAGTCTATGAGAAAATTACCCTACTTCTCACTTGATTTATTACCTCAACATTTTCCTAATGAGATTATGGCCTCAATCGCTACTTTCATGTCTTCTTCAATACAGCATGATATTCATTTAGTATGTTATGGTCCCATTTATTTTAAAATTGACGATAAAGCAGGGGATGCTCTGGGGGCGTGGCTACACACACCTGTCAATCAGGACAGAGGGCCTAGCAATGCGAATCCATGGCACTGTGCACATTAAAATAGCCATGAACTTGTCTTGGGGTGTTGTCCATGGTTCCGTCTTAAACTTAGACTCTTTCACTGTTTTCAATTTATCAAAATTAATTGGAACATTTTCGTCGCCTAAACATGTCTCAAGCTAGCTAGCGCTGGTGTTAGCTGGTAACTTAAGGGAGATGCTATGGGACCGTTCGGTATTTATGGAATGGACCACTGGAGGAAAATAGGGGAGGGTCATGTCTTTTTATTCTTTGTTGAGGGGAGGGTCATCCAATTGTTTTTAGTCTAGGGGGGAGGGTCACCCAACTTTTGTATTCGTGAGAGCAGCAACATTTCAAAGTGGCTTGTTTGGTGCATATTTATCCATGTAGCTCCATGTAGCTCTCTCAGTCTCGGCCCCTATCGCTAGCAGATAGGTCCCTCCCTATTTAGTCAGCCAGACAATTTGAACTGTAACTTTAGAGACCGTGGGATTTCCCAAACTGAATAAATCCCGCTCGCACATATAAACACAAAACTGCTTTGCTAACTCCATCGTGTTGTAACTAAGACATTTGATGAAAAAATAATTGTATTCATTAGCATGATTGCCGTACTGTTTAGTTCAAAAACATCAAAAACATCGTACGAAAACATAACGAGCCAGACGCAAGCTTTTATCTTGAAAAGTCAAAGCTTGCAGACTGCACCAAGCCGGGAGGGCATGAGACGGGAGGAGAGGGGGTTGTAGCCGATTCTGTGGTCTGTCCTGGGACCACGGTCTCTGGCACGGACCAGTGGTCACAACCACTAGGGGCGCTAAAGACACTGGTCGCGACCAGCTCCTCAGTGGTCTGCCCTGTGGTCCCTGTGGTCTGTGAAGCCGCTTTAGTATTTTCTCTCCTTTCCTGTTGTTTTGGCAGCACTGTTAGCTGGATAAATGTCAGCGATCATAATCTTTTGTCTATAAAATACACTATATCAGATATATTATGATTATTATTGTTATTATTATTGATTTTGAAGATCCGTGTGGTCAGGACCAGCTGGTCTCTGGCACAGACCAGTGGTCACAACCACTAGGGGCGCTAAATACACTGGTCGCGACCAGTGGCACAGCGGTCATGACCAGCTTCTTACTGGCACAAATAGTCCAGGCAAAGTAGAGTTTTACGACAGACTAATTGTAAAAGATTTTTTTGCAGCTTAGATCATTTCTATGAGGTGTCCAGAACAACATGCTAAAAGTCCTAAAAAATCCTAGTTGAGGAAATATGTTAAATTCTCATCAATCCGAGATGTGTGCCAATAAGGCCAGGCAACAATACACCCCAATCTGGCTATTTTTTTCCTTTACTCCTATCAAAATGAAACTTTACACAATAAAAGTACACATGAAAAGTAAAAATGTTTGTATTACAAATTTCTTTGAAAATTAATTTTAATATGCAAATGAGCTATACACTAATCGAATATGCCCAAAATACACCCAAATAGGCTTATTTTTTTCCTTTACTCCTACCACAATAAAACTTTACATATTAAAAGTATACATGAAAAGTAACTTTTTTTGTATTACAAGTTTCTTTTGAAATGAATTTGAATATGCACATATAACCCCCGCCGGTATAGTCTTCAGGGCACACAAGCCTCCCCACCACAACAAGGTAGCAAAATGTAATCTCACCACGTTACTAATGACTAAGATGGCTATTCTGACTTTCTTCTTATGTTATCTGTGGGGGAATGTCATTAAGTAAGGGTTGTTCGCAAATTAAAAAAAATAATGTAGAAAGCAACTGGAGGCAAGATTGTGCAATTAATTCTTAATGTCAATATAAAGATAAAAATGTTACTTTTCATGGATACTTTCATTGTATGAAGTTTTATTTTGATAGGAGTAAAGGAAAAAAATAGCCCCATTGGGGTGTATTGTTGCCTGGCCTTACTGGCACACACATCTTGCATTGATGAGAATTAAACATATTTCCTCAACTAGGATTTCTTAGGACTTTTAGTATGTTGTTCTGGACACCTTATAGAAATGATCTATGCTGACATTTTTATATATATATGTATATATATATATATATATATATATGTATATATATGTATATATATATGTGTATATATATATATATATATATATATATATATATATATATGTATATATATATATATGTATATATATATATATATATATATATATATATGTATGTATATATATATATATATATATGTATATATATATATATATATGTATATATATGTATATATATATGTGTATATATATATGTATATATATATATATGTGTGTATATATATATGTATATATATATATGTGTGTATATATATATATATATATATGTAGTGGTAGCATGCAAGCTCCCAAATTGACGCTCGTCTGAGAAATGGAGTTTTGGATAATGTTCAGCTTTGGCAGCTTTACCTATATGCTAAAATATACAATGACTGAGGAAGCCTAGTGACGAGTCCATAGCAACCAGTGTTGAATTACCCAGTGTGCCTTGCTGAATGGTCTCAATGTTTTATTGTTTTATTTCATGTGAATACTAGTTTACTAGATGAGTAACTTAGTATTTGAAGTAATGCAGTAATGCAGGAAGTGTGCATTTAGTTTTTAGTTTTTATTATGTTTCCACAACAATGTTAGTGAGTAAATCTACTGAAATGGCCACCAGGGTCATCCAAAATGTATTGTTGCTGAAGGGAGGTTCAGGTCTATTTTGACTAAAGGTCCCAAAAACTCCTCCGGTGGCCACTGAAATAAATAACGAACAGTCCCTTGATGTAACCTCTGACTATTGTGATTATTCTGACCTTGGATTATTTTGGCAAAATTGGCCTGGCTTCACTGTATTTTTTAAGAAATAAGAAACACAACTTGTGATTTTTACACTTCTTTTTTATTACAGATTAATAAACCTTTTAGTTAGTGAGTTTTACCTGAAAATAGCCTGGCTAGCTGTTTTCCTCTTGTTTCCAGTCTTTTTGCTAAGCTAAGCCAAGTGGTTGCTTGCTGTAGCTTCATATTTAGCACACAGGTGAGTGGTATCAATCTTCTCATCCAACTCTCAGCAAGAAAATGTATTTCCCAAAATGTCTAACTTTTGCATTACATGGTTACAGTTGGAAAATATTATTGACTTTATTTGTTGCTGCTTGATTCTTCTTATTGTTTTTTTTTTTTGTTTTTTTGCACAATAACATCAGGTCAAGGCCTCCATTTTCATGCAAACTGTAATGATGGCAGACATTTGTTGAAATAATCTAAATACTGTAAATACAATATATTATACAAGTCTGCCTGTTTTGTTTTGAAGATCTCCGTGTTTATCTTTTTGGACCAAACTGTACAATTATTTCAGGCTGTAATTGATGTTAATTTTAAATGAGCTTTGACGCCATGATTTAAGATTTAATTTATATAAGATAAAAATGTCTATTTATTAGGACAATGCACATTTATCAACATTTCTGTAAATGTGCCAGTGTTAGCCAGTCGGTTAATTTTCAACTGTAGTCCTAGTTACCTAGCATGCATGTGGGAGGAACAGGCACATGGGAGGAAACTGACGCAGACACGGAGAGAAAATGCAAACTCCAAATAGGAAGGTGCTGTGGGAGGGGGGGGGTCAAACTCTGCAGTGCCTACTTGCTGTGAGGCAGCAGTGTTAACCACTGACCACCGTGCTGCCCATGATTTTTCTTTTCTTTAACAGATGTTGGCACTTTAATAGCACAGAGCTTAGTCCTTTATTATAACATTTTATTACATTCATTTATTCGAATGCACAAAAGGTTCAGGAACTTTATTGTGCCAAAGTGTTTCAGACAAATATCAGCGAGAAGGGGATATTGCGCGTTGGCACAATAAAATTAAGTAATGGAGTCACATTACCATCTTTAAGCTTTTGTACTTCCAACAAAAACCATAACGTGTGTGCTGCTTTTTTATGATGAAAGCAACAATAAAAATAGAATTACATGCAGTGTATCTTAGAAGATATATTAGAAATGTAAACTAGACTTTGGTTTATTGTAACTTTAAATGGCACCCACCCTTTCCTTTAAAGAATGAGATGATATATGTTTGATTATATAACTGTTGTGTTAGGGTATATACAGTATAGAAGATAAATGCATACCTACCTTTGTGAATCAATTCTCAAAGTAACTGTAATTCATGTCATCATGCTTTAGTGTGTTGAAGGTCGCTTTTTGATTCTTTCACTGAGTCTACTCATAGTGCAGTAAATGATGATATCCAAAAGGTTAAAGTGCAACAGGTCACCTTTTTTCAACCTATTCAAAACCAGATAGGATTCCATATCCTCTCTTAATGTCTTTGTTCCTTTTCATACCATACGGTACAGATGGATCAAACTCCTTGAGATGTACCATAACACAATGATGTAATACAAACAATAAAATCAACTAATCAACTAACAGCACAACAACTCCAACAAGAGAACAGGCATATTTCCACCTGCTGTGTGTTTTATTTCACAATACAATAGATGGGAAAGGTTTTCCTCAACTTTGTGGGTCCAGTAAACATCAGCGGCGGTCCAAATCTAACCACACACCGTGCACAACAGGGACAATGATAGAAGTCCAGGAGTTTATTGTTTGAGTCTTATATGTTGTATTTCATAAAATAAGCCACCCATGAAATGTATCAGAGAAATTTAAAAAAAATTTCCAATTTAAAAGAGCCCTAAACAAAAGTGTGTTCAAAGTGGACTGAGTGAGTTCTGGAAATTGATCCCAAACGGACTCCAAACTTATATAATATCTTGTTTTATCCTCAACAAAGATGAATTGGTGTTGTTTTGAAATCCTGTGGATGATATTTCTTCTCATATTAACTTTTGCCAGGACATGCGTCCAATGAAAGCAGAGAGATGCCAGTATTACAGCAGCGGCAGCAGCTACATCTATGAGAATTTCTACACCTCTGTGAGTAAAGATGTACTGATGTGTACAAGCAACATATTGTCAATGACTTGTCTGTGTTGTATTTGCAGGTGAGCACTGACACATTTTAACCTTGTTTTTCCTTTTTCAGGTGTCGTGTTGGAGTCCAAAGGAGTCTTGTAATATTACAGTACGAAGTGGGACCTGCTACTGCTGCGACCTGTACGACTGCGCCAAGTGAGACAGTGATATTACTACAACATTATCTCAGTGTTTTGTTACCACTGCCATGTCATCACAGTTTAAACAAACTGATGCCAACTATCTGCTAAAATATCCTTATTACTATTTGAGAATTTTCACCAAAATGTCAGGCTTCGTCTTGTCTTTAATGAATGTTCTTGTCCAACAAATTTGAATTAATTCGTAGTTAACAGAGCTGTTGTTTTGTTCTGCAGTGGAGACTACCTCAGCAACTACTACGAGTATGTTGGAGTACAAAGCTGTGAGGAAGTTTTCACTCTGTACATTTTAATTTGGAACCTCACTGGCCTGAACCTCGTGGCCTTCTTCACAGGCATCCTTACTACAGCCGTGCTGGGCAGCATCAAGGACCTGGTAAGACACACAGACTCAGGACACACATTCATAAAGGTCCTATATTGTGAAGACGTGGTACGTTTGGAACATTTATGACCAAATAACTCTGCAAAAGACCCCGCTCAGAGGCTCTGTGGCAAAAGGGATTTGATCTGCATAAATGTAAAGGCATTTTTCTTATTTTTCCTTTTTGGAATTGAATAATAAAACACTATTAACAATCATTTCAGTACATTTCAGTACAAATACGTTTTCAGGTTTCACAAACCTTGGTTAAACTTAAAAGCTGCACTCGTTGATTTTTAGCCACTAGGCGGAAACAAGCTTGAGCAGAAGCACCAAGACTGAATTTGTGTCTGTTCATACGTATTTTACTGCAGGAAATTCTGCCGGATGCATGTATTTTCCGTTTCCTTCCACTTTCTTTGTGTTTGAATTTTAAATTCGGTGGATTTATGAGGACTATTGTTGACTACTCCTCAGATCTCTGCATGGTGAATCCAGACAGCTTGCTAGACTACCTGTCCAATCTGAGTTTTCTCTCGCACGACTATTTTGCAGCGGCTCTGTGCGGAGCTTAGTACGACTGGTTTAAAGAAATGCCATTAAGCCATAGCACGTTTCCCTCCCATCCCCGAATGCTATGTGGAGTAGCCAGACCCTCCTTCAATGTGCTTTGGAGGAGGGTCTGGCAAAGTGAGACTAACAGCATATCCCTTAACTTTATTACTCCATGAAAGTAAAAACCGGTTCATGCATCTGTAGTGCATGAGGTCAGTTTTTCCTGACTCTCTTCTACCTCCGTGCAGTAAGAGACAACAAAGATGGAATGTGAAGTTCACAAAGTGAGTCATGAAAAGTCCTAAAAAGTGGAAAAACACTTATAGGTCAGCAGGGTTAACCCAGACTGTCTCTGGATGTTAAGCCCCAGTCCATCAGTAAGGTTTTCAAAAGCAAATGCATTCCTTCACTCCTCCTCCTGCAGCTTCCACTCTTAAAGCAACAAAGTGCTAAATCACATATGTTGAAATATGCTTTGCTTGTTGTTTTTTTGTTTTAGTTTGGATTCCACTCTCCATGTGTTGTTTGATGTCAAACGATCAAGTAAAATCTATAACCAGTCTGGGCATCTTATTGTTTAGAGAACAGAGGGAAGACAAAATCAATTAATCAATTAAGTCATTTTTAAAGCAATAATGCCAAAAACTCCCAGTTTCCAGCTTCTCAATATGAAAAATTACTGTATAATTACTTCCCTGTCTTTCTATGTCAGTAAATTGGAAATCTTTGGGTTTCGGACTGTTTATAATTTGAAGACAACACATTGGGCTCTGTGAATCATGTTTTTTAAACTATTTTCTAACATTCTAACACCAAACGGTTAATCGAGAAAAACTTTGAAATGGATAATGAAAATAATCGTAACATGCTTGCCGCCCTAGTCGACTGCTTGAGTCGTCATGGCCAAGAACCAGCTAGGTTGACACCAAACCTACTGTATTTCGATCTCAACCTCAAATCCCCAAAGCCGCTTCAGCTGTCCCACTGACGGGTGTGGCCTGTCCTAGATCTGCATTGAAAACTGCCTCCACCAACCCGGCCTACTTAAAACACCAGAGAATCAACATTTTTGTGGTCTATGGAGAGCTCCTTGAGCTTGATGCTGCCAGAGATTCAGCTGATCTGGCCTGAGTGATCCTAAACGCTGCAGGAGATGATTGCCAACAGACCAAACAGCTGCCAAAACTTCCATCTTACCATTTTGTCATGCAGAAAGTCTTCTTTTTGTAAATAACATTATCTGTCATGTGTTCAACTGTCATAGTCCTCTCTGTAGGTACTTACATCATTGATCACTTAATATCTCCCCCACATTCCACATGCCATATTTTTGTGTATATGGTGTTTACATACTGTCAATAAATTGACAGAAGAGTCCCAGAAGTTTCCAGATCTGTATGAGTCAACATCTGCAAATCAGGCAACAAATTAATATCTGGAATTGTCCATCCTACATTAGCTACATACCTATGAGATGATTAGATTTATTTACATTAATATATTCACAGATTGCAAATGTTTTTCCCCCTCTCTGGCTTCAATACATTACATAAAAGACAGGGAAACTAACAGTTTGTGAAATTTTGGACCACCCATATGGAGACCAGAACAACACTGAGGTCCAAATATATAAAATGTTTTTGCAGGGAAGAACGTGTGCTGCATCATTAAAATGACACAATCAAACTGCTCGTTGCTAACTGTGTCCAGCGAGTGACAAATGTGCCTAATACTATGTGAACATTTGATGAAGCAACTCCCTTTATTTGAGTTCTTGTTTGCTGTGTAGACTTCTTGCACCACAGCTTAAGTTTATTAGATTTGAATGGATTTATTACTAGTTATTAAGTAGATGGAAACCAACCTACAGCAGCTGGGATGACGAATAATGCGTAGATGACCCATTTGTGAAAAGATTCAGCGCCACACATTTAACAGATGGAACTTGTGCTTGCATTAGCTGACTGGCCTCCACTGTTTCATTCTTTTCACCACATGTTGCTGTTAGTTAGTTTGTTTTATGGGTTTATATGATTATAAAAGGGGGATGTTAGGGCAGATCAGCTGCTCAATCAGGGGTAGTGAAAAGTGCGTTGCATCATTATGTGCTCTAAGCAGTGGTGGGCTGGGCCCTGTTAAGATGTAGTAAGATAGATGTCACGAGCCAAAGCATTAACGTTAGGAGTTTGTTGTAGCAACCAGCGTAATAATAACTTAGATTAATATAGCGCATTTCATGAAACCCAAGGGCGCTTTACACAGGTACAGGGGGACAATTGATAAGAAAATAGTAGGCCAACACAAACAGGGACTAAAAGGAATAAAATGTCTGCGCTAAATGGAAGGGGGACGCAATTTAGTATCGGCTACTGACGTACAACTACATCACGCAGACTAGGTATTTTATGAATGAAATAGACATATTACATACCTGAGGGCCAATTCAGGGTCGGTTTTGAATTATTTACAATCCCGTAATTGTCTCCATCTGTTGAAAGCCCGACCGAGTGTGACTCGGACTTCGCCAGTAGTCTTTCCCTTTCTCTTTTAGCTTTTAGTTGTTCTTCGTTTAATTTCCTTATTTTCTGTGATGGCCCTGTCCCAATATCAGCCATAACTACAGCAGATACCTTTTAAGATAAAATACAGTTAAGCCTACATAAAGAAATCTCCTGCTACGTTTTACCTGCATACTCACTAACACTGGCTTTTCCAGTGTTATGCCAAAATCTGTGACCCATCAGAATGTGTTACTGTAGCGCCGTCTACCTGCCGTAAATCATTCTGTGACTTCGCGGGAAAAATCAGAACCGGGCAGAGGCATTGATAAAAACTATATGAAAATAGCGTTCTTTTCACTGTTAGTCTCATTTGCTGTTACAGGTCATTTATGATCATAAGATGGAACATTACACAGTTTCAGAAACATTTAAAAGTTACATATAGTCACTTTAAGCAGGATAACTAAGGATTTATGTATGGTAGGGGCGGGGTCATTTGAACTGTTCTGCGCTGAAGGGATGCTAAGGCTCATGGGAAAAATATTCTGTATATGTCCTGAATGGTTTCTGTCCTAGTTAAAGTGTGTTTTAATAATGTTCTGGTAATGTTGTGCATTTATGTAATGTGGGTTTTAGTTTTGTACGGTTGATTTAGTGTTCATGTTTATCTACATTTATTGTTGCACCATGACCGAGACCCGGGAAGGGACTGATGGCTTTTAGACAGTGAGACATTTGTTATCAGGAAATACACACATTGTCAGTAATGCTGTCTCTAGAGTGAAACTGTCCATGCAGCAGAATACATTGGCAATTACAGTGTTTTAATGTGTATTCTTTTATTTGTGTTTTTAATGGAACAAATGTATTGAAGACATTGTTCTTAAAGTCAGGCAAGTCATAAAGGAAAAAACAATATTTATATGAACAAATTATTTCTATAGTATGTTAAGTAGACTAATACTTTACATTTGTTATGTTTCTTTGCATGTTTAAAGCTATAGTGCGTAGTTTCTGTCTCCCCGTGAGGAATTCTAATGACAACAAAACTGTCAGTGCATCCACATGATACAAGCCTTCCATGATCGCGCACCACCCCCACCCCTCCTCAACACAGTTGCTAGTAGCCAAGGAGGACACGGAGGTTTAAAAAAAACAATGGATTCTTCAGAAGAGGTAATTATCTTGACTTGATTTTCTGCGTGCGAAAGTCACCGGATGCCACAATCTTCTGAACATAGTCATACTGAGAAATACAGAGAGAGTTTTGTGGAGCTGATAGTCTTAATTAGCTTTGTAGCAACTCATTTGGCAATGGCTTGAATGTAACGGACGTTCATTAATATAAAAAAAGTCACGCACTAAAGCTTTAACTTAACATGCTTATTTTAGACTCCAGAAAAAAATAATTTGTTTACTAATGATTTTTAGTAATGACTACTAATCTAAACTTGATTTGTCTACTGCATCAACTTACTGCTCTGTGTTAATACACCTTGACCTGGTAAGTTTCACCTTGTGTAAAAACTTAGACGATTTAAGGCAAATTTCTAGTAAAGTCAACTAATTTGGGAAAACAGTGTGGTTGTGAAGTAGGCAGTACTCAGTTGGAAAAGGTGACGTTACATACTGATGTCCACCAATCAATTTTTTTTTTTGCTGATGTTGATAGGCTACAATGAAACAAATCTGATCCAACCATGCCCTCACAGTCCTGATGAAGCAGATTAACTGATTTTTTTTTCTTCTTTTAAACTTGTGATTGTGGCTTATTTAATCAAGCACATTTAATGTTACAGAGAAGTACTTAATATTTGAAAGTATTCAGTAATATCTGAAGTTTTCTGGGGCTTCAAGTTTTAATGTGTGTGTGTGTGTGTGTGTGTGTGTGTGTGTGTGTGTGTGTGTGTGTGTGTGTGTGTGTGTGTGTGGAGGAAATATGTCTTCCAGCAGAGTCTTTTCTGACAAATCTAACTAAATAACTATTTGTTATAGTTAGTTCCTTGACGTAAGTGTCTCTGACTCAAATGATTTGCAGTCGTATCTTTTTTCAGTTATCCAAAGTAAAGGATCACATTAGATTTGTTCAGACTTTAGTCTGCAGACTTTCCATGATCATGGCAAAAACAATGTTGTAATCAGAGAGTGCTCCTCATTTAAGGCTTATCACCAGACCATCTAAATCATCTAGTATATCATTTCATCTGTAATGACTGAATGTGACGGTTTTATTTTTTTCATGTTATACACCAGAGCAGATTGTACTTATAATAACATTGTGTGTGTGTGTGTGTGTGTGTGTGTGTGTGTGTGTGTGTTTCTCATTGTGTGTGTCAGAGGAGTAGTGGCCCTGTGATCGAGCCCTCTGAGAGCAAAGATTCTTCCCCAACAGCTCCTCTGCTGATGGATGTCGCCAACACACACGCCTTTCACCAGCGCCACCCAGTCAGTGTGCGGTCAACACACACACACACACACACACACACACACACACACACACACACACACACACACAGATAAAGATAAAGATACCATTACAAACATATGTATGTATGTGGTCTAATTGTCCTTATCCCTGCCTGTGAGACTAACCATCTTAATGTCCCACAAATGACCCAAACCTCCTTATCTCCGCCGACATCCATCCATTATACACCTTTTAAGCATTCTCACCTCAAAACGGATCATAGCACTATTTGTATAGCTATTTAGAGGTATCCTGTGGAGTTTTTTAAAAACTAGTTGTGCTGAATTGTAAAGTTTGGATGAGCAGGATCATGTGTTTGCCTGCAGTACCATGAACACTCCGTATCCCTCAACTTAATGATTAATGTGCTGTAAAAAGCAGTGCAGCATTAAAGAGGAGAACAAGATGACCATGATCTGATGTGAACAATGCAGGATTCAAAACATTAGTTATAATAATATATAATTTGAGTCATTCATCTTATTTACATTCAGTAATTACTTACAGGAGGTTTTTCTTGAAAGGGGCTGAGTTTGCCTTTACCATGCAAACCACATTAGCTGTTACCACGCTAACCACGAGTTTTGCCAAATCAACCAGAACTGAATTTTAAGGATTACAGCTTTACAATATAGTGTGTAAATGTCTCATGATGTAGGACATGCATTAAATGTGTTTGTTAGACTTTAAGGACACACGTTTTGTTTAGGTGAGAAACAATAAATGAAAGTAAACCCTTTTTTGTTTAAATAAAATCTCCAGGGTGCCTTTAATTCAGAAAAGAATCTGCCTTTTTCCACAAATTTGAACAGAACGGAAATTGTGGAAAAAGACCGTTCAGGTCTCCACACTTGACCACCCACATCGGATCAACTTTACAGTCTTGATCTGTGTAATAAAGCCATATGTTTAGGACCAGGAATGCTGTATTTTCAGGAGAACAATTAACCACACTTTATAATCCTCAACAAGGTTGTTTACTGGAATTCACATCAATAGAAACTAATCGAAGTAGAGTGTGACAGTTCATTCTTGATCTAAAACAGAAGTTAGATCAAAACAAAGAGAAGTGGATAAAAGCTTATAAAAAGCATAGGAACTTGTTGCGTTAGGATTTTTTAAATAAAAGGTAGATTATACCAAATGGAGTTTACCATTCATCTATTCATACGTTATTACTGGCAAAGACAAAGACTTAGTTTTAACTTTGCTTTTTAAAAAGGTACAAGGAGTTTTTAACTGGTTATGAAACAGCTGGGTTGTTAAATAGAAAATAGTATTAAAAATAAGTTGCGTCTTTCTAAACAAATGCACGTGCCAGCCAGATCAAGATCTTCACGTCACAACCACTTCTGCGTTTGTCCACAGGGGCCGCTAAAATCAACACAAAATGAAAGTTTGTTTGTAGTGGAACATAATATTGGAAGTTATTCTGAAAATATATATATATATATATATATATATATATATATATATATATATGTAACTCATATATATATATATATATAATCTGTTATGAATGATCACAAATTGCAGTATTTAGTTAACACAAAAGACATATGACTTGAGGTCTGTGGTCAACGTCTTTCTTTGTTTCCGTTGTCTTCTCCTGCTCTATCCAGGGAGCCTCCATGTATTTCCCTCCAGCAGAAGGGACGGCCGCCTCACAGAGTTCTCATCCTTCATCGACTCCTCACACTGAGTCGAACCCTCCTCCCTTCGCCCCGCTGACCAGCCTGCTGCCTTACAGGGCCCACAGCATCTCTGCATGAGCACAGCAGCAGCAGCAGCAGCAGCAGCAGCATTTCACCATAAAATGACCAGAAAACAAAAGCTGAAAGAACAGAAAGGGATAAACAGATCGGTTTTAATTTTTTTGTTGATGTTGTGAGGACGGGAGGAACTATAACAGGCACAACTAAAAGAAAGATATGTTGCTCTGAATATTATGCAGAAAGGCAGATTTTGTTTTATAGAAATCCAAAGGCGGATGTTTCAATTGTATGCAAAGATTATAACATATTTGACTGTATTTTGCTCAAAAACATAAACATCTTAAGTTGTATAATGTATCTACATGAAATGTTATCTGTTATAAATGTGTCGACTGCATGCACATGCTGTCTTGGCTATAACACAAACGTTAACTTTGACAAACATCAGTGAAATCATACACAAGAGTTATAACCTTATTTGAACATAAATGAAATGTATCATTTAAAATATTGATAACATGGTGTTCTCACACAACCAAACTTAGTACAACACACAAGGTTTTGTAATAAATATTAAGTTTGTGTGTGTTGAAGTTTGATTTATGCCCTATAAGGCCTCTCAAACGCATGATTTAAATACAAACATGTAATGTTTATTTTACTAACTGTTGTCCTGTAGAGTACATTTTGCTTCATTTCATGTTGAACTTTTTATAATGTGTCTGATTAAACTGCAACAATAACTGTTATCATCATAATAACAGTATTAGGCTGTTGACTTGAATACTCTCTCTTCCCCTTTCCTGTCTATCCACTGTCACTAACAAAAACTAAAAAGTGAAAACCACAAAAAATCATAAAAAAAGGTCTTAGTGACACTAACGTTTTGTTTTACGCATTAAATTGATTAAATAAATACACAAATTATCAATTTCAAAAATTTGTTCTGGATTCTTTTTGAATGGATTTGTTGAAATTTTATTCTGAGATAAGTCAGTGTTGATATGAACATGACATTTACAGTGATGACATCTATAAATTATGGTTAGGCTGAATCTATTTGTGTCAGCATCAGTTGGCTCTGTCATTCTAGAGCCCACAACAGATCATCCTTTGTTACTACACAAACATTTGACTTTTGATTATTCATATTTATAAAATACTGTATGCTGACTGAGTGCTGGGTCTAAAACCAATATACACTAGAACATATTTATACAACTCTAGACAGAAAGTATTAGCTTATGGAAATACATATCCACACTTGTTTGTTTGATGCGTTTCCTGCAGTTTGAGGTTTGGCAACAAAATGTTAGGCAAAACAATAAGGACTGACAGTACGCCAGCTCTGTGAGGATTATAGGGTATACTTTTCCTCTGTAAAATACTCCTCAGACTGAGGCCCTGACTTCTAGTCAAAGGCCAAAAACATATGAACATCTGAACAACATAAATAACTTTATACATTCACCATATCCATTCAACTTTGAAGAATTGGCAATGAAAATGCATATGACAACAGATAATCAACCACTGCATTGTCCAAGTCTTTCCCTGTGACTACATTTAAAACATTAAAATCACCTTCAGTAACCATAGTGACAATGATTTAAATCAAATCCGTTGTTTGTTATTCAATCTCTCTCGTGTCTTGTGTGCATGCAAAGTAAAAAGATGCTTTATGGGTCAATCAACACAAGGCAAATTCACATGAGGCATATTGATATGTATCTCTTGGCATATTCCTCCCAGATACCACACGCATGCATTTTTTCAGAGGGCTCGTAGCGCAGGGTCAGCCATAGTAGGTCATGTGACCCTGGAACAGTTTGGGGAGTCTATGCCTTGCTCAAAGGCAAGGACACTCCGGCAGTGCCCTGGAGGCCCCTCTCCAGCTACCAGTCCACACGCCATACTTGGTTTGTACAGGGACTTGATCCGGCGACCCTCCGGTTCCCAACCTAAGTCCCCATGAACTGAGTTACTGCCACCCCAAGAAAAAAGAAAAAAAAAACAAGAGGAAAGGGAGCCACTGCGCAGTAGGATCTAAAAAGGAATTGGCTCAGTAAATCTCAAGTACGATGATCCCACAGTGGAAACAAACTAAGGAGCAGAAGCAGAGAACAACAAGGCCACACAATTTACAATCAAATCATTTAATTTTCAAGTTTGGTTTTGGGCTGATAACTGACCACAGAAAATGGGCTACATAGTTTTCAATACAGGCTCGACCAATAGGCTTCATTTACCTTATCTCAACTGACTTCCATTTTAAGATTAGCCTGGTTGACACCAGACCCTCCTCAGTTGTAACTGAGAGTGGGTCTGGGCAAGCTTAATTCACAGCCCATTTCCAAAGGGGCGTCACCAACGGACGCCGTTCAAATGCCTCTGGGCGCAATTGGATAGTCCTTCAACCAATCAGACCAACGATCCGGGTGACGTAGCAGCTACAGCGGCATCAACAGGTTGCTGCGCTTCGGTGGCCGTCATCTTGAATGTAAACAAAAAGCTGCTTGCCGTCACTGCGCTATCGTCATCGTGTAAAGCCCGCCTCAACGGTTGTGATTGGTGCCTCGATTTGGAAAAATTGGAAATGGGCTTGAATGGTCTCTTGGCCAGACGGACTTGCAGAGCAAATCTCAAATTTGCTGGAAGTTCGTCAGGGTTTTCCCAGGCTGTTATAAGATAAAAGAAGACATTACAATGCGTCAAGTCAAATTTCAACAAAAGAAATCCAGAGGGAGTGAGTGACACTGCTGAGACTCTGCGGACCGACACAGCAGTCCTATAGAATAAAGAGGGTCAGATCAGATGGCCTCACAGTCAGTAAGTGAAAAGTGTTGAGAAAATGCTTGGGGTTTCACCGTGAATGCGAAGACTGTGATGTTGCCAGAGCGCTGTGACAATGATGAAGTCACAGAGCAGCAGTACTAAGGTTCACATAAATACCATCTCTGGTGCACACAAGTGACACACAGACAATCCTATTCACCTCTATCGTTTTGGTGTAGAGGCAGAAGATCCACATGTATATCTCAAACCTACACACATTAAATAAAATCTGATTGACTACACACTTCTATAAGTAAGAGGGAAAAATGGGTTAGATTTTTTGTGATTTGTGTAACTTGACCCTTCAAGTCATGTCAGGTAGCTGCAGGGGACAGGCAACAGGAAGTTCATGAACAAGTAGACAAAGCACATGCATCAATACACACAGTAAGGACTGTACACATGCTTCAGGGAAAAAGCAGCAGGCCTCAGTATGATGTGTGTATTCTGCATTGAACTTGTACTGAACATTTTTTAGCATCTTTTTACTTTTACAGACAAAGCTTTGTACTCTTGTAACGCGAAGACATCTCATGCTGTGGTATACATTTGACCCTTAAAACACAAATGTTTTCCTGTCATAGACTTCAAAAACTGTTCCCAGGCAAGCTGTTTCCCACTTTTTTCAGTCTTCCTGCTAAGCTAAGTTAACCAGCTGTTTATTATTTATTTTATTATTTACTGCACATGCATGAGAGTAGTATCAATGGGCCTCATTCACCAATATCTTCCTACGCTTTTGTTCTTGACAATGGTCCCAAGGAAAGTCTACGTCAGATTCATGTGTTCTCAAACCGCAAAATTGTTCGCATCTGTGTTCTTATAATGGCGAATCCCATTGTCAACGTAAATTCCATGCCAATTGATCACAAACGTCATTTCCATGTTGTTTCAGCTAAGATTTAACATATTTTAGAGAGCAACCTGGATGTAAGAAAAACAAAACTAAATATTAGCACTGGGATCATGTTTTGATCTGGGTATAACAAACCAGGGAATGAAGTCAGCTGTTTTATAGGAAAGGTAAGTATTGTATCTCCTGATGGCGTTACATATAATTCTTTCCTTTACCTTCTCTGCAGCCTTTCTAACAGGTAGCTCAAAATTCAAGGAATGTGGAAGATAAAATGATAGTCTACTAGATCTGACAGTGTAGGATGCAGGCTGTGTAGTTTATTAGGTGTTTCTGATAGAACACACTGAGAGCTTAGTCCTGTCTGTGTGGTCATCATCCAGAAGCAACTATAAGCCTATTATGATCTTAGCTACCAGGGAAACTTGGAATCTTATCAGCTGAGACAAATAGCCCCAGCTTCTGTTTCTACACTCAATCTTTTTGTGTTCAGAAAAGTATGGAAGTCTACATATGTTTTAATACAAATATAATGCATTGGTGATCAATGTATGCCTGTAACCTGCACTAGAGCCAAAGTTGGGAACAAAAACATGGATACATGTTTTTCCTCCAACTACTGCTTATAAGAATTATAGTTCATCAAGGTATATTAAGTATAATTAATTCCACACAAAGCTTTAAGGGCTGCAAGATTATGGGGCCAATATTTTCACAGCTGGTTATTGAATTTCAATGAAACCTGTTGCTAACATTCCTCCACATTGTGTATCACATGCATGTACAATATGCTCAGCTTTTAGCTTTGAAGTGCAGCAGGTTTATTTAAAAGCAGTTGGGTTGCGGAAGAGCAGCTTCATACAGCTTTTAATCAAACCCATTTTCAGTGTTACTGAATCTGTTTATGTTGGAGACGTCCAGAGCTGTTTTCAGGAATAAAACAGGATGAAAGAGGATAATGTGAACAAAAACAAAAACTTATCATTATGGCTAAACATGATTTATTTCATCTAAGCATGACTGAAGATGTACTGTATAGTTTCTTTTCAAACCCAATAACTCAACTGTTCCTTCTGTCAATTATTTCTTCTTAACAAATGCTACAGTTTAAAAAAAAAAAAATTTCACCCCCCCAACACAATTCATCACACTAAAGCCTTGAGCTTTTCATAAAGCTGCCAGTCACATGAAAGACTCAAAACAGTTGCCAACCAGCTTTTATCTGGAGTACATTCTTGACATTTGGCTTTTCAGCGCAAGCACAGACACTCAACAGATATGAGAAGCATTGGCAAAGTGTTTATTGTAAATCGTTTCAAATGAACACAGAAAAGACCAAGTGTGGAAAACAATATATTTAATGTGTATAAAAAGAACAGATAATGTACTGAAGCAGTATGGAGACATTCAGATGAAATGAGTTGGAGATGTGAAAATACAAGCTTTTAGATTTCAGAAAAAAACATCCCATGAAGTCTTCAAATTGTTTATTGTACTCATGCTCTGTGACTGACAGAACCGATGTAAGGTGATGGGCAGGAAGAAAAGCTCGTTTTGCAATTTTTACGCCTGCAATCGACGAGAAATTTTATATTGTTGTCGTGCTTGAAGCAGACCGTGAAATCATATTTTTGTTCCGGCATTAACCTGGACTTTTTCCTCGCTTCTGTAATTAATATTAAGTGCTCAGAAACACACATCAGATGTGTGAGTTGACTACTACCACCTTGATCGATGTTTTTCATAAAGCACGTCCCTTTCAGTTTGGTAATATATGAGATAGTCAAAGTCAACTACCACCAGGCCACTGCACGCGTTTCCACATGCATCTCATCCACATGCTGACAAGGACTGTTTATTTTAGAGACAATGTGCAGACATGGAGAAACAAATGGAAAGAAATCCCTTATTAAAAGCAGATAAAAGCATAATTTTGTGACCAAGTGAATGGTATTTAAACCCCAAAACATGTTCACCTAATCACCTTCATATGAAAAGGAGCACACAACCAGAAGACATCAACCACTAGTTTACTGGCCCTTAAACTGGCAATGGAGTTGACATGCAAGCTTATACACCATATAACAATAACTTTATGCTGTGATTAGTTAGGGTCCACATATTGCTGTCCAACGGAAAACTGTTCACAAGCATAGGCAAAGTTCACCCAATGATCAATGTCTTAATTCAAATCATTTTACAGTTGTATTTTGGCTCTGATTAGGCAGTTCATTCACTTAAAACCTGCATGTGGACTTAGTCAGTACCAGCTGCAGCTCTGTGGGACGTTACACACAATATTCACTTCAGTAACACTGCGTTAAGCTATCAACAAGTGGCGGTTTGGCAGCAGCTACAACCACATACAGTCAGTAAAGGGAACAACTCGGGGACAAAAACAAAAGCCTCAAAGAAGCTCTGCAGACAAAGAACAAGGTACAGTACCAGTATAGCAACACATTAAATCGGAGTTTAAAAAGATACAAAAACATTTTCCTAGAAAAATAAATTGTTAAATACACAAGACATGCATGTTAGAAATATATGACAGAACACACACAAAAAAAAAAAAACTTATTTCCACAGGCAAAATAAAATACACGGTTAACCCTGTATTATCAGCATTAAATGTTCAACTTTTGTTGTTAAAATAAATTCAAGTTTCTTTTGTATCTTTTCAATACTTCATTGTTCAATTGGGCAAATGATGGAAAACAATAAAAACAAAACCAGGATTGAATCACAAGTTTGATTGTTCAGTTTTCTCCAGCGCAAAAATGATTTGTTGATTAATCAATAAGTCGACCAACAGAAAAATAATCAGTAAAAACGTTTAGATAAAAATGGTTAGATCTTAAAATGTTGAGGATTTTGTTGCTTGTATCAGCTTCATATAATTAATTGAATTCTGTTCGACCATAGGGGGTTGATAACTTGTGATAAGCATTTATAAACAGCTGATTTTCTGTAACTGATATGATTGTTAGGTTAAAAAAAAAAAATTCTAGGACACGAGTCACACCAGGAACATGATGATGTGCATCATTTTTAATGAATGGATCTTTTTTCTTTCTTTTCTTTTTTTTTTTTTTTTTTTTAAAACAAGACAGACTTTTGAATGTTTTGGCAGTGGAGTGCTGCAACTAACTTTGTGAATAACTTTTAACTCTAAACCACAGAGTGCCACATTTCAAACAGATTCTCTTAAACCATTAAGTACAACAGCTGGAGTTGCTGGTTTGAAAAATCAAATAAAAACGTGTTTGTTGGTTGCCATGATTGTCTGGACTAATTCAGGGATGACGGGGGTAATTTGTTATTCTGATGGATTCCTCTCTGCATTTCCTCCATAATTTCTTACATAAGCCACTACAGTGTATGTATGTTGCGATGCTCTCAACATGACAGCACAGATCTAATGTACACCGTACCAATACGATTCACAATCAGGGACACAATCATGTACCATCAGGATGCTAAACTGAATGAAGCATGCAGTCTGCTCACCTTAAGACACTAAAAAGTAAAAGAATATGTTAGCAAAAACATACACAAAAAAACATTTTTTATATTATATATATATATATATATATATATATATATATATGTGTGTCCATTTTTAAAACATTTGTATTCAAAATACATTAATCGTTTCTTTTTTTTTCCAAGTCAAACCTATGAAATTGTCTTTGGTTGAGAAAAATATCTTAAAATCTAAAGGCTATAAATGTTATTGTACAGGAATGAAACAAAAAAATGTACTCAAGATCATGTAACTGATCAAAATGGGGAAAGCTGATACCAAGTATCTAATCATTTCCATTTGGAGTGCTCCAAATATTTAAAGTGCTTCTGCATTATTCCCTCAGCATTTACTGTGAAAGAAACATCCATCAAGGTAAGGCAGATCGGTTTCATCTACTTAACTGTCCTCTGAAAATATACATAAACATTTGTTCAGATGAGAGAGTAGAGAAAGATAAAAGGGGCACAAATAGAGGACGATCCTCCAGAAAGACGATTATTAAATCAACTCTAAAGATGTCAGAGCAAAACCTTGAACGATTTGGGAAAGCATCATCACAACTGCAGATATAAAAAAAAAACTGGGTGAATAAAAAAAATTAGCAGCCTATTCACACATCATCTAATGATGCCTTTTTCACACAGCTGTAGACGTCAAAGAGGACATAAATTAAGACAAGGAAAGTGTCTCTTTATAAGGGACCAGAGGAGGGGAGGAGATGAGGCAATGTACTGCCAAAGAAAACACCTAAGGGTTCGTTCATTTCAAGGACCGAGGAGAGGAGCTCGTTCTGGTTCCCCTTCTTAGGCGGTCACTGCTGTAGTGGAATCATGATGTCTGGAGGTCAGGGTGTATTGTATGCTCTTCTCCTGGACACACAGCGGGCGTTCCCGCTGGGACAACTCCAGGGGCTCCTTTAGGACCGTAGGCTCTGTGTGGTGTACGGACACCTGCTGGTACAGTATGGCCGTTTCAGGCCCCACCTTCCCGCCCGGGTTAAGAGGTTTTCCCTACTATGGGGTTGTCCCTGAAACAGAAAGCATAAGAAAACAGAGAACAAAGATGAGCGCCTTATCTTTGTGCGAGTATGAGCGACTACGTCTGAGTGGTCACAGCAGTAATTATGTAATAATAAAGTTTGTCATTGGGATTTACAAGGACAAAAGAATAAAAGTTACACATACAAAGTCACATATACACATGAAAATAGTCAACCATAAAAATGTAGATCAAATCATATACACACGTTATGTATTAGAGTTAGGGCTGTCAGCGTTAACGCGTTAATCACGATGTGATTAAGGGCCGACGTGATTAATTAAAATCGCATGCCGGCATTTATTAATTTATTTTACACTTCACTCGGCTTTGTGTCGTGCCTAACAGGCTACTATTTTGACCCTTTGCAGCACCGTTACTTATCATCAAGCTGCCACTTCCTCGTAACACATCCTGCTGCTGCAGGCATGATGGAGAAAGACTGCAGCAATGAAATCCTGAATGGCGCTTTTTATTTTCCAAAACTCCCGGACGGCTCGTACACAAGTCGAAAGCCATATGCACGTTGTGTAAAGCCGAATTAAAATATCACCGAAGCACGTCAAGCTTGAGCTACCACCTACGGAGCTAAGCATAGTAGTACAGTTAACGTGATGCTAGACCACCGGCCCTCGGGGGGGCGGGGGAGAGATGAATATTCGGAAATAAGAGGTTACTGTGGCCCGCCGTACAGGTTAGTTTGACCAGCGGGCAGCTGCGGCGGCCGGAGCGAGCAGCAGCAGCGGCCGTAGCGGCGATCACGGGGGGACATCCTCAGCGGTGCTGGAGTATAACCTAGCTAGGTGGAAAGCTAACACTAGCCGGACACCTGTTCCATCAATCCTGCTTGCAAGTGTCCGCTCATTAGACAAAAACTGGACTACATCCAACTTCAACGAAACTCCCAATGCGAGTTCAGAGACTGCTGTGTTTTTGTTGTTGTGGAAACAACAGTGTACCGGACTATCCAGCCTGTTTCTCTGTCGCCGGGTAAGAGTGGAGATGGGCTGTGTTAACACGGACTTGTGCAGAAATGAGCTGCTCATTAACCGGTGATCACTGGACGTCAGTGAGTAATCAACATTATTTAGGAGTTACTAAACACTATATTGACTCTAGTAAGGATAGGGATTTTTAGTTAGGTACTTGGAGGAATTGTGCAATAATGACAGATTCACACATTTTTCTTTTGTTTACAGTAAATAAACAATTACAAATCTTAAAATCAAGTTCATAAAGTAACTTTCTTTGCATTCATTTGATTCCCAATCAAGATACACTGGTAAAAATTACTTTCCATTGTTAATATGTACTTAAAAACTGTTCTGAAATGCAAAATAATAGAATTTTAATCATGTGATAAAATATGCGATTAACTATAGAACTTCAGCAATTAATCGCGTTTTTTTTTAAAAGTAATCGTTTGACAGCCCTAATTACAGTACAAATATAACATGTAGTATCAGCAGTCCAGACTTACAGGCTTCCGTACTGTGCCGTTGTGTCTCTCCTGATGTTGTGCTGCCTCTGAAGTTCCTCCATGATGTTTCGGAGCTGTTTGAGTGTCTGAAAGGTCTCTTTGGGTTCCTGAATGGTGAACTTGGAGTAGTCCTCCTGCTCCCGCTGAGGGCCCTGGTACACCGCCATACTGGCACATGCATCTGCAGAGAGAAAACACATCATTATTATTATTATTATTATTATTATTATTATTATTAAGCGCAGCTTAAGGGTCCGGTTATCCTCGATCAGAACTAAAATCTTAAGACGTGTTGTCTGACCACATCGGAAATCAAAAGTGTTGCACTCGGTTGTCATTGGAAATTGCATGTTTTAAGTTTAGTGAAATTACCGCACTTCTATTTCACAACTTGCACTGAAGCACAGATACCTTAACACATGCATACAACAATCATTAGAGGTCATGATCTCTAACAATGATGCAATGCTTCATGAAAGTACTCTGGGGCAGTTTTTGTGACATTTGACAACAAGTGAAATCATCAAAACCTGCTCATAAACTCAGTTTTTCATGAACAAACACTGACCCTCCATGTTCTGGAGCTTGGTATCGTTTGAGGAGAGGAGGGAGAATATTCTCTCCGTTTCCCGGTCACAGTCTATGTCCAGCTGCAGGTTGGCCAGCACGGTGCTGTAACAGGAGAGAACAAATGTGAAAGAAGATCTCATCCAGAAGGGAATAACAGAGAGAAGTGAAGGATATAATATTTTGATTTGTTTAGAATAAAAACAGAAATCCAGCTGAGCCCTAGATGTGTTTTCTGTAAGCTTGTGGTTTGCATGTGTGTCCATCCGCATGTGAAAAACTGATTAGTTTATGGCAACAGACAACAAGTGCTTGGCTGGAAATCTGTCTGAAAGGAAGGGGGGGGAGACGTATCTGCCAGAGCAAATGAAACATGAGCTGGTGACTGTTTTCATTAGAGTGCTGACCTTGGAGTAGCACCTACATGGTTGGTCAAATTTACCACCAGTGGCAGGGTTTCAAAACAACGGTGAGCAATTTTGTGTTGAAAATGTAAGTGTTTATGTGTAAGTATGATCTGCAACACATATTGTATAGTTTAGAGATAAGATGTTTCTTGTCATGGTGGTGGTGATGGGGGCAAAGACTCACGTTGTGCAGGGCTTACAGCCTGGTGCATTGCTACTTTGGCTTTTGCAGCACTGCCAGGCTCCACTGCTGTAATTTGAAGGATGAAAGGTGGATAGGCGTCCCTCATTGCAGCGACTGACCGGGCCCAGGACCTCCAACCACTCACTGGCCTCTACACAGTTTCCTGCTTGCACATACAGAGGCTTCTCAGAGTGGACCACCTGAAACATCTGACACAAGAGAAACCAAGCGGTTTAAGAGCCAAGTCCAAACAGTGTTACCAGTCTTCATCGCCCAGGTTATTTCCAGGACACTTTCAAATTCTTACAGTTATAAAAAAAAAAAAAAAAAAGACTATCAAACAGGTCTGGCTATGCTTACAATGACAGCAGACTTTAGAATTGTGATGTGTATAACATTTTGACTTGTAACAACCTGAGATTCCTTTCTATTTCACATTACAATAAATAGAATAAATATAATATAAAAAATTATATTATATATATATATATATATATATATATATATATATATAAAAATATTTTTTATTTGAGTATTTATATATTCCTCTGCTATCACTTCACAGCATCAAGTGATGATTGTGTGTCTGAGGGGAATTGACTTACATTTTTGCGGTTAAAGGCACTTTCATCCAGTTTCTCCACCGCCTGGATATTTTTGACATTGATGATGCAGAGGGCCTCTTTTCCTGGAAAGCAGAAGTCATTCTGTCAATAATTACAGTGACAGTCAGAATTATCAACAACCCATGTTTTAGGTTCTTTGTTTGTGTTAAACTATGTGCTCCTTGTAAAAGTAGAAAATATGAGAAGGTGGAAGTGAATTAACGCACTGTAGGTCTTCCACACCTTTCAATGTGCCTTTTGATAGTGTAAGACACCGTGCTCGAGATATAGATAGATAGATATATATTTTCTTTTTTGGCAATTTCTGAAAACCAATCTCTCATTTCTGAAAGTAATAACAGCCATTTTCTTATGTCGAAATAAACATTTGCCAATTGCCTCCCATAATGAATGCTTAGGCTTGGAGTATGCTCCAAACTATCAAATTGGTTAACTCTCACAGATAAATAGTAACAGGTTACTGGTTAGTAACCCAAATTAAGCACTGCATTTGGCTGTCAAAATGTTCACATAGTTGTGTTCTCTGCAATCCAAGGCGACAGGAACGGTGAAATCAAAGAGATTCATACAGAATTGACCTTGTCAATATGACATGGATCTTATTCATACGTAAAATCCATGATCCATAATTTAACTTAAGTGCTAGTTGTAGCTCTTAGAAACATTTTCATTTATACAAATTCTTTAAAAAAAAGGCTGGGTTTGTTCTAAGTACAAGTTCAGCCTGATACGTCTTGATGCCACAGGTGTTAGGCAGATACATGTAAAGGCAATTACTCCAATTTATCATCACGTCCTCCCTTTCCAATAAATCATTCTACAGCATAACACTCTTGATCCTTTCCTTAGATCCCCTGAGAAGATAGTATTAACTTTAAAAAGCCCTAAAACTAAACCGTGATAATAGGTGCGATAATCAGTTAAGGCAAAGAAAACAGAGTTAAAGCCGTTTTACAGTCGCCGCAGCCGAGCTCGCGCGCGCTAATGTGACGTCAAAATGACGTCAATCTCGCTGGCATGCCAGGATTTTGAGTGCGCGACCAGAAGGCACTCACCACTGGGCAACCGGATGCCAGGACTCAGAGTTACTGCAAGTCTCTCTTGTAAACTTACTGGGTTAAGGAGTTCTTTTATGGTGAATGAAAGGCTTGATCCGATGAAGTAGGTCATCAAATCAAATCGAAGCATTGACGTCAATGCTGCTGCCGTTGTTTACCTTTTTCTTCTTCTTCCAGTCTGTAGAAATAGCAAAGTCGGTAGCCTTTCCTCATTAGCACCACCTCTGTTCAGGACTGCAACTAGTGTCACGACCACTACGCGCAAGTATAAATACTCACGGCGCTCCCATGACGTCACATTTGTGCGCGCCAGCTCAGGAACGGCGAGCATACTGAACGTTTAAGGCATTCTATGTTCTGCTCTTTAATCACTATTGTTAACCAATTAGATGATCAGTATGAGTTCTTTGTGAATTTTTATGTATTCTAGATTTCCATTAATAATAATAATAATAATAATAACAACAACAATAATAATTTCTGAAGCTTTTCATATTTATGTACAACATAACATTGTCAACATCTCAACTTTTGGCAAATAACCCCGGCCAATAAAATGGCACCTCCACTATGTGTAAGGTTGGAAAGTGTTTCACTTTGGTGCCATCTGGTGGTAGTATTAAGGATAGTGTGATAGAACGCACCGTCATCTCCTGTTAGCTCTATCTTATATTATGTTAACTTCTGGTTCTAGAAACTGGTCTCACCTTTATGTTTGTGGTAGGAGAGCTCCCTGTTGGTCACCCTGAGCCATCTCTTTTTAAAGTTCTTCTTGCCAAGGCGTTTTCTCCCCTGGGCTCGTTTCTGTACTTCCCTATGAGGACACACACAAGATTGAGGTTCATAAAACTAAGCCATGTTTAAACAAATCAGTTCTTTTCAGCAATTAAACGGTTCAGCTGGCTAAAAAATTACATGGTTCCGATTTTAAATAAATCTTTCAATTAAGACCCCATTTCCACCCGCAATTAAAATCCGTCCTAGGTGATCTGATTACAAGGGGACAGCTCTAAAGTACAGGTCTGTATGCATCTAGGGATCTAATCACTCAGACCACATTCGGAGGTGGTCTGGGCCAAATGAGGCCCAATATGACCACATTCTTTTAGCAGAGTGTACGGGAGAGTGTCCTGGGCCACATTAAGGACTGCCTACTCAATTGTGAGCAGAACTACGTATTCCTTCAAAGTATTTTTCATTTCACAGAAACTACTGATAGACAAATGTGTCTTGGATGTGATTTTATCATACTGTCGGTGATGTGTCCCTGTTTTTGTTCCGGTGCTGCCTTCTCTTATATCCCTGGGTCTGTGGAGGTCTGTGCCCCGCGGTTGCCAGGAAAAGGCAGCCGTTTAGTTTCATAAAATATACCCAAATTCACAGATTTAAGATATTACTATAGACATTCTTGTTTTAGTGGCTGTAAAACGGTGTAATGGTTTAATTTCTAATAAATTCTTCACAATAAAATTCCCATTATTTTGTTATTTAAAAGCTTTTATTATGAAGCAGCAACATCAGGAAATATTGGGGTCTTCAACAGCAGTAACTTAACACAGCTCCTATAAGCGTACATGAAAAGAGTAAAATAAAGCAGAAACTCAACTTCAAACCACAGAGATTCAGTTAGAAGCTTCAAAAGTAATGAGAGCTGAACACACAGACTTTTAAAAAACCTCTCTCCCCTTCACAGGTCCCGCTGGTAGACATCCTTATTTTTTAGAATTATAAATTGACGACCTAACGCCGTGGCACAGAGAAAAATGAGGTCCTTCAGCACACAGACAGACTGTAGGCAGGGCTTTTTCACAAGTCATCGTACGTTTCTAAGGTATGATTTATGTCAGAGTAACAATGGAAATGTATACACAACCAGCCTATATGCAAACAGAAATGACGTACATGTTTATTATTTGCATTTAAATCGAGGAAGAGATCCGATCACAAGTGGTCACTTAAGACACATTTGGAGCCATATTCTACAGCCAGATATGAACACACGTACTTAGAGAGGTCTACTTGCTGCACCGTTAAAGCGTCCCATTGACCACACATCGTAAGGATTTTATTTTAAAGTAGCTGAAGCTTTCCTTTACCTTGGTCACCGATGTCAGTGACTATTTTTCTGCACTTTTCCCCAACATACCACTTCAATTTTGCATGGAGGGTTGTTAAAATCAGCAGCCACAAGCTTTTACTCTTTATCTTACATCTCCTTCCTACAGAGCCAGGCTCATAATGAACACTCACCCCTCCTTGAGAACCACTGCGTCCTCCAGCCCACTGGACTCCTTGCTGATGTTAGAGGAGATCTCGTCAAGAAACTGGAAAACAGAATTGACAATGATTTCAGCAAAGATAAATAAACATTCACACTCTACGTACCTTTGAGGATATTAACAAAATACCTTTTTAACTTTTTCGATACACTTGTCTTCTTGGAATGATTTGAAGAAGTCGTACATGTAGGTTTCTTTGAAACTAGACTACAAATAGAAAAAGAAAAAAAAACTTAAATGAGAGATATTAAAATAATGCATTTGATAATGTTTGATGATAACAAGTGTAAATATTTGCCATTCACTGTACAGTAGGGGAATCGATACAGCATAGTAACGTGTTATTTTCCGTGGCAATACTGTATGTACACAGACGGCAAGTATCGATCTATTATTATATATGTGTTGGTCAGTTTGTCTGCTTGACAATCCAATTTTGCAGCAATAAAATTATAGTGAGATGAACAAACAGAGAAATGTATCTTTTTAGATAAAACAGATGTTGACAAAGTTTCCTTTTGGGGACATAATTTGAAATTGGGAAAAATGTGAAGTTGGAAAAAAGGTAAGAAATTCCAATATATCGCAGAATATTCCAATATGTTTAAAACTGTATCGTGACACAAGTATCATGATGATATCGTATTGTGAAGCCTCTGGTGAGTCCCACCCAGTTTTCCTCTAAACGTAATTACCTTATTATTGACTCAGCCCAGACTACGGTTTCAGCAGTCTCACAAATGCCTTTATTAATTTGTCATGATGAGTGAATGATGCATCCTTCTACCCTTGCGGTCACTTTGCTTAAACTGGCTAAACAGAATTTCTCATTAATACTGTTAATCTTACCAGTTTTTTTGACAAACTACCCCAGCTGCCCAGCGTCTGGATTGTTTTAGAGATGAGTGTGAGTGTGCGGGAAATCTCAGGATCCTAGAAATAAAGAAAAATTTACAATGGCAACAATGTACTGTATAGACCATATGTGAATTTGCAGTACATTTATTAAATGGTGCCAGGGCCATGCACTTACAGGATGGTGGGAACGGAGCTGGAAGGAGTGTGGAGTAAGAACAGCAACGGCGAAGAACCGCAGGAAAACAAAGCTGCTAACGGCCGAGTATTGAACATGTGGGTCAGCTGTAGAGAGAAAGAACATGGTAACAACGGGTTCTTGCTCATTCAATCAATAAGCAAGCCTTATATTGCATCAGGAAAAACAATTGGGGATGACATTTAACTATCACCAATTTACCATGGATGTTTCTAGCATGTATATACAGGGAGTGGCAAAAATAAAGCTACTGTAAGACAACACTCCTGTTAAACTGGATCTCTCTCTCTCTCACTCTCTCTATAAAAGCTCACCTATTTTCTCAATTAAAAGCTTACTTATGGCATTAATGAATAACCTATTCTTGTTTTCATTATGTTGGTAAACCAAGCTACTGATATTGAGGTACATAGTAAAAGCCCAGTTTTAAATCGGTGTGAATTCCATTCTAATCACACTGTCCTTGCTTTTTTATTTTTTTATTTTGAAAGCTAGAATATCGAGGCCTATCCTGTAACCATGGAAATACAATTTTATTTCTATGCCTGTAACTCATCCATGGGGTGAATACTGTGGAACTCCATGTGCTACCAAATTAAATAAATACTACAGCACACTGAAATTAAAACCTCAGAAAAATAAATAGAATAGAGAAAATATATAGAAATTAGTAAATAAATTGTAAAATAATTTGGTCTGGTGCCAAGGAATGCCAACATATGTAGGTCCTTTGGAGCAGAAATTAGTGACCTGCTGAACAGATTAACACTGATCTGCCATCCTCATGTCTTCAGTGGGTCGGATTGGGTTTTAGATGTCTGAATGATAATTTCTTTGACCAAGTGTCTGCAAAAATACCCCACAGGCCTCTAGAATTTACCTGGGAAGCGTTTGCAGGCCAAATGTCTCAGTGACCTGAAGACATCACACATAAGTGGGGGACAGCTGGAACTTGACTGGGTGATGGAAGAAAAGACTTTCTGGACATAACCCTGAAGGTTCTCCTGCAGAGTTTACAAAAACATTAGTACCGCTTTACATATATTTCATAAAAGAGAGGGGAACAAATATCTTGAAGATAAAGGCCACCAAAATTACCAAGGATATGAATGATGTACTGGAAAGTCAGTGGACGAAGATTTGTTTGACATATTTGTGTATACATTTACACTAAGCAACGGTTAAAGGCATACAGATAGATATATTATAGGCTATACCAGCCTAATTAAAATCAGAAGGAGTTCAAAGGATGTTCTGCTCGTCTGTGGACAGGTTTGTAAGAGACCAGCGCATTTACCTTATTGACCTCCACGTTGTCTCCTTCCTTTAGTTTAACCGGGTCTATCTCACATGTTTTGTTGGATTCACAAATCTATGAAAAAGTTAAAAAGGACAAAAGAACAACAACAAACAATTAGAGTCAGGCCTAATGCTTTAACAAGTAATTAACAAAGACTTGACTCAAATGTCAAGGAACTAAAATTAGCATACAATGTGCTATTTAACAAACAGCAATATTAGGTCACAGATAAAAAGACAAAATATGAAGACCAAGAATAAAATATGGCACATTTTGCAGATGCAGGTAGACCAGTATCAAAAAGCCACAAATGAACCTCTGAAAAAAATACAATTACATTCAATACAATTTTAATTCTCCAACCATTAAGGGGAAATTATTAAAAAGGGGTTTAAGAAGCAGTCAATGCAGTACCCTGTATGAACTCCAAATCTACAAATTACATCTGCTTGTTTGTAGTAGAAAGGCAGCTGTTAGGAGAGTTTTCCATACTGACCTTAGTAACGTGTGCCCATTCTGGCATCTATACTGAATGTGAGTGAGTGAGTGAGTGAGTGAGCAAGAGAGAGAGAGAGAGAGAGAGAGCGTGTGTGTCTCTGTCTCCTTTCTACTCATACCTCATCTATTACAGGCTTCAGGGTAACTGCCAGGTAATTCTTTCCCACAATCTTCATCATGTCATCAATGCAGCGTGTCGCCAGTGAGTTACCACGGAATATAGTGTTAGCCTCCCTGTACGGATGCAGAAATATTCAACCAACATCAACCAGACATTACAACCAGGTTTGACCACACAAACATAAAAAAAGAAATAAATAAAATCAGTTTTTATGAACTAGGTCGCCTTATTTTTCTAGTTATGGCCATCATTCCTTCTTTCATTTCAGCATCAGGGTATGACATTTTATGCGCCATCCTAATTTTAGTATCAGAAGTCACTGTTAGACAGCTCTACAAGTTTCAGAGAGAAACTAAAAGGTAACATGACAATTATCCAGACTCACCCTTTAAATGTCTATTGTATTTCAGAGCGGTTTCCAGTTTTAATTTTAACTTTTAAATTATCATAGCACCAAGGAATGATGGCAGACACTACAAAAATAACACCCAGGTTGTCAAGGAAGTTAACTTTAAGGCTAAGAGAGGTAACAGTGTGGGCCATGACATTCATCTGTATGCATGTGTCTAAGAATCTACATGACACTGTACTGTAGGTATGCATGTGTAAGTACTCACTGAGTGTTGTCCAGCTCTAGTGCTGCCACAGCAGAGACAAAAGGCACACAACGATTGTGGTGGAGCAGCAGTCGAACCGTGGGCAGAACAGCCTCATATCGCTCTCTGCAGATGTCCCCCAAAATGTGTGCTGCGGACGCTGAGATGGGCTGAAGGAGGCAGAGGTAGAAGGGTAGAAGGTGAGAGGGTGAGAGGGTGAAAAAGGGAAATATATAATTGATGGCATGGAGAGAAGAAAGATAGAAGGAAAAACATGGAAAAACAAGTCAATATTAGGGGTGGTACGGTTCATGAAAAAAAACATACGAACCGCTCGGTTCGCATGTCTCGGTTCGGAGCGTGTGTGCGTCGTACGGTTCGTCAGTACACTGTTAATGTGCACTAACCACTTACTGCCGTAGTGCCCACTTTCGACACCTATGTTAAAACACTTACTGGAAACGACCATAGACAGTATATAAACGACGAGGGGGATGAGCGTGACGAACGCAACACATGGCAGCTGATTGGACGAACGCGTCACGTGGTTCTTGCTGCTCCCGAATTTCAAAACGGACTCTAATGCCGTCTCGTTCTGAATACGATCTCGTATTTTATGAAAATAGTTCACCGAAAAGTGTTTCTGAAAACATTTTAAGCGAGAAACAGGCCCTACAGTTGCTGAATCTGTCTGTTTCTTTGATCGACAAAGGTCAGTTTAAAAGATTTGCGTCAGATGTTGAGAGGCGCCGAGCCGACCGCTCCTCAGGTGGCGTGTGGAGTGCTGCAGGTCACGTCACATGCAGAAATGTCAAGTGGGAGAGATGAGGAAGGCTGCCCGGAGTTGGAGGATGTGCCAGCGTCGTATATAGTCTGGTGTGTGGGAACATTTTGGATTTCATGTTACCTATGATGACAGCGGGAATAAAACAATAAATAGAACTGCCACTGTGTGCATGTATTGTGCAACATGCATTCAATATGCTAATTTTAGCTATAGATATATCATATGCTGAAGTATATTTCTGGAGTGTTAAAGATTAAAAGAAAAAATAACAAGAACCGTACAGAACCTAAAACCGTGATACGAACCGAACCGTGGATTTTGTGAACCGTACCACCCCTAGTCAATATGCAACTGATCAATTCCATGCTTATATTTCAATACATTTTAGAAACTGAGGTGATTGGGTCACACAAGGAAAGCTAAACAACCATGAATTATCTATGAAGAGCATTAGGCTCCTTAATGAGCCCGATAATGGCATCCTTGTTCATTGGCCTGGATTCTGTGATTACCTAAAACTAGAGAAGTACAATTGTGTACGTTGTTTCAAAAGCTTTTTCTCTACCCTACTGTAATGTGAGCTACTGTCTCACCTTCACATCTGGGGATTTAAGCAGCAGGTTGCAGAGTGGTGTGTAGTAGGCAGATGGCAGCACCGTGTCTTCTATGTAGGTCAGCTTCAAACGCAAGGATCCCAAATCATCAGACTTGGACTTGCTGCCGTTCCCTTTGGGCTGGAGGAGATACCTGTTTGACCACAGGAAAACAGACACAATATTTCTGTGCTGTGAGGTTTGGAAAAACAAATACTTTTCAATGTCATGATTAACCAACCTCCTAAGAAAACCTATGACATACAAAACATAAAACAACCTATTTTTATAATCTATAATAAAAAATGGGATGGTCGATCCTGCTGACATGAAACCAACTGCTCAAAACATCAGAAACTAATTGTACCACTATTACGGAAAAAAAAGAAAGCTAAAAAGGGAAAACGTATCCGCACATGGGATTTAAGCTCACCCAACTTTATTTGACTGGGGAAAAAAACAGCCTTTTTTTTTAGCCTTGCCTAAATACAGGATGGGTTGTGCATACAACTAGCTTTTTTTTTTTTTTTATATTAAAAAAACGACAGCTGAACATGCTTGTTAGAGAACAATTTCTGGATGCAGCACTGTGAAGCTATTTAACACCACAGTGATACATACAATAAGCCCCTTTACAATGTATTATAAATGGTCAATGGACATGAGAAATACAGTAGATGACAGATATATATATTATTATTATTATTATTATATAATATATAAATGACAGACTTCATGTAAACACTAGGGCTTATAAATAGTATTGTTTACCAACTGGGATAATGCTGCCTTTGGAAATAAATTAGCATCACAAAGTTTCTACAGATCAGATTTGTACACGTTTTACTCAACGAGCATGAAAACTCCTTGTAAACTGAAACAGAACACAAAACCAAACAGATTATGAAATGATCAGTTATGTGTTCAAATACATTAATGTCTAATGTACATTTAGGGATGCATTAATATACCTAGAGCAGTGGTTCCCAACCTTTTTTCCTTGGCGCCCCCCCTACTTATGTCTAAGAAAAGCTGAGCTCCCCCTGCGAAACCGAAGTTGAGGTAACTCTCGAGATAGAGCCTTTCTTTTTTGATACAGAGTAGTTATCAGCACTTTTACGTTTCTCCGCTATGTTTCATTCATAAAATAGTGATGCTGTGGCGGCAGGAAAAATTAGGATGATAGCCTCCCTACAATTTTAAGCGAGAACAAAAATATACAGTTTTTATACAGACTTTTGTATACATGATATACTCTAGTGTATTATCATAATTTGTTTAACATGTGCAAATATATATTTTTTTTACCTCAACCTCAAACCAGATAAAGACTTGCGCACCCCCTGTGATCTTTGCCGCCCCCCTGAGGGGTCCCCGGACCCCAGGTTGGGAACCACTGACCCAGAGGATGTTTTACTGTAGCTACTGTTACTGTTGCGTCACAGAGATGAAAGCAGCTGAAACTCCTCGTAAAAGGGGGTTCAAAGTACGACTCAACAAAGCTAACACCTACTTATATACATCACATAAATCAGTTGTCTTTGCCATTTTTAAAAAAATATTTTTTAACAATGAACAATTCTGGTGGACTGTATAACTTCCAGGATTTTTTAAATAGTTCACTTTGTTCAAGAGAATCATGCTCATATTTCTGCTGCATGCATGTCTCCCTTAAAGCCAACAGGTGGAGCAAAACACAAAATGATTAAATGAAGAGTTGAACTGCAGTGCTTTAAAAGCTGCAGCTACATCTCTGTGCCTGTGTACCATGATTACAGATCAAGCAGCTTATAGACAAGCCTACTGTACTGTATGTTCTCGGAATAAGTGAACAGATCACCTGTACTGATATTCATAAAGCTGAACAGTCTTTATGTGTGCAACATGGACGACTTCCAGCATAAACATAGGACATGAGGTACTGCCACCATGCAAAAAGCCACCCACGCACTCAACTCAAAGCCCTCATGTACTAACAGATAGCTATCTGGCATATTCCCATATTACCTACACTGACGCAAAGCTAGGAAACACCCACACAATGGAAAAGACTGCTGAACATTGAGAAATCTAGGAAGAAGTGTTTTTAAAAACACCCCACAGAAAATCAGGTCTCTTAATGAACAAGAGTCAGGAGGAGTGGCGTATGTATGCTACACAGGTCTTCTAGTCTTATCTTCCCTGGAAATCTGAAATGGGCCTATTCATTTTCAGCCATGGCAGTACACGGAAGCCTTTAGGGCAAAACAACAGGCCCATGTATGTGAAAACATTTGGCTGCATGTAGCTGCGTACATTTAAAGAGAGTGTGGCAGACTGGTAGATTTACCATGGTGCTTGAATTATGAGGTGTTAGGAAAATAAGTATACACAAAAAATGTGTTTCTGCTTAATTTATAAACATCGTTTAATGTTTGATTAATGGAAAGATGTTATAGTAGATATAGTTGTAACGCAATTTGTTTTTTTACAAAAATATATTTTCATCACAAATTCATCACTTTATTTGTATTTATGCTGACAGTTAAATACGGCGGTCTACGCCAGAAGCTGTTAGAAATTGTCTAGACTGCTTCATTTTCTGTGGTAAATTGTTGTTTTTTTTTATTGTCATTTCTTTTTTTATTATTTTTTAAACAGCATTATTTTTTAGAGATGTACCCAAACTAAATCAGATATAAAGCATGATTTGTATTTCAACCACATTTAAAAACAAATTTTTTAAATTGAGTCAAATAAAAGTTGTTTATGGTCCGGGTGGAAAAGAATACTGGAAACAGAACTGGAGGTTTGGGAAAATAAAAGTCAAAAGAGCTCATTGAATCTAATGGATATGAGCCATGATCTGGAGTTTTCTTTCACATCTAAAATGGATTTTTTTTGTGGTGGATAATGTTAGAAATTAAAAAGACATTTCCCTACCAGGCTTTGTGGATGCGGTCATTTTGTAGGATCTTGACAGGGACCCGCGTCTCCCCCAGAAACACATCCTGAGCCAGATTCTCGTTGTTCCACAAATCAACTCTAAAAAATGTAGAGGATGTGAAATGAGACAAGTATTTGATCTATGAATATATGGCATTAAATCGCACCAAAATACATGTACATTAAGTAAGGCCATTTTTGTTGCCGTTTGTGTTCAGCACAAAGACATAACCACCCAATTCTAAAATGGCAACAAAGGGACAAACAAAAGTGTCACTACTGGAGTGGTGCTTACCTGCTTGGTGCATAAAAGCTAATACAATACGCGTGCAATGACACCACCTCAAATCCAACCTCAAAACCATGCACGAGTGTTTACCTTTGAATCTGAATCTAGTCTTCCCCAGTGAGCTATGAGTCCACTGTGATGGAAGCCCCACATATCCTTAACCAGAAACCAAGGCTCTCTATCAGTAGTCAGAACACACCAGATCTAAATTCACTTTTTTGTGGGGGGAGAGAAAGAGAGAGAGAGAGAGAGAGAGAGAGAGAGAGAGAGAGAGAGAGAGAGAGAGAGAGAGACTCAAGACTTACTTGATCTCAAGTTTTTCGATGTCCTCCTCCTCCACTTGGAAATGAGACTTTTTTGAGTAGCTGCTGGACCGTGTGACCTGAGGGTGAACATGTCCAGGTTTATTTACAGGCTTACGTCTCCAAATAGTGTTGAAGGAAGCCAAATAGAATTTACCTCAAAGAAGAAGGTCTCTTCAAATTGAGGGTTGCTGGTTTTCTTCTTTACCTTTGTTTTCTTTTGGTCAGACCTGGGGAGATACATGACAGAAATGACACTCACATTTTAAAAACTTTCCCCTCCCCTCTATGTTGTTGTTTTGGACCCCAGGAAGACTAGCTGGTCGTCTAGGCGGCAGCTAATCCTTATATAAAATACAAATAATCATCAGCAAAACTACTTTTATTTATCTGTAGTTACCGTCGCTTTTTAAAATTCCATTTTTATTTCAAGATTATAACCATTTAAAAAAAAAAATACTGAGGAACATTGTAAAATTTGGTCTTCTGTATCTAGTGATCTAAACAAAGTTGTTATGGCTTTCATCTGCTTTCGGCAAGATTAGATCATTGCAAATCATTATACTGCTGCCTTAGCCTCAGTTTCCTTTAGCAGTACAGTGTGGTGTAGATGGATCAGAGATATCACACTGATGTTACCGTCCATTGGATCAGTCTATTTTAGAATTTATTTTACATTTTATTAAACCTGCATTTCTGGTCACTGGGGGGCCAAAAAACACTTACATATCAACACCTTTTAAGTTGATATAGCGACTTTGTTAGCAAAGCTGCAAGTTGCTTATTTACACATCCACCTGATGAATATCCAACATTCAGTTTTTTGTCTCTACCAACTCCTGAAGGAAATATCTAACTCTTTAGCAGCTAAACGCCCGACTAGGTTTCCCACTGTGTCCGTCTGCTGTTTGGGTGCTAAACAGTTAGTGTACAGTAGGTTTTTAAAGTTTGTTCGCAGAAAACAGCTGCCTGCTGCAGCTGAAAATGACACTATGATAACGGTGAGAGTGAACCAAAACAGTAAAGTTGTGGGCTAAACTCACTTTACACGTAAAGCTGAGAGGAGCTGCAGATTCAGGTGATAATTCTCTGTAGATTACTCACTACGACCCCTTTCACATTGTCATTTGATACACTGTTATTATTAAAATATCAATTATAGACTCTTTAATATTTAAGGCACCACATAGTCTGTCCATGGTTACAGTACATTGCTGAGTGGGTCTGGTTTTCCAGTTTAGTTGTAGTTTAGTTTCCATTAAGTGCGTCATTCACAAAGTTACCTGGCAGGTCCAACGAGTGACACTGTGGCATAGGGGTCACAGTTCTGCCCACTGATCAAAGGCAGTCCCTGGCACTCTATTATCCTGGAAGAGGTCACAAAGAAACAGGGAGGGACATAATACAATTATTGTGCAGGGACACAACATGAACAAGATTTTAGTACTGTGTTAATTTACATAATTATCTGTTGAAGTAATAGTCAGAGATGTTTTTTTATTTACATAGTTTAGCAGCACAGTGGTGATCAATATACTACTCTAAACGTTTAAATATTTCAAGCAATTATGAATTGACAGACTTTAAAGTGACCCAGACCTTGGGAGAGATTAGCTTTCAACACTGTCAACACTGTGTCTTGAGAGCATAAATAGTAAATAATTTCTTGTTGGTTCAACAGATGCCTAAGTGGAAATGCTATTGCTATTAACCCTCTACAGTCTGCATTATCACGGCACCAAGTATAAAAAGAGGTTTACTCAAAACTTATGAATTAAAAAATGTTTACCATGAGGCTCACCGTATTACAATGGGACACAACTATTTCAGAAACAATGGTGGTTTCCAAACACAAATTTAATAGACATGTATAATTTTTAAAACAGACATATAAATGTTAAAATCAAGTTTTGTATTGATGTGTTGCCCTCAGGTAATATACCAAAAGATGAAGAAAAAAAAATTGAATTACATTGCATCTTGATCAAGTGGCATTACATTTAAAAGAAGTGCTTTGCCTTCATGTTTGGCTCGTGTCACACAGTGACCGCTGCTTTTTTCACAGGTGTTTCAGGTGACAACAAACAGACACTGCAGGCACACTAAACAGGATGTATCTGCTAAGCAGAAGTCACCAGAGAGAGAATGAATTCAGCCCGTCACTAAGTGAGGGCCAGAGGGAAAAGCCAAGCAGAGCAAATGTCAGGATGTTTGTGTATCACCTTCCAGGGTGTCATGACAATATTCCCTATAGTCTCCCTTTTATCTCTTAACTCAACCCCATCTCACTGTGCTCAGACCTCTCTGGTGTCTAATCATCATACTGACTAGAAGTGTGCAAATGATAGGGTTGACACCTTGCTACCTTGTCTGGTCAGGCTGATGTAAGTAAAAAGCATCATCATCAATGCAGATATGATGAGAGCTGACAGTGAGCAGGTGACAGTTTAAGCAAACAATCTGAGAGACTGTGACGGCAGCAGAAAACCACAGCGGTTCCAGTGTGAGAAGCGCAGGCTTCCTGCTCAGATGCCATCACTTCCTCCTCATTACCCTGCTCTCCAAGTATGAATGGGGGATGCAAAACAACATACGTAAACAGCATGAGGTCTGACACGCACACACATAATTGTATGTAAATGCGAGTGCTTACATGCTCAACCTAATCCTTCAATGAATGCTTTGTTTTTGAGCAGGCCATCCAGCCATGTCATGAACTGGTAACAGTGACGACTTTTTGATGTCAAGTGTACAGCTGGGAAGCAATTGTAAACCTAAAAACAACCCACTGAAAGCTAAGATTAAGTGAAATAATATGATTTTACCAATGACTACTTTTTGATAACTACTTTAACAGATTTCTTTCTCATATACCCACTGAACTAGTGAGAAGAAGGGTTTCCAATTTGGCCACAGGCAGAGCACACATCAGGCAGAGCACAAATAGAGCATTTCTTACAGTTTTCCCAATATCATTTTGGAGGTTTTAAACATATGCCTATAATAAAGAAAACATATACAACTGGAAATCATTTGACTGGCTCTAGTCTCTGCAGCTCAGAAGAGAAGAGGAAGTGTTTTTGCGTCAGTGAACTATAGTAGTTGTTATTGCCTCTGAACCACAGCTACAATACACATTTTGTTTATTTTTGGAATAATGGGGACAAAGACTCCTGGCCTTTTAGTCTGTTCAGGACAGTGAGATGCCCATCAAACCACACAACTAAAAGAAAATAGTCTGAGAAACATGGAAACCCAATAATGGTTATCCTAGGCTAAACAAGGGTTCAAACAACATGTCTAATTTGCCTTTTAATTTCCCTATTATTATGAATGACGTGAATGTAGCCTATGCTGTCAGTGTGTGTGTGTGTTGTATCTATTTGTGTACACACAAGTTACATGTGCATATATGTATACCTGATACTCTTATGTAAAAGCACTTTGTTTTTAAAGTGCTGTATAAATAAAACTCACCTCTCACACCTCATTTGGTTCAATTCTCAGCTTTTAAATTCTTCATTGATTTCAAATTCCCTGCAAACCAGTATAAGACAACCTATTGGATCAGACCTCACTCAACTGACAAGGGAATCTAGGTACTCACCGGACTAGTAAGTGTTGACCTACTGAGCCGTTCTCTGTGATCACTTCATTCAATCGCATTTCCAAGTGAACCTTGCCCTGTTGAACATGAGGAGAGGAGAGTGACCGGTGAGAGGTTATAAATTACTCAAAACATGAAATCTCAGTCTTACACGAGGGCACAAGTCGTACAAAAAGTTTCAAGTCGAACGCCACCTTAATATGTGGGTTGTCAATTGAGATTAAAATGTGGGCTGTAGTATGTGCTTGTGATAAAATGAACACATCAAACTCCTTCACCTAATCACTAAATGATAATATTCTATTCATTTTACTAAATATATAAATATTTTCATAGCATTTTGTTTGAAACAAGTTGCCCATTTCTCTCACTGTATTTTTATTTTCTAGGCCTAGTCCTTGACATGTGTCCCAGCTCAACCTCATGTTTCATGTTGTTTTAGGTTAATGGAGGTACCATGTGTGACAAGAGCCACAGCAGCTGTGAATTTTGTCATCACTCATAAAAGATCTTTACGGGGTCGGATGTGGTGAAGGCTGCTGGTCTCGCCTTCGGAAGTGTCAGAGAGAGAGAAAAAAAAGTGAGCGAGAGATAGCGAGTGAGAGAGGAAGAGAGAGAGCTAAACAAAACGCCCACACACTTGCACTCTGTCTCTGCAATTCAGCACTTGGCTGAGATGGCTAGTAGTTCTTTCTGATGCAAGATAGGCCTTTAAGCCAATATAATACTTATTACTTTGCAAGGAGCCAAATGAGCCGATATCATCAGCAAATTAACACTAACTTTACAACTACCTATCCTCTCTTTTAATGAGCAATGAAAATGCAAAAAAAGAAGAAAAAAAAAAGTCTATCGTTTGTCCTGCCATTGCACTTAACTTGAACAGGTTCACTGGAATAGAAGCTAACACTGCTCAAAAGGGTACATACACAGCCCCTGTTTGACTACAGACCAAGCCAGAGAGGCATTGCAACAACACCTCCATCACTCACTGATGTAACTTTGCAGTTGAAAGTGTCTACTTGTGAGTGAATCAGTGTAGCAGCACATACCCAGAATAGGCTGGCGTGGGTTAATGTCAGCTAGAGTCAACACGTTAGCTACAGCAGCACAAAAGTGGTAGTGTGTTGTAGTTTCACCCAAAACAACCAGACCACAAAAAGTATTGGATCGAAGAAATGTACAGTTGAAAATAGAACAACCCACATTACATGCATGGTATATTTATATTACATGCATGGCATATATATATATATATATATATATATATATATAAGCTCCAACTGCACCCTGAAAAAAAGATCAATAAAACGCTGAAAGGCAACAAATGGTTTCACCACATACCATAAGGCAGACATTGGACCAAAGACACGTCATAAGTCAAGACAATAGCATCATAAATATTAATGAGTGCTACAGCAGCAAGCTAACTACTTTAGCCAGCTGCAAGCAAGTCTAAAAAACATGAATTAAAAACAACAAATGTGTCTATCAAATACTCATAGAAAACTCAAATGGCATTAGCCGTTAACTTTGCAAACCCCAGAGTATTGACTTCATCAGAATATTTCCTCTTTGGGCAGGTTGACATATTAGTTGTATAAAACAATGACAACCTGGATTTAGGCAGTATGCAAATTCTACGTAAACATCTTGTATGCAGACCAGTTACATTTGCATGATAAAAAAACCAATTTTGTCTTGGTGAATTTTATCAAGACTTTTTGAAACGCGACGTGGCGGTACAGTTTTATTGGTTTTGGTCAAATTCAAATCTGGCAGGTGGCAAAAATAACTCATTCATCACAATGACAGTGGTCTACCTAGCTAGTAACAGGAGTGGTATTTCAGGTTTTCAAACTGTTAAAACACGACAGCTTGAACTGAGACTATTAAACCTCTTTTGACATGGAAATGATCTTATCTGTATGCAAATTTTGGACTACATGCAAGTAAATGTCCTACTTGTTGTGTTGGGGTGCTGCATGTTGTGAAACATCCTTTGCGCCTGAAGTGAGTGGTGCAGTCTCATTACCAATAACTTAGGTGGTAACTTCCAAGCATGTGTAATTCAAAGTCAAACCCAGTGTGTTTTATATTGAATTCAAGATTAGATATGCTTTAAATTGAGACACTTTTTTAAAATTATATTTGTGAATCATTTAATCATTACCTGGACTTCTGAGTTTGGATCTACCGGATGAAGGCTAAACCAGTGCTCCTTCCCACTGTATTTACACAGGTCATCCTTCCGGATTGACACCTTGCCTGTTAAGACACAAACACATATCAAAGTTCCAATTCTTCCACTCAGATGAGAAAATATTAATGTGTAAGTGGTTTATTTAATATAACTTACCAACAGGTAGGTCCCTTTGAAAAACACTCTTGGCATAAACATAGAAGGATAAACACTGAAATGGTCGTGGGATCTCAAAGTAGAAGTCCTCTCCATAGAAAGGGCTGTAAATAAGGGCAGAGGTTTAAATTAACAAACAAGGTTGCATCTTTTGGGGAGAAAAGCAGTGTGTGAGAATGTGAGGGAGAATGTGTGTAGTCGGTGGTGCAATGTGTGATAAACGGTGACCAGATAAGTGGTTATAGCCTGATTTGAGCCGTGACACATAGGTGTAGGCTTAAATAATGATTTGTTAAGCTTGATGTTTGATTCTTGACTTTGTGCAACACCAGTGTTATCCGATTTAAAAGACTCAATTTCTTTTTGAATGTACACTACAATGGAAAATAAATATAAAATCACCATATTCATTTTGTATTTTGTTCAGTCCGAAAGTTGAAAATGCAATTCATTTCACCTACTACCAATACAACTAAAACTATATAAAGTGCTTTTAGGCTTAAATGAGAAAAGGCATCTACACTATGAGCAACAATGGGTTTTTGAAATTGCCTGGACAGATCAAGACATTGACTTATGGTATCTGCTGATGGCATTTAATACATAATAACATAATGCAAGCGATGCAATCAGTTTTAAATTGGTTTGAGTGTGTTGAAACTTTTCAATGTCCTTAATATGCAGTCTAACAGTATACAAACCCTGTAACAATAATATGTAAAGATGTTATATGTCTCTACCCTCACCAAATTAAATGGGAAAATAAAATCTGTGAAGTGGGAGCTGGCTAATAAAATATCTTGAAGGTGCCAATACTATCAGGAAAATAAAATGAAAAAAAAGGCTGAGTCAGGCATTTGAAGTGCTACGTGTGGAACATTTAGGCAGATAATACAGCTAAAAGCCACCATGGAAAATAATCTACTGAGAAAAGCCTTTATTCTACTGGCAAAAGGGCTACTAGTAATAAAAAACATCCATCCATCGGCTATGCCTAGTAATACTGTGCAGTGTCAAATAGGACTTTCAGTGGAATCATTTTGTTATGATATATCATATTGGGCTAGCAAATTCATGATTTAAAAAAGGAAATTGTATTTTAAAATGAACACAATTAGTTATTAGTTATTTTGTTTTACACATGTGAAGAGTTTTGTTATGTAATTCATAGTAGAACATTACATTAAACAATTTGATTATTTTAGAAGTAATTTAGCATACATTTGTCATGTTGGGGTATACAGCAATATCAGAAAAATATTCTTATCAATACTGTGTTCAGCAATATATCCAGTCACATTGGGAGTACGGGTACAACCTGGACAGGTTGCTATCCACTATAGGGCTAAAACACATAGAAAGACACATTCACACTCACATCACACCTACGGGCAAATTTAACTTGCATGACTTTAGAATGTGGGAGGAGACCTGGGCACCCGGAAGAAACCCATGCAGACACGGGGAGACAATGCAAACTCCAATCATTTAAACAGCATGTGCTATAATACCGTATTTCCTAGTTTAGCGGCAAAGTGGTTAGATTTCGCCAGTTCAGCACGGGACCTACTGCCCTGTCGGAGCTGGCACAAACACAGAGGGCCCAAGCATCTGTGTCACTCAGTGCTGCCTCACAACCAAGACCGCCAGATAGAGAGCTTGATCTGACACAGCCGATTGTTAAGTTAAGCAGCACCTGGATGTACGTGCTGCCAGCAGATGGACCACGCGTCCCAAACAGACTGAACAGCAAGACAGTTGTACTGGATTAACCGTTCATATGTTCACGTGAAACTGCAATCCCTGTTTGTTTTTTTCGATTTTTCTTCATCAGTTAAGCTGACAAAGTTTGGAGGTCTGTTCAGTTGAAAAAAAAAAATAAAATTGACAAAAATTAAATGTCAATGTAGCGTTAAAAAAAGGCAGCTGGCAACTTGCTTGATGTATAAGTCTGCCAGTTAACAAAAAAAAACAATAACGTAACTTTCCCTGTCAAACATTACTGAATTTATGGGTCATGTGCCTTAATGCATTATACTTTCACTTTCTCAGTTTTAAAAAAAAGTAATCAGGACTAGGAAATTAGCCTTCTAAAACAAGAATATCTGTATAAATATTCCCTGCTCGTTTGAAAGAATGTGGTCCTGTTACTCTTGAATACCTGTACTCATGCCTCCCTCTACAATGTATGCATCTTTGATGGTGAAATATCTTGCCTGACACTTCCGCACTGGGTTTTGCCAACACATCCAGAGTACACCCACACATCCTCAACATCACATGGAATTATGCACTTGTGCCCTCCCTATTCTGCACACACTCACACCTACTATACTACCTTTCTGTTGTCACCCTAGCTTCTAAATAATGTGATAAGGCTAGGTATAACCACTTGACCACAATTGCTTGAACATGCCTGCTTTATCCAAGGATTAGCTGCAATTACAGCTTGCATAGCCTTTAAACCATTAGAAACAGGAGCCCATGCAACAGGCATGAGCCAAGCACCATCAAATAAAAAACACTGGGTCAAATTGAAGTGATTATTAAGATGTGCTAAACAGTGGCTAAAGGTAGTTGAGAGTGACACAGAGAGAAAGACAGGGGAGAGCGTGGGAGGACACACTTCCTCAGAGACTGTAAAATCCTTTTGAACAGCACGGAAATCAGGAGAGGAAAAAAAAGGGCTGTTGTGAAATACCTAGAAAAGGCAGGCCCATGTTTACAGTTCGCTGTGCAATGATGTAGATAGAAACCTAAAAAGGTTTGCTGGTGCCCATCTCCCACACCTTTCTCTGAACTGCTTGTGAACATGTAGCTATTGGTAAAATAGCTTATATCAGTCGGAGTCTAAGTCACATATTGACAGTTTGTAAGATGTTATCAAATCACTGAATTTCAAACCGGACATTTCTCACATGATCGGCCTGCAACAAACTGTGTTGGTGAAAAATGGTTCAGAGTTAAGTATAACTGTTTCCACATGAGAGATTATCTCAACAAGATATTTCCCTTTTCTTTACACTTTTCTTTGACTTCAATTCAACTTAAAACAAACTGTAAATAGTACAAACAGCCAACAGTGTTACTGTATAATCAATCCATATGAGCTTAACTTAATAAACGTTGTTCCTGAAATGGGTTGTTGCACATTATCTTGGTATTCATTTTGGTAATCATGGCACTTGAACAAACATTGCCTAACAAATACAGGTTACATTTACAGGGAATTCCAGTGTTGAGATGCATTAGCCTACCTTTCTTTTTTCTAGCCCTCCCAAAGTTAACTGATTTGCATCATTCTAGATTCATATTACTAGAGCTAAAACAAATGATTTATTTCCATTTTTTCATCTATCAATTATTAAGTAAATTAGCAAAGCAGTGTCAAAAAATGACAAATGGCCTCCAAAGTCCCAACAGATGAACAGTCAACAACTAAAAGGCTTTCAATGATATAAAACACTAAAAGAATGGCAGGAAATCCCCCCCATTTGTCAAGCTGTGAAGGTTTGATATATTCATTCATTGACTGATTGTAAGCTACACATCCAGTACCTTAGAAAAGGCTCACAAATTAACTGAGGAGGAAATGGCACATTCAGTATAAGACACTGAACCCGAAACTTCGCCCGCATATAAACAGAAGGATGTTTTGAGGTCTTGTTTATCCAACATAACTTGCTATAGATGAGGTGTGCAATGACTAGACATGATAAAACCCTGAAAGACACTGAAACGCTGCAATCATTTCTCCTCCTGAGTCCCTTTAAGTTTTCACGCTGTCCGGGAAACAAATCATTAAGTACTTTGATACTTGTCATAACATTCAACTACGCTTTTTGCACTTTACACTACACTTTCTAAGACCTCTACAGTATTTTGTATTAGTCAGGGAGGTTTTATATTACCTTTTTTTTACTGCTCTTCATTTGTCAAAGAAAGTAGAATTTAGTTTGCCCAATACTACCATCCTACTAATTTTAAGAAAGATTTTGAAAGCGCTCTTCAATAAAACTTTAGAAAACTACAAGACAGCTAGTCCTATTCTCAAAATCAGAGCAAATAATAAATAGGCTAGATATGCTTCATTAAAATGAAAATATAGGCCTTTCTTACTGTTTGGGCATCCACCACCATGAAAAAGGACTTTTGCACAAATCATAATCATTATGGAAGTCCAGTGGCATTTCATGTAACTTAAGTATGCATGTTGTAACTTGGTATGAAATGTAATAAAAATATAATGTTGTGACATTGAAAGTTGACAGTTTACTGTAATGTTAACATAATCACATTCATAATCGCCTTACTGTACAGTAATTGGAAATAAGACGCAGGGGTAACCTTGCTTACCTGACACTTTTGTCAAACACCTTGGTGCGGAACACCTCCTCCTGATCCAGACTTATGGTGCAAAAGGTGCAGAGGTCCCTTTGTCGATTTGGACCTGAGACTGGACCTAGGTTCTTGGCTTCACCTGCAGCACCAAAAGAAGAACATTGTTACTATCTTGAGTAACTTGTCTTTCCCCAAGTTAAAAAAGAAAACTAAATATATGTACACCGTCATTGACACAGGCTTTGGACAACCCGCACCCATACTATCCAATAACATTTCTCTACTTCTATAGCTCCTTCCAGTCTACAGTTACAGTGGGGAGAACAAGTATTTGATACACTGCCGATTTTGCAGGTTTTCCCACTTACAAAGCATGTAGAGGTCTGTACTTTTTATCATAGGTACTCTTCAACTGTGAGAGACGGAATCTAAAACAAAAATCCAGAAAATCACATTGTATGATTTTTAAATTAATTAATTTGCATTTTATTGCATGACATAAGTATTTAATCACCTACCAACCAGTAAGAATTCCGGCTCTCACAGACCTGTTAGTTTTTCTTTAAGAAGCCCTCCTGTTCTCCACTCATTACCTGTATTAACTGCACCTGTTTGAACTCGTTACCTGTATAAAAGACACCTGTCCACACACTCAGACAGACTCCAACCTCTCCACAATGGCCAAGACCAGAGAGCTGTGTAAGGACATCAGGGATACAATTGTAGACCTGCACAAGGCTGGGATGGGCTACAGGACAATAGGCAAGCAGCTTGGTGAGAAGGCAACAACTGTTGCCGCAATTATTAGAAAATGGAAGAAGTTCAAATTGACGGTCAATCTCCCTCGGTCTGGGGCTCCATGCAAGATCTCATCTCGTGGGGCATCAGTGATCATGAGGAAGTTGAGGGATCAGCCCAGAACTACACGGCAGGACCTGGTCAATGACCTGAAGAGAGCTGGGATGGGAAAAGCTGGGAAAAGTTCTGCTTTTCTTATGTATCAAATACTTATGTCATGCAATAAAATGCAAATTAATTACTTAAAAATCATACAATATGATTTTCTGGATTTTTGTTTTAGATTCCGTCACTCACAGTTGAAGAGTACCGATGATAAAAATTACAGACCTCTACATGCTTTGTAAGTGGGAAAACCAGCAAAATCGGCAGTGTATCAAATACTTGTTCTCCCCACTGTATATACACATTATTCTTACAGGCATGCTTGACCAAAGAAGTGAACTAAATGACATTTTAACAGATGTACTGTACTTTAAGGGGTTTTGAAAATTCTTAAAAAAAAAGAAAGAAAAAGATCTTGAAAAAAAGATTTACTTTGCCAATTCATTGCAATACACAAGTGGCAGTCCTAGAGTCTGACCACTCTGAAAAGCTAAAAATTCATAATTCCTAAGTAAATTTCTACTGTTAATCTTAATCAAACAAGGGGGGACAACTAACAAAAGTAAGGGTTAAGTTGACTGAGGCTGACTCAGTAAAGCTAATCTAAATAAGCACATGTGATTGCAATCATAGACAGTACACTTATAAAATATACACACTTATAAAATATACTTTTACATTCAACATCCTCATGTTCACTGGGACACTGGCTCTTGCCAGTTGTTAGGACAAGCAGCAGAGCGGATGTAGCTAAAGTAGAGTTGAGGCTCATATGTGGTTCAAAATATGAAACATTGACTTCCTCAGCATAACCAATGACGACGATACAGCGCTGATTCACAAATGACAAACACCTTTGAAACAAACACCACATGCACACACTTCCATTACATCGCTGGCAGACCCATGGGGATTACATGCCATGGGGTTTTGTGCCACACTTGCATAAAAAAAAAAAGCACAAAATCAAAGCCAGATAAATTGAGCCTGAATCATTAGAACAGCTAAATGGCAGTCACTCAAACACAGCATTATCAATACCTTCACAATGAATCAGATTTAGACTGGTGGATTAGAGGGGCAGTTTTCTAAATTAGTCCTCTAGCTTTGAATATCTACCTTAAGCCCAGGTGGAGACCTAATTAAGAAAAGCCGCCAGTGAGATCAGCTTTGTAACAGGCTATTAATAATAGTGTATGGCTAATCTCAGGAACGGCCAGTGAAAACAGCCAAGTTGTCACTAAGCTTGGACCAGGATGACCTGGTGGGAGTAGAGCACACAAGCACAAAGATACAAACACATACAGTATACTTGGCCAACTAACCCTACTGCCATCTCGTCTCTTCAACATTTCCACTATAACATAAGCACCCTGAGAAAACCATGACTGAAAGGTCAGAGAGTATACCTAAACCATACCCGTTAGCTGAAGACTGCTGATTCAACTGGCCTTTTCCTGATTTTATTCTGCCAAAGAAGCAAACAAGGGCATATATCAAAGTACGCTGGCCATCTAAAAACTGCTATACAACACATCTTTACAGTATGTCACCTCCATTGATGTAGGCTAAAGAAAAAAGGACAAAGTGTGAACGAGGAAGAATGGAGTTTCGTAAGACTGCAAAGTGAGTTACATGCCACGATAGTTCCTCTATTTTGTTCTGCTTACTGTTTTCTCATTAATTCATAGTAGTGAAACTGACATTCGTCTTCCTATTGTGTGCCTATGCATACAAGCCTTACATACTGGTTAGCCTATATTCACCTTACACTAAATACATACAGTTAAGCCAGATTTATAGCTAGTCATTATATGGTAAAAAATAATGTTTTGTCAAAAAGATAACATTTAAAAATAATAATAATAATTATTATTTTTAAGAAAATATCTGCTTTAGTGCCAGCTTATTTTAAACTGATTTCTACTTAAGATTGACCACATTGAATTTTACTTTCCCCATCGAGATGAAGCAATGCCACTGGGGAAAATTTAATCCTAACCATAATCAATTACCTCAAACACCAACACAGAGAGAATGGGGGAGCAGTGAGTGACTAATGGATTTGTGTTAAAACTGAGAATAATCTAATCTGATGCAGCATATCTAGGAGTAAAAGTACATAATGGGAACCAGTACCAATTGCAGCATGTGCAATTTGAATCTCAAAAGCAGCCATACATATATTGAAGGTGAGTAATTTGGCAAAAAAAAAAAAAAAAAAAACAACAACACATTTACACATTCAAACAGGTTCACAGCCTCCTGGGTACTCCTCTGGACCATCCAAGCCTGCGAGGGAGGATGAGGAAACTGGCTGGTATTTCACTTTAGAGCCTACGTTTCTAATTTGGACGCTTATCACATGCATGACTAGTGAATTACTATACTATAGCTGCAGGCAACTTACTCATTCCCACGGTGGCTTAATTCATTCATGTAACGTCAGTGTCAAATGATGAGACATGATAACTGCATTTAAATGTTTGCTTGATTAATGCCTCCACATGCAGGCCAGAGAGCATGAAAAGTCAGAGACCTGCTGTGTTTTGGGACGTCACTTGAACTCAACTCGTCAGGTTGGTCACTCTGTCACCCATCAATCAACATACCACTGTGATAAAATGTACAATGTATCGTAGATATTTGGCAAACGTTAGGTGTCAAAACTTAAGTAACGTTAGCTAACGTTAAACTCTAGCTAAAGAGTAACGTTAACGTTAAGTGACCATTTTTTGCTGCTCGAGACCTTATTGATATGCATTACGTTTAAACTGTATGTTTTCGCTGACATTATGGTTATTATCTAGAATTAGCTAACGTTAAGTTACCAGACTATCAGATGCCTGCAGTGATAATGTTAACGTTATAGACGAATGGGTTAGGGATAGGGACTGAAGGACTGAAACGGTTGGTGGTAGCTAGGCTACGTTACTTTGCCACCAACGTTAGCTTACAGGACAGCTCAAGTCCACACAAAACGCCCGAATTTTGAAAACTTTAACATTTCCAATACGCTTAAAATACAAAGTATGCTGGAGCAGGATAACTGACGGCCGAGGAGCCCTGCTCGATGAATGAAATCATTCACAACAAGCTATTAGCTGCTACTAGCATGCTAGGCTAACTTGACGTTAAGCAGCAGCCAGCAGACCGACCAGATGAACTGGCTCCCTCTGCCTCCACACTGTCGACTGTTGATGGCACGCCGCGCCCCTCCGGCTTCCCCTCTCTCCGCTCGCTTGTTTTACCAACCTCTCTCCCCCTGTGAGAGACGGAAAACATCGGCTCGCCAGTCACACTTACATATTTTACCCCGCAGGCTCTGTAAAATCCGAATCCCCGCGTCGTCCTCTTCCGCCATGGTAAGAGCTGACTGTTATCGCTTCTCCGGTGCATTCAACGCTGGTTTATCATATCCGTTTATGAATGCAGGCAGAGTGGAGGAAAGCCAGCCCCACTGCCGCGTCACGCCAGGTCCCGTACACACTGGTGCCTTAAAACATGTGGCGAAGCTTCCTCATATATGAGTCGAGCGCCTTGCTTTGGCTAGTACTTAAATCTGGAAATGGTAGGAGCTTTAAGGGGATTTAAGGTCTCTCTGTAGTGCTCATTATGCAACGGCAAAGCTCATGGAGAACTGATACTTAGACTTGTGGAGCTAGTTAGCTTAGCTAGCTAATCTCACAGTGTTTTGGTTTAACCCTGTCTGTATATTACATGCTTGTGTCAGACAGATGTAAATGTGTTACCGGATGTGAATGAATTAACGTTACCACTGCTCTAAAACAAATTGCTGAGGCACACAGTTTAAGTAACGTTACTCACTTTGAAGAAGATTGCAAAAAAAACCTCACAAAGCACTAAAACATACATTAATCAAAAGAAATGTACAAACATGATATTTAAATGGAAAGTGACCCTGTTAATATGTCTGCAAACATCACAGCTAGCTAGTCTTATATTTGTCTAGCCAACTTTTGATTTCAACCAAAGAGTAAGACATTTAGGTACCTATCAAACTATAGTAAAAACACAGCATGCTACTAATCTTGCGCTTGTTTGTTTATTTAACAGGGGCTCTGGCCAGTCATAAAGAATGTCAGAATGCATTGTAAATATCAGCTGCAGTTTCATTCATGAGGTATGAGGGTGTGTTTTACCCGGGTTACAACTTCCAGGGTAATTCATTGCGTGAATGCTTATTTCATTGGAATAGACTGACTAAGCAATACACAGTTATGGACATTTTGCACAGATTTCCCAAGTATATTTATTTATTTATTTATCTCAATCGGTATTAACATCCCATTCCATTATCCTTTGGATGAAAACATGATAGACATCCTGTGTTCTCCTCTCTTTCCAGGTGATGTGATGCTTTTGGTTGGGTGAAAACACAGGTCGGATCCTCATCGCTGACAATAGCAGGGAGCCTGAAAGGGCAGTCAGGTATGCATTATAACTTTTATAATGAATTTTATTAGGGCTGCACAATTAATTGCAATTGTATAGAAATCGCAATATGGACTAGTGCAATATCCAAATCGCAGGGGGGCGCAACATTTGGCAAAATGCAGTATGTGTCAAACCCTTCTGAATGGAGTATTGTGGTGCTGCAGAGACATCCCAGTCTACAAATCCTATCCTACAGACTAAAGGAAAAAAATCTTTGTTTGGTACAGATCCTCGCAAAAATCACACTCATCATTTAAATTTTTTTTAATTTTAATATTTTTCAAAGGAAATGAGAATAATGATACAAAAATAATAATTCCCTCCAATATCGTATCGCAATATCAGTCAAATATAATCACAATCAGATATTTTCCTCATATCGTGCAGCCCTAATTTCTATGTATTATCTTAACATGTAGCTTGCACTAGTTAACAACACATATTGATAACATATAATCTATCTTTTAAACTGCATATTATGTCCCAAAAAATCCCTGCTGTTTACCATCAAAGTTTTGTGACATCAAGACTAATGTAAAATATTCTATGTCTTCGTCAGATAAGGGTTTTATTCAATATAGTTATTTAGTTATGGCCATATAAAGCAAATCTTTGTATTTGAAATCCCTTATTAAATGAGACCATGAATATCTTTCTGAAGTGTTTTACAAAACCAAAAATATAAAGAACTATTCATCATCAAATAAAGTCTATGTTGGATTTGTATGTCATATTTTATTAAATTACAATATAACTATTGTACAATATATTGAGCATGTGCTCTTTTTAGCTGTACATTGAAGTGGTTGCAAAAATATGTTCCTCACTATACTATTACCAATATGAAGCTTTTGCATTAGAGTAATCTCTACTATTCTCACATTTAATCTGGAATAATAACATTGCATGAATTGTTGCCATCAGTGTTTTTAAAACATAATCATCCTTTATTAAATTAATGAAAAACGGTGCCTCCATGGCATAACCGGTGTGTTGAGCAGCACCTTATACCTCAAATGTACGATCCATCTGTTACATCACAAGCCCAAGAATCAAGGAATTTAAAAACATCTGGAAATTATGTCATGAGGCCCCACTCTAAATACAGATGCAGTTTGTGTGGAAGAACGAGGGAATGAACTTCTCAGATGGGTTGCAGGTCCCTGAAAAACCAGGGGGAGCAGTTATCAACCATGTGGGTTTATAATTAGGAAATAGTTTGCTGTGGAACAGGTTTTGTACTAATATGACTGTTTAAATCCAACTATTTAAAATTTTCCACATCATACTTTAACTGCATGACGTTTAGGGTTTCTGTAACTTTCCTTTACCATCAGTATCAGAGAATCAGTAAGTGTGCTTATCAGTCAGTGGTCACTGAATACTGTGAATTGATAGAGATACAGTAAATGCTTGCCTAACTAGGCTAAAGGAGGACAGGATGTAACTGTTTAGAATATCAACAACTTTTATTTAAATAGTTTTACATGTTTTATACATATTATACACACAAAAGTAATACCTTTAATAACAATGGTTCCATGTGTAATTGGAAATTAGAATTATATTAATGGTGCTTAGAATTTAATTATCAAAGTATTTAACCAACAGATTAGCATAGTCTAACTATAAAGTGCAACTCACCATGACCAGTGAAAATGAACGTGAGATTCAGAAATGTGACAAAAATGTATATTGTTTTCCACAGACATATTTTAAAAAAGGTAAGTTGTAACCACACTAGGCAGCTTTTCAGTTCTCCAACACATCCTACCCCTGTTCTGAAATTGCTTACAATCATGTCACCAAGTCCGCCATATATGCATAGACAATGGAAAAAGTACAGTCTGGTTCAGAAGGTCCTATATTATCCAAAAAAATATCTTCTACAAAGGTGAAAAAGCACTCAGTCGTTGAGTTTACGAGGGAAGAAATTACAGCCTACACTTATGTTAGATCCTCATGTGTAGTGTTGTCCAGTCAAAACATTTGATTGAGCTCAGATGGAAGGACAACACTATTCAATTCCCTAACCAAAAGCTTGAAGTCAAGTTTCAATCACTTTCTCTTTTGCCTATTGTCGTCTACAGTCCTCAAATATATTTAAAAAAATGGCTCCTCTTTGCACATCCATTTCTCTGGTTTGTGTATAGAAATGTGGGTGCCTTTAGATTCAGAGTCATTTCTTCTAAATAGTTTACAGGACTTCTCAAGATCGATGTGACTGGTTGTTCTTTGCCCTGTCAAAATGCCCCTGTTGCTATCGCTGTCTCTGTCAGAGGCTTGTTTTTTTGAGATGAGATGCATAGAATTCTGTGCATTAATCCTTTTTTTCACCATTTTATGTTTCACCTTTGAGGGTGTCAGGGAAAACAGTGGGTCAATGCAGGGTGATAATGGACTTTTAATGTTGGAATATGACATGTCTTGGTAAGTAGACATAAAGTCGGTTGTATCCTCAATTTTAGGCTTAATTTTATCAATGGAAAGATGTCCTTCTTCCACCCTTTCACTTTTTATGTCAGGGCCCCCCTGGTTGCTGCTGTCTTCTGTTTTGATGGTGTCTTGTTTATTGTCTTTACTTAGGTATGCTGAGTATTTAGAACATGGCGTGAAGTTGTCAGAATTATATCCCTCCTCATTTGTCTCCTGGTGTTTTTTCTCATGGCTCCTCTTGGTGGCAAGGTAGAGAAAACGCTGGGGACAGAAGGAGCAGCGATACTTCTTCTCTGGGTTGGGGCTCCGGGGTGTGTTATCAAAGCAGGAGCCATTTTCCATACAGCTGTTGCAGATGTAATCCCCACCGGCTGGTGCCTCGCCAGGGGGACCTTGTTTACCACAGGTCCGGCAGAAACATGGGTGGGAACCAATAACATGAGCTCTCAGACCGGTCTCTGTGATAAAAGAGCTGTCACAGATGTCACAGTTGTAGGTGGCCCTTGGGCTGGAGTTCCTGCTGAGACTACGTTTCACCTCTCCACTACCACCTGACATGCTCTCTTCTGTCAGCCAGCTACTTTTATCAAGGTGGGCCTCACTTGCAGCAGGTCTATCTGCAGATGATTCAGGATAACCGTGAAACAAGGCCTTTCTGTGCTTGAATCTCAACTTATTTTTCTTTTTAGCTTTGTAAGAGTAGTAGGGGCGCCAAAGCATATCAGCTGTGTCACAGTCGTTGGGATCATCGTATGTCTCTGGTTCTGTGGCAGAAGTGACTTCTGTTCTCAGGCGGAGCCTGGGGTTATCTGAGCTTTCTCGTGTTGGAGGGCACTGACTTGGACTCTCCTCCTCACTTAGTTCTCTCATTCTCCTTTTCTTTCTGGGGAAGAGCTTAGATCCTTTGATACGGCGGCGGATGATGGCTTCATTGCCTATTTTCACTGTTATCTGACAGAGCGGCATTGCAGCACCATCCACAGATGGACCCGGGCATGCAGGTTTGGCGATATAGGTTTCTGTCGTTGCTCCTATCTTTTTATCTCGCACCAGATTCTCAGTGCTTGATTGAAGTATATCCTTGGTCATATCCTCAACTCTTTTCGCAGAAGCTGATAGCTCACCTAATTTTTTAACAGTGTTCAAAGAGTTTAAGAATGGCACATTATGACTAAGGTGCTCTGAGTTACTTACTGGAGGATCATCATAACCCACTGCTGGAGACTCGGGTTGCAAAGAGAAGGTACTGTTGTAGTCAGTTAAGGGTAAATCTCTATTCTCAGCCTCTTTTCTTGTGCCTCTCTGAATTTCCAAATCACTGTTCAGACTTTGGTCAACATCTTGGTCACATGGCTTGCCAAAGCTGATGCGAGGCATGACAGGTGCCACCATCGTTGTCGTTGCCATGAATGTGAGAGGGAATGAACCAGTATCAGGGTGGCTGATCAGACTGTTTTCTTCAAATGGAGGGATAAGAGAGTTGCTGTCTGGTGGGGCTTCATCCCCTCTTTCAACACTCTCAGAATATGTCTGACTGTACGTCTTGTATTGTCTCTTTCTAAACTTCATAGGCAGAAGCCTGTAGAGTTTGATTGGATAAACACTGGCTTTCAGACCACCGTTGGCGGATTTCTTCTTAACAACTAAACTAGGATCAATGCCGTGAAAAGACTTCTGATGGTTCTTTAAGATATAATATGTCATGAATGTCTCCAGGCAGAAAATGCACTGATAGCGGCGTTCACCTGTGTGCCAGATTTCATGTTTCGTACGGTACTCTGCCAATGCAAACACTTTATTACAATAATGACAGGGGTATGCCCTCTGCCAAGAATGTACATTCTCGTGCCGTTTCAGACTGGATAGTGTGACGTAGACCCGTTTACACACACTGCAGTTGTATCTCCTCTGACTGCTACCTAGCCTCACTGCCTTCTCATTCTGTGGAGGCTCTGATTGGTCCATTTGAGGGGGTTCTGGGGTGTAAGGGGTGGAGAGGTCAGCAGAAGGAAGCTGTGTCACAATGTTCTCCGTGTTGGGCATGTCATCTGAATGGAGTTCCACCTCCTTGGTTGATATGTCAGTAGCATCCAGTTTAGGTGGGCCTCTTACAGCTTTGGGGCAGACCTGCTCATGGTTGCGCAGCCGTTTGAGGTGTATGAACTTTCTCTGACAAAACTTGCAAAACAAATGACTGACAAAACGATTTTTATGTACCTCTGAGTGAATGGTGAGAAGAGCTTTATTTGTGAATATCTCCGGACAGTGGCTGCATCCATAGATTGAAATGCTGTCCTCAGGGGAAGAGGTTGGTGGACCTAACTCCATTTGAACATTGTCAGTGGCTATAGGTAGCCCTGGGCTTATACTTTTTTCTGTTTCTGCCTCTGAAAAAAGCAGAGGTGGTGTCATGACTGCAACAGGTGCTGCAGAAACACCATCAGCTAATGTGGAGGTTATTGTATTTGGTTTATCTGTTTGTGGTTCAGCTGGAATTGGAAGTATACTTCGACACAATGTGCTTGTCAGCCTGTGGCGCTTTTTAAGCGGACCTGCGTTGCTGTAAATGAGTTGCTTTGGCTGAGATGTTGCTGGCTTACAGACCTTCTTGTTGTCCCACTGACTGCTCTCTTTGCCTTCAGTAGATTTACTTACTGCATATGAGTGCTCTGAGAGGGCTTGGGTTGTCTCGTTCCCATTGAGGCAGGAGGTTGTGGGGCAACTTGATGGGAGCTGTACCATGTCTGGTGACTGCCTCTCCCCATTGGTTTGAACCAGTGGGGTGAAAAGATTGTTCCCGGGACACTCTTCAGTGATAGAGAAGGCATTGGTGATGCGTGGCCCTCTGTCAATGTCCTTAGGCCTGGGAGCGTCCTTTGTTTTTTTTATCTCTGGGCCTGTGCTGGAGTCTGTGAATTTAACACATTCGTCCAGCTTCTCTTCTTCTGCAAGCTTCTCTAAAAAAGGAATTCCAAGTCTTTTTCCAGCTGCCACCAGCCCCCCTGTGTCCTCTGCACCAGGTGATGTCACATTTGAGCAGTAGATAAAGTTGAGGATACTGGCGAACACCTCAGACTTCAGGTCCATCAGCTCCAGCACTTGGCTAGAGCTCCATGTCTCAGGAATTGTCAGAGCGTTCCTGAAGTACCCGCTGCAGGCTGCCAGGATGTTCTTGTGGGCTTGAAACTTAACATCCTCCACCACAATGGTAACATCACAGAAGAGGCCTTGTGAGCGCTGCTCATTGAGCTTGCTAAGCACAGTGTGAGGGTGAGCACTATCCATTAGGTTCTGAGTGCATGGGGACACCACAGTCATCTAAAAGAAGAAGATAGAAGAGGAAATAATTACATCAGATTATTACAAAATGGTGGATCTGACTGTTTTTATATTGTTTAAAAAAACAAGATGTGTGTACATTTTGTATTTGTACTATTTTAGCTATTCTAGTGTTTTAACACTAGATGGCACTAATGTCCTGACAGATGAGCTCCAGTGCCAACAGTCTGGTCAACAGTTCATTGACTCAATCCATTCTTATCTCCATCCCGTTTCTTTACGGAAAAAAAATAAATGAAGTTTAAAACTTAATGGATGGGTTAGGATTACATACTGAATTTAAAACAGACTGTAAGATCAGCAAAATATGATATTGTAAATTGCGGATGCTTTTATTGTAATAATTCAGTCTCTTCTGTTTTCTTATTCTTTTTTTGACAGTTACGCACAGTTACGCACTGATGACTTATACAGTATGCTCCCTTCTTCAGTTGTCTGTCATTTGGCAGGGGAGGCATTTTTTGTCAAATCTAACAATTACAAGGAACAGTTAATAAAAAATACCTCATGAGCATTGATATGATGTAATGTAGCACATAAGCACAAAAATTACTGTTAAGAATTTTGTACTACATACTGTATTTCTATGACACACATCTAAGTCTACCAGTTATTACACACACTGCAAAGATTTCTGGTCAAACAGGGAATGAACCATGAATGTTTTTGCATATCGACAAAGCAGCCTTTGTGGAATAGTTTGATTTCAACAATAAACTAAAATGATCTGCAGCTCTTAGAGGAAGTTAAAGTTCATTCATTCTCACTTTGGAAAGAGGATGTGTCACTCAGCATGTTGTTCTAAATGTAGCCTACTCATAACGGAGTCAGTGTGGCTCGAGTCTCTACTGAGTCATTTAGCATCTCTCACGTAGCATGCTGACTGCATCTGCTAAGACACACTCAGCTTGTCTTTTTAAGTAATTAATCATCACACCAGTTATACTTCACATTATTATATTTTCATCTTCATTAGCGGCTGCAGTGAAAGTCATGCAGCGACTGTGCAATTTAGTATGAGATGATTTTTCCAGAGGTGCTTTCGCTAACTGCTACTCTGGAGGCAAGATGGCTATATTTAGAGTTTCTCTGTCGTAAACTTGTTCTTCGTTCTGGGTGCTTACTTAGTGGAAAACACTGTTAGGTTTTTTTTTGTAATATGAGATTTAGTCTGTGCAAATTGTACTGTGAAGATAGTCCTAAATTATATTAAATTAATAGGCAACTCCATTTTTGTTTTGATCATTTTGGTCTTGGGCATTACGCACCATTTGGAAATAAATTATTTGAAAGGTAATACATTTACAGTATTTTTCATCTACTCCAAAGGGGTTAAGGTCATTTTTTAATTCATTTCAATTTTTTTTGTTCTCGCAACAAATACAATATGGCCGCCGTTCTTTAACGCCTCTCTGACTGCTGATAACACAACCAGCCTCCTGCCTTCTTTCTCAGACAGGCCTCCGTTGTCATGGCAACATGCTATGGCGCAGCACTTATTGGGTATTCAGCTGGATGGAAGTGACTGTTAGCTGTCCGGGTATTCGGCCCCCTCTCTCCCACAAACATCGTATCCTCTCTGAGAACCTGCAACACACAGCAGTCTACAGAGCAATCGAGGTTTGCCTTTGTCTCCACTTGAATGTACTTTGTGTATGTGTTTTGGTCTCTATGTCTTTGTCTGCTGCAGAAATGCTACCCGAAGGACTTTCTCATCCTATAACAGCAAGTGATGTGCCACGGCTTTGTACTAATTTCAGTTTATGCTGTTCACAGAAACATTTTTAGTTGCTCTTTAACTTTACCACTTTCATTTCCCACAATTTATACCAATTGTTGTGGTTTATACACGCTGAGCGGAAATTTTGAAATTGTCATCTGCGCTTATGATTTTGCCACACCCAACCTTACTTTACCTTCAAAGCTCATGTGATGTTACTTTTTATGTCTCAACCTGTAAAATAAAAATCCCCAAATACCAAACCACAAAACAAGAAATGACAGTGTAGCACACAGACACACTCTTGTCAAACAAAGAGCGAAATGTCAAAGCAAAAGTCACTACACGCATCTCTCTGCAAAGCGTACTTCCGCAAAAAAACAGTTTATGAATTGAGGGAAATCATGCAACACATACCTTAGTAAACCAGGGAGAATGATGCTGGCCGAACAGGAAACAGTGCAATGCAGTATCCCTTTTCTACAGCCCTCAATATACCCGACTACACATGAAAAACAGTTTTGTGAGAGCAAGGCGAAACTAGTTTTTTTTTTCTGTGATGGTCGCTGAACAGTGATGTTGTCAGAAGCAGAGCTTTTTCTGGCGTCTTTCTTCCTCTCCCTCCCTCTCTGTGTGCAGATGTCTCCAGCTCTAACGTCCTTCGTCTCTATCGAAGCAGCCCAGGTCCTGGGCTAGATCTGCCCTGCCCTCCTCTGACTATCCTTCTATCCTACTACAGCTATTGGAATAACTCACAGTCTAGCATGTAGCTAAACCAGACTATAGGTCTGCCTTGGTGCTAACTGGGCAACTGAAGCTTGGAGCCTCTGAGCAGGAAGCGGCAACTTTTATTAAGCATGGCAGAGGGCTTTAGGGAGAGCGGAGAGATGCTGGGTGCTACCAGCTCTGTGCTCGATGCTACAGCCAGAGAAGACACTCTGCTGCATTGCTGGTAGCAGCGTAGAGTAAGGTGTACTCTGCTGTACAACAAATGCCGTATTAAATCTTCCGAGCACCACACCAGCTAGATCCCGACGATTGATGCTGACCAATGGAAAAATATCCGTTGCATGAAGCAAAATTATCTTTAGCCCTCATAGAAACAATATGCACCTTGAATGCATAACATTGCACCATCTGTTTCATGCTTGTGCACACATACTCTCTGTCTGTGCAGCAATATATTACACCCAAGCCTTTCGTCTGTGCTTACGCAGACACTGCGGTTAGGTAATGCAGAACCCGCGGGAAGATGGCAGTGACTACCGTCCTATTGTGTATCCCAGCAGTCACAGGACAGATGTTCATCAATGCTTTTTCTGACAATCCCAGTGAGCATGCAAACTGAACGATACGCTAAGGAGTAAAAGAGAGTCCTGCTATCAGCGGGGACTCTCAGTATACCTATATAGAGGCTGCTGATTGATGCAAAAGCAGCAGATGCGTCAGCACTGCAGACGAGGGGGAGGGGAGGAAGCTGAACCCGACATGGCACTGTGAGCCTCTTGCTAGCCTCTGAGGACGGAGGCAGCTCTTTAATTTACACAACTGAGCGTAGTCATATGACTGTGTGGGTCCTCTCCTCATGCTGGCTGAGACCCACTTTAAACTAGTTTGAAAGCCATTTAATTTTATGTACTGATGACTTCAAAAGTAGCAGGTGCCATATCATTATGCATGCACTCAGTCATTGTCCTAAAGGAAGGAAATGTGCTATTCATGGAGTGGTTGTGCTTTAGTCTCTTAAATTACACTCAGTGATCACCCTAAATCTTAGCTGCTGTATTTTCCTGTTCCCTTTTCTCCACATTATGTTGGTTTCATAAATACACACTAACCACAGACTCAGTCTTCTATTTTTTTTGTGCCCTACAGCAAGATCTGCTTCATTGAAGACCCTGTACATTAGCCTGGGGAGCAGCTTTTAAGGCAGTTAAACCTTATGACTTTTGTCACACTGGGCCATGTTGGTGTGACAACCAACAATTAAAAAAGAGATAACAATCTAAGTGAGGCGAAAGTGGCGTCAATGCATACTCTCTATAACTGGAGCCATAAAATCTAAATTTGGGAAACTAGGGGGGAGCCTGACTGGAGTTGAAGTGGAATGAGTATGCAACAACCACCACAGCTGACTTTACAGTAACTGCTGTCAGTCGAAATATCAAGTTAATAGTTCTCTAGTTCTCAAATTCACAACAAAGACTTAGAAGAAATCAAATTAACTAATAAGACCCTAAATTCTTGTAAACAAAAAAACATTGCCAATATATATGTAAAGAGAGAAGTTGGAGTTTTTTGTTGACTACAGTATATTTGGGGTTTTCTTTGAGTCAGGCCAGGAAGATCAGTGGCATTTAAAGAGAATATACAGAAGTTTTGTTTAATTTCGTTTCGCAGACTAATAATTCTAAACCATTGGTTCTTTATGCGATCCAGTCCACCTTGTTGTCTTCCTTTAGTCCTAACATAAAACCCCTAATTTGTATGTACTTTATACCTTACAAATGCATAATGCTAAAATAGATCTGTGTTAAGCCAATAAAATACATATTTTTTAATCATTTTAACTCCAAAACATAGTGTACCCTTTTAAACATTGTATTTTTTAACTGCTGGGGCCATCCTTAATATTTCCCATACAGGACTGGGAACCAGTATTTATGTTAATTAAAGAATTGGGAAACCGTTGCTTTCATGAATGCACATTCAAAGTAGATCTCAAACTAAATTGGAATCAAAACGACAAATTATTACTTATTGCACTTAGACATTACTCTGTGGCTCATATTTTGTAAGCAGCACCTTGTCGCCCACACTTGTCATCACAGCTATTATGTGTTCAAAACCACAGGATAAAATATACAGGCCTCTGATGCTCAGTAAGCTCAGCTGTGGCCTGTAGAGACGCCGATCAGCAGGAAAACACAGAATGCCCTACAAGGCTAAGCAGGCCTCATCCTTATTCTCAAAGCATTCACACTCTTAGCATACAAAGACACTCATCCATAGCAGCACTTAATGTCACTACCGTATTCCGCACTCATACTTTGCCTACCAAAATGTTCTGTGCGGAAGGTCTTGCTGGGCCTGTCTCTGCCACACTCTCTGGTGTTGTTTAGGAAGAGGAAAGGACAGTGACAACCCGGCTCCCGTTCTGCCTTTAGCCTAGATTAGGCCCTCACCATCATCCCTTTTCATTGCTGTCTCGAAGTTGCCTGTGGACTATGGTTCTGGCAGAGGTTCCCTGTTCCTGCTGTGTATAGTTGTCTTCTGGAGGCTGCTGCGTCACTCCCGCTGCATCACTGACCCACAAAGAGGAGCTGTGAAGGAGGGGTGGTGTGGCGAATGTGTGGAGGCAATGGATAAGCAGGAAACAACCGGCACCGCTTAACACTGCTCCAGTAAACAAATGGATGGGGCTTCCGCTTGGCCTTGGTTTGGGGCCTAGTTTTTGCTGTGGTATTCAGGAAGTGGGTCTGGGAGACAGATCCTTTATTGTTACGTAATGAATATTTTTCCTCCTAGACCAGACTCCGCTGAGAAGGTGGTATCCAGTGTTCGGTGGCTAATAATAGGCAATATATTAGCTACCAGCCAACGCTGTATGCGGTTTTGTCAGATCATTCCAACACCCAGCTATTATTTGGATGGAAGAATATTTAATATTGAGGGGAGTTTTAAAATAACATGCTGGAAAATTACACATTCTTCTCGTCCCTTAACACAGGACAATGGAATGACCTGTTTGTTTCTATTTTGTCATCCTTTTGTGACAATAAGAAACAAGGACAGTATTTTAGTATGTAGCTGTTTTGCTAACATTTATTGTACCATATGTTGTCTCTGTTCCACTAAGGTACCTGTTAGAAACAGAAGAAAGCAGTGCATACCTTTGTCTTACGTGACTGTAGCTCGCTACAAGTTTCAGGTGAGGTAGGGCTGGTGTGGCAGATGCCCTCAACAGAATCCAGAAAAAGTGTTTTGTGGTCTTTAGACCTGGATATGGTAAACAGAATTACAGCACTTGTTTTGCACACGTTACCCAAGGGTTTATTTGCTTGATCCTCCTCCTCCCATCATCTGACTCTAGTTTTCATTGCCATGTTGCTCCCTCTGCTGGCTGCGTGAGTGAACACAGCACAGAGACCACATGCAAACCCAGGTTGGCTGCAAGCAGAGACAGCATTGCGTGCTACAGGCCTTCAGCAGAGGGCGCAAAAACAGTTCTCTGGCAAATGTAAACAGGAAGTATATGTTGTAATTGACCATTGACCTTGATATGATGTCAGCAGGACTCCAGTTGCATAAGTATTAAAACCTTTTTTTGTAATGAGCCTTTTTAGATCATGTTTGAGCAGTTTATCATTCAGAAAACATGCTGGGACACTGCTGTATTACACAGTGTGCTAATTAAATGTACTAATAATATTACACAAACTCTTTGCAACATACATGCAAGTGACAACATGTATTCATTGCATACTGGTGGTAATTGTTATCCAAAGTTTAACAAGAAAGTAGCAACACATACAAATACTGATTTGTTTTGAAGAATATTTGGCACTTTTAAACTAATACAATATACACTTTTTTTGTAAATCACACATCTCAACAGTAAATGTAACACTCAATAAACCTCAATGAAAACACTGGCTCTTGTTTCACAAAGTACAGCATTAATACTGACTATCCATCTACTGTGATAGCGTTTGTATTGCAGTTGTTTCAAAACAGTAATCCAACTGATCAGTTGCTTCACTGCTGCTTCTCGCTGCCACTAGTGTGGAAAAAGGTAAAAAACATCTTCCTCCATCCCATGCAATTTCCTATGCCCTCCATGTCACAGGTAAACTCAGCACAGCGATTCCTCACAGTCTGCTCCCAAAACTTCTCAGAGTTGCAGAGCTGGTACAGTCCAATCAGAGCAAAAGATAACAAAACAAAACACATGCATATTACAGGTGTGGTTATCAGTGTGCAATACGTATGAGCACAAAGGTACATGCCAGAGAGTGCAAAATAGAAAATAACACAATTTCTGTGTCATCTAAGACACTACTGTACTGTTGTAAACTTAAACAAAATTTTTAAGAAGCTCTCACCTTTCTGAATCTCTGTGAAGCCTGTGCCAGCAGTGTCGTATCTCTTAGCTCTAGGTAGGACAGGATTTGGAGCATTATGTCATCAGGTAAGCGCTCCAGGTAATCAAACTTTCCTTGACAAAGTGATCTTGTGTATTCCAGGATCCGCTCCCCGAAAACATTACCAACTTGTTCTACAGATGAGGGGTGGAAAGCACAGCCTGGACGTCAAATGACAGATTTCCATTAAAGCAAATGCTGAACCCAAACAAAGTACTGTAACACTTTGCCAAACAAAATTAAGATTAAGTGAAAAAGATTTTCAGTATCACTGACAAAATGTACTGTCTGGGCAGTAATTGGATATTTCTATTCTGATGAAGAACACTTACGCTGTAGCATTTTCTGAAGTATAAAATCAGAATGGAATGTCTTCAGCTCTTTGGGTGCAGCGCCCCGGGCGTCAAGTCGCACAGAAATCTCCCATGATCTCCATATTACCTAAAGTTAGATAGAAATAAACAGAGTGAAAATATTATGACTTAATTCCAGGAGAACCTTGTGGTGCATGTTAATCTAAAATACAATTTAGGTCATGAATAGCATTAAAAATAAATTATCTGAGGCATGGTGGATTTTAACCCACTGCAATATTTAATTCATTTCACAAGATAGCTAGCTATATAGCCAGCTATGTTACTGTATCATTTTGCTATCAATTCACTATTTACCTTATCACTCAATTCAACTTGAGATTACATTTTTTACTGGTTTTGTTCAACTTGGCAGAAAGTAGTCTAGCTAATAGTATAAAATAGTAACGTCAGCCCAGAAAGGTATTATTTAAAGCTAACGTTAGCTAACGTTAACTCTGTAACGTTAGGTGAAAATTAAGCTAACGTTAACTTACCTCTATATAGTTACACAGTGGTTTTATCAACTCAAAAGTTATTCTTTGAGACTCTACTTTATGAATAGAAACTCATACAAATACTCAACCTCATCTTTGGTAATAAGAAGTTGGAAAAAATCTTTTTGAGGAGGTGGACCCTGACCACTAATTTCAAAAAGATGCTCTCCGAGCAAAAACGCCATTTTGGATGCAGAATTGTAACCATGACAACTGAAAAGCAACTGTAATAACATATTTACTCAACGGCAGCTTGGAAACAATTTGATGGATGTTATGTTACATTCATAGAAATAAAATAAAGAATCTTTTTATTTCTGTGTGAGGTGATGACCAGAGGTAATGTTGGCCATCAAATTAATTTATAGATATAACGGTTTTATGTCTGTGTAATAATTGGGGGGGAGGGGTCACGACCCGGCGGATTGGTTTATATTGCATATTTGTGATGAGATAATGTTACCAATGACTCCAGTGTTGCGGTTATTATATTCAAATAACGACAAATTCAGCGCTTTTTACATGGCTTTATAGTCATATATTTACAGAGCAAAACATCCAGTGCTCGCAGCTGCAACTTTGGCTAAAAAACAAGCAAGTACCGAAAACTAAAATCATAAGTAGCATTAAGTAGTCCTCCATGAGCGGATGAATCACGCGGATGTATATTGCAGTTGTAGGCCCCTCAGCTGATGTGAAACTAGCAGGGTTAGAGAGAGAAAAGAGGAGCTGCTGGTGCACTGTCTGTTACAACTACAACACTGGAACAAATAGGTAACAACATTATATACAAAAGGTAGACATTTCCAGTGACATCTCAGCCAACAGTCTCTTGGACCTTCGAGATTATTCAATATCGAAATACATCGGAGGAATTATGATTCAGTGTTGCGAAAATATCTCGAATCCCGTTCCTGCTTTCCTGTTTTTTTGTGTCTAAAAGGTATCCGAGGCCATTTCTTTTTGCTAGCTAGCGTTAACGTGCTAGCTGCTAGCTAGACAACTTGTTAATTTAATACCACAATTTGACTAAATTGTTCCCAATAGGCTGAATCCGTGAGTTGTAACGAAGCTGTTTGTCAAAGAAATCCAATTACCATCCTGTCGAGCTGGCAAAGCGTTAGCCAGCGACAACAAGGCTTGCTAATATTAATTAGCTTGCATGCCAAGGTTAGCTGGTAATAACGTTAGCTCTTGTTTGATTTGACAACGCTTAACGTCATCTACGTGACTGCCCTGCATTAACGTTAGCTAATTCTGTGTTGTTAAGGTCAGTGATTTTGTCAACCGGACAACTAGCTAGCTAGCTAGCTAGCTTAACTAATACCACCAAGTAACAATCGTTGGTCTAGCTCACAGTCAAGTGTTTATTTTTGTCAGCCTACTGTCTGCGACTGCACGGTCATTGATTAAACATTCGCTATCTTATTTGGCTAAGCTATCATTAGCATGCTAATATTTAGTCTCGATACTTGTTATTCTTGCCCAGATACTTAGCTAGCTAAATAAGATGCTGGCATTATTTGGTCCCTTTTACCTAGCTAAATAGGAAGTATATGCTTTGTTGATTGTTAGTAGTCAACTTTGTTCTGTCTGGCTAACGTTAGCGCAAACGCTAGCCAGCGCTGTAAGTTGGTGAGAGGCAGACATTGGCCTAAGGCATCTTAGAAAACATTAGCGATCCACATAGCTACTATAGCTAGCTACATATACTTGTGTAGCTAGCTACTCAACACTCGCGTTGACAGTTGTTAAGAGAGGATCTGACGGATACCTTTCGACTTGACAGTTGTGTATTTTTGATTTGATCATCTCATCAAACGTTATTGAAGGTGAGCTAACTTGCGTGCGGGACATGTATGTGTTTTTATTTAAACTTGATCGTCAGCCAAACAGACCAGTGTGTCATGGCAGCAGTCAGAATACCAAGTTAGCTTACGCTGGTTTAACGTTACTGGTAGCCTGCTAGCTATATTACATTAACCCGCTTGCGAAAGACGGTCCAGCCGATGCTGCCATTTTCGACGTGTAGCTAGCTAATCTTAGGTGAATGTAGTTGTTATTTGCCTCTTAAGGGGCTAACGTTACACTTCAGTATTTCAGTAAACATTCGCCGTTTCATAACGTTACCACAACAATGTGCAAACAAGGTAACGTTAGCTCGTTGTTCGAATTAGGCAGTGCGTTTACTTAGGGAGCTGAGAGGTTGACACACCGGTACGCCAACTACGCATTTCCATGTAACCACTGCTACGTTAGCCGACGTAACTTTTACTAACGATTCTCTGGTATGTGCTCACTATACTTTTTAGCGTTTTCTTGTCGTAATACTCAACATTTAGCGGTTACAAGTTTCGTTTTGGGGATGTGGGAGTTTTGTATTGATACGTATGCGACTAAGCTACTGTCAAAACGTATGGCACTTGCTAGGATATGAGTGGCTAAACATGCTAGTCGGTGGTGGTAGTGGTAGAGAACTACGTCAAAAAATATAGGCCTCTGTAAATCTTGGGTATAAAAATTGGACACTGGCCTGCTTTTTAAGTGGTGTACTATATGAAACTTTGTACCGGCTAGTGTTTCAAGCTGCCGATCATCTGATGTGCTTAACTAATCACATTATACGCGAGTGTGGTGCACCAGTTGTCAGAATGGACGAATAAACAAAGACTAGGATGCACTGTCAGTGCAGGCCTAAAATGGCCCGTGAGCTTCCCAAGTGTGGCGTATTTTTATTATCAATGATATAATGATTTAAACCCCAATTATATGGGTTAATTGGTAATGTTTATTTTCTAGATGGCAAAAAGTATTTAGGTTGTGATTTAGTAGTCTTTGTGTATCAATTGATACAATCATCCTGCTCTCTCTCTCTCTGTGTGTGTGTGTGTGTGTGTGTAATATATCAATCATTCCTGTCATCAGTACCCTCATGCCATTGACTAATGAGCATTACATATAAATTATACTTCATATGTAAAATACATTTTCTTTCACATCCTGACTAAAATGCTTACTACAACCTACCCCAACAACAAGCTGTGTTGGTCAGGTTTCTAAATGTTATGGCAATTTTAAAGAAGCATCTTAAGTTGTTGTATTAATAATGTAAAGTGATATTCTGATGATGATTATTGGATGAATTAATACCAGTTGTTCCTCCTTTCAATGGACTATCTTAGTCCAAATCAAGTAAAGTACACTTGGGGTTAGGAGGATAATTTGTGATAGCTTTGCAGTATAGGCCAAAATGTACTCATGATATAAAACTGTTAATTTTGTATGAAGTGCTGTCTGTTAAACCATTATATTATGATTTAATACATACAATAAGAGTTTGTTTTAAGGTCATGTACTGGTTTTACTGTTAGTGGTTTACATAAGTTTACATACATTTTGTTGCACACAGGCAAAAGTGAGATGGTGCTGGGAACATAAACTGAGCGGTGTGGATCTAGCTAGTTTTTTTTTTTTTTTTTAAGGAAGTATACTACTGATCTTGATGAAATATTTTTAATGAAATCTACTGTACATATAGTTAATACAATTCTAAGCCTACAGTTTTTATTGTCAACTGGGAATTGTCTGGTTCCTTGCTCATGAGCTTTCTGGCAGCCTGCTTTTGCCCCTACATGATAGGTAGTGTCAGTAATAGGATTTGTCAGTTGTTTACTTGTGGGAGTTGGTATCTTGTGATATAGTATAATTGACGAGACAGTCGTTCCCCTGATCATCTCAAGGGCTAGAGAGTTGAGCTTGATGGTGCAAACGCTCCATCAGCTGTCATCTACAGCACATTAACTCATTTTAAACCACGGACAACCCAGTGGTTGTTGGAAAGCGTAGATATAAGGCATTGCATTTTGTCAGTGTTCTTATGTGGTTTCTCTCTCTATTATTATTATTATTGCAGTGAATGGTAGTGTCTAGAAAGGGTATGTCCCTTCAGGAGAGAGGTGCCAATGTCCAACCGGCCTAATTCCAATCCAGGGGGGTCACTGCGCCGTTCACAGAGGAACACTGCTGCGGCCCAGCCACAAGACCACACAGTCGCAGGAAGGTAAGTCTACCTGCACACTTAGTGTCCAGTTTTAGTTAAAATCTCAATCCAAAGTAAGAGGCTGTTGTTGTGGTTTGTGGGCAACATTAGTTGGAGTGTAAAAAATAAGGGGTGTTTTAGTAGAGGGATATTGGTATATGGGTGGTGTTTTTCTGTAGTTAATTGGATTTTTAACTTAATACAACATTATTATATTGGCCTCTTTAATCAAAGGGGAAGCTTATCTTGTGTTCTTTTGATCATAGTCAAATGCTGATTAACTCTTTTAGCTGTTTTTCTTGCTACTCCAGAGGCGTTAATTATCAGAGGACATGCAGACGCAATCTGCCAAAATGATTTGGGGATTGATCAAGTCTCTTTTCTTTTTATGTGGCTTAATTACAGAAACCCACACTATCACTTGCTCTTTAATTTCTAACCTTACAGGTTGCAGTCAGAGCAAGTCAAACATAAAGCTAATTCCCCACCTGAAAGTAGAAGACCTAATTCTAAGGCTTCCAAAGCCACAGCCAGCTCAGCCACTGGTCAGTCCAGAGGGCACAGCTCAAGAAGGTACCCCTCCTCTCTATTTGGTGCTTATTGTGCGTGTGTGTATCTAGGGTCAAGTAAAAATCTACAATGAAGAAGTTTGTGCACCTCTAAATCTGAATGAGGACAATGAATGTGGCATTGTAGTTCATCACTTTTCATGGTTTGAGGTGTTTTATAAGATGGTGTTTTGTTGTCCCTCTTGCTCCTTAGCAGAAGCGGTCTTACTCTGTCCGTGGCTTCATTTGTGTTGCAAGACGAGCCAGAGGCTGCAGGAACATCTGAACAAGAGCGACCAGGCCACCAGTCAAAGAGTGAAGGCCCCCGAGGGCTGAAGCGAAGCGAAGCTCCTGACCAAATTAGTACCTTCGGACCGACCCCTGCCAAGAAGCCCAAATCGCTCCCACCACCCAGAGACAATACCTCAGAGACCAAGAAAGGCCCAGCTAAGTCCAAGAAGAGATCACTTGCGTCAGAACCACCTGCATCGTCAGGTCGAGGCCAGAGCAAGAAGAGCGGGGCCGCTGGGGCCTCACCAATTCCGAAACGGAAGAAAGCGGACTCCCTCCCCGGTCTAAGCAGCACCGCTGGGTCCCTCCCCAATCGTACCGAGGGCAGAACTGCAAAACCCACCAAGCTGGCGTCTAAATCAGCCGCCTCAGCCAAAGCTGGGTGTAGCAACGTGACAGACTCCTCCTCCTCATCTGCCTCCACCTCTTCCTCTTCCTCCACCACAGGCACCAACAGCGCCACCACGCAGGGCGCCCGAGTTAAACAGGGAAAAGATCAGACCAAGGCACGACGCTCTCGCTCAGCCTCAAGCCCTTCCCCTCGCCGTAGTACCCGTGACAAGGAGCAGGCCAAAACAGCCAGCTCTTCAAAGTTTGAGTGGGCAGCACGCTTCAACCCCAAAGTCAACCTGCCAAAGCCCAAACTTTCCTTGCCCGGATCCTCCAAAACTGAGACCTCCAAACCTGGGCCATCAGGATTACAAGCTAAACTAGCAAGTGAGTCACATTACCAATGTAGGGTAACCTTCCGGTTATAATAGAAACGCTCATTTTAATCCCCGGTCTGAGATCTCTCTCTTATGGCGTATGGGGAGGGAAGTATCTGCAAGGGTTTGTTTTTTTTATTTTGTAATGTGTTTAATGTGCTTGTGGAGGGTCAACACATTATTCCCGTGTGCTTCAATGGAGGTTACACCTCTGGGATTAAATGTCGCAGGGCCTGTGCAGCGTCACAGGATCAGTTACAAAACCTCACTCTTAACCGCTGGGAGCAAATATATTTAACTGCTGCCCAGTTGAGACACATTACCGCACATACTCACCACAGAGGAAAGCCATACAGATACATGCTTAACTTCTGATTAAAACTAGCACAGCAGTAATTTTCACATCTTTATAATTGTGATGCATTGCATTCTGGGACTGTTGGCAGAAAGTAGTGTACATGGCATGGGCACTACCTTTTTTAAGTTCCATTGAGGAATATTTGAGGGCAATATAAGTGGATACATTTACACAGTCAGATTGGCGGGCAGCAAATAAAGGTCACCATATAGTAAATGGGGAATGATTTCAGACACAGCTGAAGCCTTTTATCCAGACATTTGTGTGTAGCATCATGTATAAATACAGTTGGTGACACACTGCATTCAATATAGCGTGCGTGTCTTGACTAGAATATGTAGTTCACATGTGGCGAGTGTGGGCTTTACTGAGCTGGTGAACTGGCTCAGATCAGAGTTAAGTACCAGTAGACTGAAACTGAAGAATAGCTAAAAACATAAATACTGCTAGTTGCTCAATTGTCAGTGTTGTAAGGTATAGGATAGGACAGATTCAAATTGAGAGAGACTTTTTTAGTAAAATAGTCTTTATGGTGGCATTTATAAATTCTTGTGACTTGTTCAAACAAGGCGGCATGGATGAAAACTGAGTGCAGAACTTTACAGCAGCTAACGTTAACGATCGAGTTTCCCTGATGCGGAGCGTCGCCTCCAACACGGCAAATAAACTACAGTTATTACATATACAATTATCACTATAGGAGGCAGAGGAATAGCTAAACATTTGACACGCCGATCAACAGAGAGCAGGAGAGTGAAAGAGAGACGCCATCGCTGACCAAAGTAGCTAACCAAGCTAATAGCGTGTGGGAAAACGAGAAAGTTGCTGAAAGAAGGAGAGAGCTATGAGTGCTTGAGTGAACTAGTGTAACTGTAAGTGTAAAGTGGATAATTAGCCGCTGTAATGAAGAACATAAGTGTTGAGCTACAGAAGCAAGACGCTGTCAGCAACACAGAAGCATCGTCAAACGGAAATGTAGCAATACGCTTACTGTTGCTCATCAGCCAAACAGCAGGCAGGACAGCCAAGCCGGTGTAGCCAGTTTCATTGATTAAAGTGGAGGTTGCTCTGCATATTCATAATGTTATGTCCAATTATGTGTTCAATGATCAGATTGCATATTGACGATTTCGAGTAACCACGATTGGATGATTTGAAAATATAAGCGATCGGCCAAGCCTATTAGCATTGCATTCCATTTTTAATATCTGTGAATTTTTGCAGGTATTATTAGAAAATTTTCAATTACTGCAGCAGTATAAAAGCTGAGGCTTGGTACCAAAGCCAGTTCGATACACAGGATAAGTTTTAATTATAAACAATACAATCATTTAACTTTTTTTCAGTGCTCTTTTGTGGACAAACTATGTAATGGCAACTGTCTCTAAATTACCATATTAACATATCTATCCGTCAAGCTCTAGTACCAGTACCAAAGATACTTTGCCACATACCATACTTTGAAAAAATGCTATTTGACAAAATAAGGCAAAAACGTATTAAATGCATCAGTGTTAAACTTTTTCTTAACACAAACTGCCATACAGGAACTCTAAATAAACTAAACTAATAAACTAAAATGACTTAACTTTTGGTACCTGACATTTAGGAATATGCAATGCTATAGCAACTCTTTGGTCAGTCCTTAAGAAGTATTGAGGTTTGATACCCATCCCTAATGAGAATAGGAGAAAAATGCATTGAATGGTGAAGCTGTTCATGTCAGTGTGGGGTCAGTCTGGTGTAGCTAGGTGAACGGATAGAAACTGAGGTGGGCTCTGTGCCCTGGGCACTAGCCCCAAATGGAGAGACCTCTCCTAAATTGGCTTAGCTTGTTGGCCCACCAGCTGACCAGGGGTATGTTTGAGGGCAGGGAAGGACTCATAAGCTGCTTCTGTCAAGAGGAAAGAACTTCATCTCTCTCTATCTCTCTCCATATCTTTATCTGTCAGCCTCTAATATCTTTTAACACACACACAGATTTCGCTACTTTTAGCTATAATGGTGAGTAAGCATAAACAATGCAGTTTGCTTATGTTCCAGTGATTCTGTATGGCTTTACATTGCACAATGCCTTTTTTTTTCCTTTTTTTTTATCATGTTGAATGTTACTGCCACCTGAACAATAGGAAAATCTTTGTGATTGTATTGAGTGGCTCTAGATAGTTTGAGCTGTATTAGGAATCTCTGGGGAACTTGTGATGTGTGTGTGAGGGATTACTGTTTGACCTGGTATAATTCAAAGGTAAGGTCAAATGAAGTAGAAAAAAGAAACAATAGTGCTTATATATTTAATTTAATTGGTCCTAACCCTCTCAATGGTTATTTTTGTACTACTGAATTATGAGTCACAGATCTAGCATGAAGGTTGTCTGTCATAGGGCCATGGGTTGGGTTACTATTAATACCCATCTAGTCAGTGGTACAGGGCTCTAAACGGGCAACACTAGAGCCTTTACTATGTTGAAAAGTAACACTCAGCATTAGACTGCTCTTTTTTTTTTAAAAGACCTGTGTGCAATAATTATGATATGGAGGGATGTTTTCTATTGTGGTACCACAGCCAAGTATGCTATTGTGTTTAATAGTTTAACCCAAGTATTATCTGAAAGTTGTTGTAAATGTCTGTGATGGTTAATATAGCTACATGACAAATGTTTCATATTATCTGGCCTATAAATTACCACAAATCACACAGGTTTTGATTTTACGTTGTTCTAAGAATGTATCCCAGTCAAAAGAAATTGATACCAGTTTTGGTGCCTAGTCCACAGGTGGGTTATGTGTCACCTTTTTTCCACCGTAGGTTTGAGGAAATCCACTAAGAAGCGCAGCGAGTCTCCTCCAGCAGAGCTCCCCAGCTTTCGGCGGAGCACACGCCAGAAGACCACGGGCTCCTGTGCCAGCACCAGGTACAAATCACATTGATGACTTAATGTAGTGTAAATATTGATACCTAAAAAAATACATGAACTTTGGGAGTCTTAAGCTTCATGATTTGTGCACACTTATGAGGGTAGACTTTATAATAGAAACACCCCTCGGTGTAATAATATAAGCAGCTCCATAAACTATAGCCCCAAAGTGACCAAATAATAATAAAAAAAAAAAAAAGACCTTGATTAATGTTGGATTTATTGCAGGCCTGTTGTATTAGACTGCATTAGTTTTAGCTAAGTGTACCAAATATTAAACTGGCATCAGAGTGTAGGTTTTCAAGAGTTTAAACATCAAACGCGTAGCACTAATAAAGCAGCGATAGCGTTCAGATTTTAGAAGTCATCTGTCTCAAGTACAAAACAAAGTATTAGCAGTTAACAGTTACAATCAATTGACCTATTGTTTTCTATGTAAAACTCGACTCCACACAAGCAATTTTAAGCCTTTTTAAACAGCCAGCACAGGATGATAACTAACTTTCGGAATGTACTGTACTTTGTGATTACTCTGCTGTCACTCATACTGTCGATCTGTTTTTACTCATATCACAGTCGGCGGGGCTCAGGCCTGGGCAAGCGCGGGGCAGCCGACGCTCGCCGGCAGGAGAAAATGGCCGACTCTGACAACAACCAGGATGGGGCCAACTCGTCAGCCGCTCGCACTGATGAGGCATCACAAGGGGCTTCAGGTACCTGTGATGCCACTTTTTCAATTCTTTTTTTGACAGTAGAGCATCTGTCCTTTTTTATATGCATTTTTATATGTCTGTCTGTCTCTAAATTTGTGTGGAAATTAAAACTCTTCATGCCCACGGGTTTATAAGTTTTTCCTCATGGCCTCATTAAAAAAGAATTAGACCATCAACTTGAAAGACTATTATTTAACTTTTAATTTTCACTATGAATTATGATTTGAATATTGTTTCTGTGTCCAGCGTCAAGCTCGGTTGCTGGAGCTGTGGGCATGACCACCTCTGGAGAGAGCGAGTCTGATGACTCTGAAATGGGAAGGCTTCAAGGTATATTAATCCCCCCCCCCCTCTCAGATTTTCCAGTCAATCCCTGCCAAGATTCACCATTTGTAGACTATGTCACTATATTTTAGGGCATACATGTATGTACACATATCGGCTTTTTTGATGCTATGGCTTTAAAGGCAGTTCTCTCAGTTTTACCTTTTTTGTAGTTGCTCTCTAAACCTTACTGTTTTTGTCCCTATAGCCCTACTGGAGGCCAGGGGTCTCCCCCCACATCTTTTTGGGCCCCTGGGACCCCGCATGTCACAGCTGTTTCACAGGACTATTGGCAGTGGAGCGAGTGAGTACAATCATCTTACCTTAACATCAGTGTTCTTTATGTTTGGTGAACTCTAGATAACGGTTGACAAATTCTGCCCCCCTTTATCCAGGCTCCAAGGCTCAGCAGCTACTACAGGGCCTGCAGGCCACAGGTGATGAGTCTCAGCAGCTCCAAGCTGCGATTGAGATGTGCCAGCTGCTGGTGATGGGCAATGAGGAAACACTTGGAGGGTTCCCTGTCAAGAGTGTGGTGCCCGCTTTGGTTAGTCTTTCTTTTGTTTGGTCATTGACCTCTCTATTATAATTGGCTGTCCTGCATGTTGTATGCCTTACCTACACGATCATTTGCTGGATTGCACATATTGTTTTTGTGCAATATGAAAATCAAATACATTTTCATAGAAATGAAAATTCTAATTGTTAAATGTCGTCTGTGATATTTGACTACCACTTATCTGATTCCATATTAATGCTCTAAACTTTCTTTTACAGATTACACTGTTACAAATGGAGCATAACTTTGATATTGTGAGTATGATGAACTTTTTATTTCTGTAAATATAGTTGTCTTTTGTTTGAGTCATTCATTTTCATAATACCACTGCTTATTTGCATGTCTTTGATCCATGCACACAGATGAATCATGCCTCTCGTGCACTCACATATATGATGGAGGCACTCCCTCGGTCCTCTGCTGTGGTGGTCGATGCTATTCCTGTCTTCCTGGAGAAGGTAAGACACACTGTGCACTCTATCTGTCCCTAATCACTTGTTAATTCGCAATGGTGGCTTTTTAATATGCTAATGCCTTGTTCCACCTTCATGTGTGCAGCTTCAGGTGATCCAGTTCATTGACGTAGCAGAGCAGGCCCTGACTGCCCTGGAGATGTTGTCAAGGCGACACAGCAAAGCCATTTTGCAGGCTGTAAGTGTCTCTTTTGTCATACCCTTAAATCGCCCTGTCTCTTCTAACCACGATTACACACAGCAATAATGTTATCATTTCGTCCGTCACAGGGTGGGCTTGCTGACTGCCTCCTCTACCTAGAGTTCTTCAGCATCAATGCTCAGAGGAATGCCTTGGCCATTGCAGCCAACTGCTGCCAGAGCATTACTCCAGATGAGTTCCACTTTGTTGCTGATTCTCTCCCACTGTTGACTCAGAGACTCACACACCAGGTGCGTTTTTTCTCATGTCAGACAATGATGAACTATAAAATGCAACACCATCACAGCAGGGGTTTGGCTCAAGTGGGGATCCTCTTGGAACAAGTTTCACAGAAATGAAATTGAATAAACACATGGTTAGAAACAAGAAAACAAGTTAATTTTCTTAAAATGTTGTTGGGGTTTCTCCATTTTCCCACATCAATGATGTACAAGGCCTGTGTTGGATATGACTTGAGAAAAAAATTTATACTAGTCATACTTGCTTGCAAAATGTATATGAAAAATGGAAATGCATGTGAATTTGTAATTTTCACCATACAAATGGCCAGCATCTTAAATGCATTTAGGTCAGTTAGGAGATGGAATATGGCTTGGTGAGGGTGCCTTGTCTTGACTTATATTTAAGTGCAAAGCGTTGTCAATTTAAATAGAGAATATTTAGATGTAGATATGGTGAAAAATGTTAACCATCGATACAAGTTTTAATATTGTATTCTACAAATTCACACAGTGAAATGTTGCATATTTTGCTTCAGTAAAGCTTATTACACAGTACAAATCATCTCGACATCTTCTCTTTGTGTAAAATAAATTCCATATTTCTGCATATTTCTTGTAACAGAAATTAAAAAATGCAGCAGTTTTGTGTGATGCGCTATAAACAATGACAGAAATATAAACAAAGGTGACAATCATACTTCAGTGGTTTACTTTAGTTGGAGGGCCAAAACTGAGAGAAAAATGTGCTTTTCTAGTTTATCGCCATAACTTAAGACATGATTTTGAACTGTAAAGTATTTTTTAGAGACGTTTTACCACTTTTAATAGTGTGTTGGTCAAACATTTGAAAAGGAATCATGTTTTAAATGTACATAGTTGACAGGAACTACATCATTAAATGTAGCCAGTAGATGTTGCTTGTTCTTCCATTACAAAAAGTCTGCATTATTTGTTGTCTGAGGAGTTCCTGATGCCACATTTGCACTAGTGGCTGCAGCAGGCTATTGATGTTGAAACAGATTGTAAGTCACCCAGCCTGATTTTTATAGGCACAAAATGTAGTTTTGCAATGTGGTTTTCTGAGTTCACTAGTGAGCGAGTTTCAGTTTTTTATCCGTCCTCCTCATCTTAACCTCTATAAATTGGTGCTTAAAATGGTATTTAGCCATTTGTTTCAGGATAACCTATTGTAAAAATTCACTAATGGCTATATTAATTAAACTCTCTTTCAGGATAAAAAGTCAGTCGAAAGCACTTGCCTCTGTTTCGCCAGATTGGTAGACAACTTTCAACATGAGGAGGTTTGTATCTCTATTGTTTTTAAGACTTTTTTTTTTTCTTTTTGTGTTTGCCATGTCTGTATTTTCTCCTCCATTTGCAATCCAAAGCCCCAGCTAATGTGCATATGTGTGTTTAAATCAACAGAACCTGCTGCAGGAGGTGGCGTCACGGGACCTGTTGACCAACATTCAGCAGCTGCTGGTAGTGACCCCTCCTGTTCTCAGCTCGGGGATGTTTATCATGGTTGTGCGCATGTTTTCCCTGATGTGCTCTAACTGCCCCTGCCTGGCAGTCCAGCTTATGAAACAGAGTGAGTAATACACACACACACACACACACACACAGACAGGTCCCACCCTTGCCCCTCACTTATGAATAAGAAGAAACTTTATAATTTGTCACATACAGTCGTACAGTAGAATGTAGCGAAATTCAATCTCTGCATTTAACCCATCCTATGTGCAGGAACAGTGGACAGCCACATACAGCGTCCGGGATGCAACTCTGGGTTCAGTGTCCTGCTCAAGGACACTTCAAATTACACCCTGTCATTACTGTTATACATATTTGTAGGTGTGTTATGCGTATTTGATACCACCGCACCAAATTCTGTTCTCAACTTAACACTTTAAAGTAAAGGCTATTTTTATAAACTCAGTCTGGCGCAGTGCTCACTCCACAAAAAATGCTGCAATACATCACTTCCAGCAAACTTCATGGAGAACGACAAGGGCAAAACGGCATCACCAATCTGTTTTAACCGCAGATTCTCTGGTCTAGCCATCTATGGGTCTAGCTCAGCTATAAACGCAGAATCCGTCAGCACTGTGGAGATAGGTCTGGCAATGCGAGACTACCGGTAGGGGAACGTTACAGACACCGTTGTCTTTACTTCACCTGTTCAGCTGCAGTTTAGATAACTTGACTGTCCTGCTGTTACAGATGTAAACTAACCACAGACAGTTGTCTCATTCAGTGACTCACGGCAGTGCATCGCTGCAGTTCATGGCGGCGCACAGCTGCGAATGAATTTATGGGAACCAATGGATATTTGGCATTATCTTTGCCATTTAAAAAAAACAACTAATTCTGGCCTGGTGGCCCCCTAGGCTTGTACAATTATAGGGGAAACACTGCTATAGCTTAGACATTCTATAGCACATCTCAACACATTTTCAACTTGAGCAGAAAAATCTTTGCCTTAATTTGAACCATTTAGACTGAATTCATATCTGCTCACATCATCTCGCATCTCATTGACTGCCTCTAAAATGTGCACTTCATTCAGTCACAACAGACTTTTAGCAGTAGTGAAAGTATGTGTTGATGATGCAACAGGGCAGATAATGGCAGAAATCTGTTTGTTACCTTTTCTAAACAGACATAGCAGAAACTCTGCGTTTCCTCTTGTGTGGTGCATCAAATGGCAGCTGCCAGGAGCAGATTGAGCTGGTACCCCGGAGTCCCCAGGAGCTCTATGAACTGACCTCCCTCATATGGTAATATCTATTTGCCTGACTTCTTTTCAGTATGGTATGGGCAATATTGCATATTGCCCATTGCAATATTAGAATTTTGGGGATTTGGGGGCACTAACCTTTTTTAAATTGTTCTGGCAGCAAAAAAAAAATGACATGACATGAAAGCCTGAAAACTGTTCTTACATGGTCCTCTGCACAATTTACAGAAAGTGTAAATATACTCTGCCCCACTGAAGTGGTGCCTACAACAGTGTCACAAATGTTAGTCCTGCTTCTCCCAGACCTTGAACCACAGATACAATTGTTTTGCCACAGTTATCAATTGACAATGAAAATTTGAAGAACAATCAAACCTATTTCACTTGATGATAGTTAAACGGAATTTAGATTAAACAAAATGTTGTGGCTTTTTCAAACCGCTCTTCTTTTTCTTCTTAAAGCGAGCTGATGCCCTGCCTGCCTAGAGAGGGCATCTTTGCAGTTGATGTAATGCTGAAAAAGGGCAGTGCCCAGACGACAGAGGGAGCGATCTGGCAGTGGAGGGATGACCGGGGACTGTGGCATCCTTACAACCGCATTGACAGCCGCATCATTGAGGTATGAATGCATCACCCACATTCTGTATCGTTGATACCTCAAAGTCTATGATGAAATCATCATTGAGCAAGAGAGTGCATCGTGTTATGTTGTATCCCAATGCATATCCTTAGTGTTGAAATATTAGAATGTATTCTGGTCAGTCATTCTGGACCTTTGTCACACTACAAGATAACCATTTGAAGGATGAATAATTGATTTAATCTATTAAAATGTTGCATTACATTACTAGACAACATTTAGTCTATTTTACAGTGTGTCGGCATATCTCATATGCATTCATTAATAAATTTACACACACCCAAATATATGGGGCTTACCCATATGGGATACTGATGTTGGGTGTATCTGGTGATTATCTTGCCCTGCAGACAGCACACCAGAACGGGGAGGATGAGATCAGCTTGTCAACCCTGGGCCGTGTGTACACAATTGACTTTAACTCTATGCAGCAGATAAATGAAGACACAGGAACTGCACGTGGTATCCAGAGGAAACCAAATCCTCTTGCCAACCCTAATACAGGTAATGCAGATCTTTTCAAATTACAGATTTGTGTAAAGATAACAGTGTATTGTATTTTATCCTGACAATAAAAGGAACCAGAAACACTTGCTCTCAGCGCGTGATGTCTGAAATGGTGACCCTAAATATTTTTAGCCTGCTCCACTGAGTAGGATGGCAACTGTAATTGGCTTGAACAGTTGCAACTCCCAAAAGTGACTCAGTTTCATGGCAAAAATAAGTATATAAGTTATACTTGTTAACTGCTGTATTTTTTTTTTATAATCTGGTAAATCACCATGCATTCACTGAGTGAAAGTCAGTGGACTTTTGTCTCCCAGATTATTGCTACTTTGCCCATTTCTCACACTAGCTGCTTTTATCGGAGACGGAGCAGCAAGCTGCAGTTAGTCGGTTGCAATGTTGTTTCAAATTGTTGTGCATGTGTATACCTGACGTGTACAATACAGCTTCTCCATTGAGTGACAGCTGAGCTGTGACAGTTGCAGTGTGGTTGAGGCAATAAACCTGACCGGTTACCTGTCTGTCTTTAGGGAGTCACCAGGAGGTTCGTAGAGAAGATGCTCGAGCTCAGTTGATGAAGGAGGACCCTGAACTGGCAAAGTGCTTCATCAAAACTCTGTTTGGGGTCTTGTATGAAGTGTACAGCTCATCGGCCGGCCCTGCTGTCAGACACAAGTGCCTTAGAGCCATCCTCAGGATCATCTACTTTGCTGATGCAGAGCTACTGAAGGATGTGCTGAGGAACCATGCTGTGTCCAGGTAATGGTGCCTGGGCTGTGGCTTACTTTTAATTGTGAAATGATAGCAGGACTAGGAGGTTATCTTAAATTACCTTTAGTAATTCTTTAAAAAGAAGAAAGAACTTGTAGTATTTTAAAGACACAAGGGAATTACAGGTGACATTCTTTGAGTTGAAAGTAAATTGACTTCTATCTATTTTTTTGTATGTTTATTTCTACAGTCACATTGCCTCAATGCTATCCAGCCAGGACCTAAAGATTGTAGTGGGTTCTCTGCAGATGGCTGAGATTCTCATGCAGAAGCTGCCTGATGTTTTCAGTGTCTATTTCAGAAGAGAAGGTAGTCTTTAATCTTATACTAAATGGAAATAAGTTGCTGTGTATTGTGCTAATTTTAAAGGCTTTAGACAATTTCTTATGGGTTTCTCCTTTCTCTTCCAGGTGTGATGCACCAGGTAAAGAATCTGTCAGAGTCTGAGAGCTTTCTAGTCACTAGTCCGCCAAAGGCTTGCCCTAGTGGCACTGCCAGTTTGTGCACTACCACCATCAGCACTGCATCCACCACATCTGCTAATAATGCAACTCCTGAGCTGGGCTCACCCAGCTTCCAGCACAGCATGGACGACTCACTGGACCTCAGCCCACAGGGGTGAGTATGTGGCCTTTTGCTTTGGTTTGGCTGTTAATAGACATTTAAAAAAAAAAAAAAAGTTTCTAACACAGGCCCAGTGCTAATGTCGCACTATAAATTATCCCCATAAACACAAATTGCACTTGCAGCCTGGGTTGAATCACCTAAGAACAGTTTTGTTGCCTGATAACTAGCATTACAAGTTCTCTTGACAACTGATAAATGGTAGCATACATGAATTGCTTAATAAACACACTAATAATGTATAACATGCTCAATGTATACTGATGTATGTATGCTTGTCAGTTGTTATTGTAATGAATGGGCAAACCGATGTTTTCACCCCCCAAGAGCATTATAGTAATTATTTTCTCCTCCATCAAGGCGGTTAAGTGATGTCCTAAAGAGGAAACGGCTACCTAAAAGAGGGCCCAGAAGGCCCAAATACTCTCCCCCAAGAGATGATGATAAAGTAGACAATCAAGGTAAGTTTGTGTGTGTGCGCTGCCAGTATTTTTTTTTATATTACTGTTTTGAAATGGCATTTTGTAGTCTTGGATATGATCATAACCCTCCTAATCTACCTTTTGGTTTCTTTACAGCAAAGAGTCCTACCAGTACTCAGTCACCCAAATCATCCTTCTTGGCCAGTCTTAATCCTAAAACCTGGGGCAAGCTGGGTGCCCAGACGAACAATGCCAACTCAGAGCCCTCACGCACAGCGGGGGTGAGTGGCCTGGCAAGGGCACCTCCCAAGGACTCAATTTCTAATAACAGGTACAATGATGAGAGTTAATGGGCTTCCCTGTTTCCCACGCCTGTATTATCCAAATTGCATTCTTTTTCTTGTCCTTGATGGAAAGCGATGTGAATGAATGGTCACTGATTGTGGGGGTAATGTGTGGATCACTCGATGTAATCAGGGAAATGTATTTTGTATTGGTTTGTAGAGACAAAATAAAAGCATGGATCAAAGAACAGGCAAGTAAGTTTGTGGAGCGCTACTTCAACTCTGAAAATGTGGATGGCAGCAACCCTGCACTGAATGTACTCCAGAGACTTTGCACAGCCACGGAGCAGCTCAACCTGCAGGTAATCACCCCCATTATAGTAGAGCAAGCATAACATAACAATATAGCTGTTTTAGATGTTTTCCTTAAAGTTACAATTGTTGTAGAAATTGATAAATAGAGAAACCTAGAGAGATATAGATACTAAAATTGACTATATAAAGTAATGTTACACCAGCACTGAGACATTTTTCTGATATGTTCTGTTTCCCAGGTGGATGGTGGTATGGAGTGCCTGGTGGAGATCTCCAGTATTGTATCGGAGTCTGACGTGTCGTCTTTTGAGATCCAGCACAGTGGGCTGGTGAAGCAGCTCCTGGTCTACCTGACCTCCAACACCGACAGGGACTTGCTCAGCCGCGACGTGCGGCTCAAGAGGTTCCTTCATGTGTTCGCTGGCTGTCCGGTGAGCGACTAGAGCATGTTATGTTACCGTACCTTGTCGAACAATTTCATGACTTTGGCTAAATATTCAGAATTTTAATTTGAATCTCTTTTTATCCTCCTGTTTGGTATGCAGCTTCCAGGAATGGAGCCTGTAAGTCGTCTGGACCCAACAGAGAATGGTCCGTACCTGGCACTGGTGCATAAAATGAACAGCTGTCTGAGCCAAATGGAGCAGTTTCCTGTCAAAGTGCATGATTTCCCCAGTGGCAACGGCAATGGCAGCAGGTCTGTGGTTTATTATTTAATGTGTTATATACTTTATATTCAAATTTAAGAATATCAGTATAGAAACCGTGTAGTTTGATATATATTTTTAAAATTGTTTTTTAAATGTATCTCTCCAGGGGTTCTCAGGCACTGAAATTCTTCAACACACATCAGCTCAAGTGTCAGCTGCAGAGACACCCAGATTGCACTAATGTTAAACAGTGGAAAGGCGGCCCTGTGAAGATAGACCCCCTGGCCCTGGTGCAAGCCATTGAAAGATATCTTGTTGTCAGAGGTGAGGAACTGTCGTGGACTACCAAGTGCCTCATTGAATACAGATGGCGCCACCAGAGCGTCCTTTAAGAGGGGAATTCTCCATTTTTCCTCCATATTGACCAAATGCCAAACATTGTCATTTTAACCATTCTTATAATGGGTTATTCCGCGTTTCTTTAGTTGGGTTGTTAACTATAAATCTTGTTTTTACAGGGTACGGCCGAATCAGAGAAGAGGATGAAGACAGTGATGACGACGGTTCAGATGATGAAATCGATGAATCACTGGTATGGGATATTGTTCATGCCAAATAAGTCAAATTTTTGAAACTGTACACCCTTGATCCTGTGTTTATTGAGGGTTAAGTTCTGCTGTCACTTCAGTATTATCAATAAACCGTGTTTGTAATGCCACTGTCATTTATTGGTTACCCAGGCGGCACAGTTCCTGAACTCGGGCAGTGTACGTCACAGACTACAGTTCTACATTGGTGACCACCTGCTACCATACAACATGACTGTATACCAGGCTGTACGGCAGTACAGTCTTCAGGCAGAAGAAGAAAGGGAGTCGACGGACGATGAGGCAAACCCACTTGGGCGAGCTGGCATCTGGACCAAAACTCACACAATATGGTAAGAATGCTCTTTTTAAAAACATTTTTAACTGCTTCTTTACTTTTTACTTTTTTTTTTCTTACAGAATAGGTCTTGTGCCTCTGAATTTGTCTGTTCTGATCTTGCAACTTTCTTAACCTTCACTGTCACTTTTGAAACTAAAGAGCAATGTTTTTCAGGATTTGTTGGTTTAAATCTCATTAGCCAGTCCTTTCCAGACAAATTTGATCTCTTCATTTACATAGTAAGTAGTGTCTAGCCATGCAAATTTATTTGCCTAGTTTTTATACTCTATAGTCCAGTGTGAAGTGCATAGGCTGTGATAAGCTCATAAATTCACCCCCAGTTGGAATTGCAAATAATGATTGGCCTTAGTCTTTTCACAAAGGTGAAGAATTGAGGCAAGGCATTGTTTCTGGTGTAAAAGCTTGACATATATGCTCATCAAAGCATATAGAGATAACCTATCCCATCTTGTTTCCTGACAGGTATAAGCCTGTGAGAGAGGAAGAGGATGGCAGCAAAGACGCTGTGGGTGGAAAGCGGGGCCGAGCCCAGACGGCTCCCACCAAAACCTCACCTCGCAACGCCAAGAAGCAGGATGAGCTGTGGCATGGTGAGAATCTTAAATATCTCCTAGTGAAGGGTTTCTCAAACTAGGTTCAACATTTCCTAACTAGCTCTGCTTCTTTCCTGCAGCTAGCTGTATACGAACTGTTGTACCTGAACTGTTTAAGTAAGGATTCACATTGCCAGGGTATGGGCTCAGCGTAGTTAATTTCTTGGTTATGTTTACAAATCAAAAAGCAGTTGCGTGACCAGATCTACAAGCATGTGATGATGGGTGTTTTAATCACACAATTCTTATCGATTTCTTAGCTGTCTGAATCTGTCAGTCAGTCAACTTCATTACTGCTGTTGATTCCCGTCACTTCTAGATGGTGTGTGTCCCAGTGTCATCAATCCCTTAGAGACGTACCTCACTTCGGAGCCACCAGAGACCATAACCTTTGATGACCCCTCATTAGAGGTCAACCTGCTGCTGAGAGTCCTGCACTCCATCAGTAGATACTGGTTCTACTTATATGATGTAAGTCTTTCCTAAAGAATTACAACAGGAAGTCAGTGACTTGTTGTCAGTTTATTTCTGAGTTTAGGTTTGAACATTGCACCAGACTCCTAATGCCTAATTTGTGGTTCTGCCGTGAATCTACGCCGTAGGCACATCTGTTATTTTCTTAAATAGATACGCTAGATCGAAGCAGACACACCAGCGCACAAGTATTAATCTTTGCAACGGCGTAGGCTCTGTATATAAATCAGCCTTACGTTTTGGGTCAGTGGGGGATTTAACACGTAAGCTAGCTGTGAAAAGTTAGGGGTAGTTTTGTGAGATAAAATAACAATGTAAGTAACATGAATATTTTTGGTTGTTTTGCAGAATGCTGTGTGTAAAGAAATCATCCCTACCAGTGAGTTCATTAACAGTAAGCTGACAGCCAAAGCCAACCGTCAGCTACAAGACCCACTGGTCATCATGACTGGGAACATCCCTACTTGGCTCATTGAGCTCGGAAAGACGTGGTAAATGTTTCATACGTGAGGTGGAATTAGATTTTCCACCTGTATTGTACAACACTGATATTGGTGTTCATTTTTGGCTTATATGACTTGGTTCTCACATACATTTTTCTCTCTCTACAGTCCTTTCTTCTTCCCCTTTGACACCCGGCAGATGCTATTCTACGTAACTGCCTTTGATCGCGACAGAGCCATGCAACGCCTACTGGACACAAACCCTGAGATCAACCAATCAGATTCTCAGGACAGCAGAGTTGCACCGCGTCTTGACAGGAAGAAGGTACAATGTATTGCCACATTAAACTGTTTTACTTTTGTACTGTACTGTTGTTCTGTGGTATCTTATGGAATCCGCCAATTGTACACAAGTGTATCTGTCATCAGTTTTGTTTATGTTAACATTTTGGTGCCTATTATTGTTGTTAAGGACAGCTCTATTTTCTCATTTTCTGACCTGGCTTAAACCTTATTTTCTTTTGTGTTTTACAGAGGACGATAAACCGCGACGAGCTGCTAAAACAGGCCGAGTCTGTGATGCAGGACCTCGGCAGCTCCAGGGCAATGTTAGAGATTCAGTATGAGAACGAGGTACCGGTGTTGTCTGTTAAGTTAATAGGGCTGTCAATCGATTTAAGTATTTAATCGCAGGATTGTCTATAGTTAACTTGCGATTAATCTCACATTTTTTTATTTGTTCTGAATGCACTTTAAAAGGGATATTTTTCAAGTTTGAGCTGCTTTTGAATCAGGATTATTGCCAAAACAAGTTACACTTACAAGGAATTTGCCTTGGTGGTTGGTGCATACATAAATATACACATATACATGTTATACATGTGAATGTGAATTAAACAATAAATTCAGTAACCGACAGAAATGTATACAAAATAGCTGTTTAACATAATAAAAAAGAGGCTAATGATCACTGATTTAGTTAAAAATGTAAGTAATAAATTCTGTTACTGAGAATGTCTCTCTTTAGATCAAATGTGTGGCTCTTTTTATTTGTGATTGAGGATCAGGTTTAACCTCCAAAGCCGTACAGGGTGTGGCCCTGCCTCTTCTGAGCGTACACCACATCCTTGGCGGTCACCGCCTTCCTCTTGGCGTGCTCGGTGTTAGGTGACGGCATCGTGGATCATGTTCTCCAGGAACACCTTCAGCACTCTGGTTTTTGCTAGCCGTCCACAAAGTTACTGCATGCGATGCGTTACTTCTGCTGCATCGCTTCCCGATTTCCCAAACTACAGAGCAGAGGAGGAATTTGCGTTAACTCATTATCGCGTTGATTTTGACAGCCCTAGTTAAAACTGAATCATGACTTGCACTTTGGTGCGTAAAACGTGTAAAAAGAGTTGCAGAAATGAGATTCTAATTTTGTATCTTGTTCCAGGTTGGCACAGGTCTTGGACCCACTCTGGAGTTCTATGCTCTGGTGTCTCAGGAGCTCCAGCGGGCTGATCTCGGCCTGTGGAGGGGTGAAGAGGTCACGCTGGCCAATCCTAAAGGTATAAACCCTCAGACACATGCATGATATGATGAAAAGCATGACACGTTGACTTTTACTTTTCACTTAGAAAACATAAGACACTGCCACAGTGACATTTTACTAATAAAGTATTTTTTGTCCCACACTGATCATATGTTTGGGAAGGTATGTGCTTGGTCAGATGTTGGTAAGATGTCCTCACTGATGGGCCCATGGTTAGACAACTTTCACTCTAAATATGATTGCACTGAATGTAAATATAAATGCTTGTGGGAAGATATATGTACTAATTTAACTCTGACCATACTTATGTCTCTGCCCCAACAGGTAGCCAAGAGGCAACTAAGTACATGTTCAGTTCCAGGGGACTGTTTGCTGTTCCCTTCGGCAGGACAACCAAACCAGCACACATAGCCAAAATCAAAATGAAGTTCCGTTTCTTAGGAAAGCTAATGGCGAAAGCCATTATGGACTTCAGATTGGTAATAACCTCCTTTTTTCTGTTCTATCTTTGTAATAGACTCATATTTTCAACTGAGCATTTGCGTTCTGGAATGCTCTTCTGTCAGTGGTAAATGTAACTTATTTAGACCTGCTGTACAAGCTTTCAGGCAAAATCAATGTGTCTGCTTAATGGCAGTCAGATACATTGTTAATATTTAAATTATTGGCCCTTGATTGGTCCTTGACATACGATACATGTTGCAGCATTTAAAACATACCATATCTTTTTTTTTTATGAGGGTAGTGCATCTCTACTAGGGCTGAAACGATTCCTCGAGTAACTCAAATAATTTGATTGCTAAAAATCCTGGATGCAAAATGATTTGCCTCGAAGCTTCGTTTAGTTAATGTTACCAACGTTGTATCGCTCGCGGTGTTTCCGCAAGGAGGATTATTACACCGGGCTGGCGCTGCTGGTGACACATGCCATGAAGACTGATTACAAACTGAAGAAAGAGCGTAAGGGGCTAAGAGAAGAGACAGGCTGGGGAAAACGACAGAAAGCGTCCAAAGTTTGGAATCGGTTCAAACGTAATTAAAACGAAGACTCTGTACAGTGTGTCTACTGCAAAATCGAACTAGCTTACCACAATAATAGCACGACGTCAATGCTTCAGCATCTCAACAGATAACATTGAGTCTAACTTAATCATCCATTCCATGAAGCGGACCCGACAAAAGTAAATCATATGGACGAGTCGTATGGACGATGAAACTATACCAAACGCAACAATTACCAAAAACAAAGACATGAAAATACGTAGTGGTGACCACAATTTGATCTAAAGAGCCGAAAAAACAGCGGATTGTTGCAAACCATTTTCTCTCACTCTCTCTCTCCACGGAGAAACAGCTGATCAGCGATCTACTAGCATAAGTGTAACAGCTGTGTAGCATTGTAATCAAATATATAAATAAAAATAGGTTGAGTATAACTAATATTTACATATCTGACTATATACAGATCAGTCTCAGGTTGAAACTTGTAGTTCTGAAAGTTAAGTTGCACAACTTAATGTAATGTTTATGTATGTTTAATGTATGCCTTAGTTTGAGATTGTTATTGCATTTCAGAAAATGTTTTCTTTTAAAAACAATGTAATATAAATAAGTTTTTTTAGTTTTTTGAGAAATTATATTGTAAGCAACGTAGGCAATAAAAATGTTGTTTTTTCCAAAAATATCTACCAAACTATTGTATATTATTGCTCTTCAATAAAACAAAAGTATTTCTTATCCGATTTAATAGATGGAATAATCGGTAGAATACTCGATTACTAAAATTATCGATAGCTGCAGCCCTAATCTCTACCTTTTTTATAAGACGTTCTGATACCTATTTAGATAATGGGGTACGTAACGGTTCAGGGACGATACATTTTAATTTGGAATGATTCAGTTTGATTCGATGTTAAAATGATTCGGTGCGATACGATTCAATCTGATAGTTGAAATTCGTTTTAATGTAACACTTTCATTTCCCATTCTAAATTTAAATAAGCCAATTCTATAAAGGAAGCATTGCTTACCTTCAAATAAATAATAATAAAAATGGACCAGGTAATAGTAAAGCTAGGCCATGCTAATAGTATAACTTAAACTTCAACTAGCCACTTACTCCTTACTGCTGTAATCGTAGAGACAGTAACTCAAACATAGGTCCACGTTACACAGCCATTGTGAGCACTCCAATAATGATCATCTAGAGCAGTGGTTCCCAACCTTTTCTCCTTGGTGCCCCCCCTACTTATATCTAAGAAAAGCTGAGACTCTCGAGATACAACCTTACTTTCTTTTTTGATACAGAGGAGTTGTCAGCACTTTTACGTTTCTCCGCCATGTTTCATAAAATAGTGATGCTGTGGCAGCAGGAAAAATGAGGATGATAGCAGCTAGCATCTGACCTGATGACAGCAAGGGTCACAGGTTAAGAGGTCCCGGAGGTTTGGCCTACGAAGTAGCCTGCCTACAATTTCAAGCGAGAACAAAAATACATAGTTTTTATACAGACTTTTGTATACATTATCTATTCTAGTGTGTATTATCATAATTTGTTTTTTGTTTCTTTTTACCTCAACCTCAAACCATTATAAAGACTTGTGCACCCCCTGTGATCTTTGCCGCCCCCCTGAGGGGTCCCTGGACCCCAGGTCGGGAACCACTGATCTAGAGCACAGGTCAAACTCAAGGCCCGCAGGCCAAATCCGGCCCCTCGCAAATTTTTATCCAGCCCGCATATCAATTTAGGTTGACAATAGATTTTGGCCAGCCTAGTTGTGCACAGAAACCAAAAAGACGGGAAATTCTTTTCAAACTGTAATTATGTGACACTCAAAGCAGAATTTGGCAGATTTGCAGACTTTGAGACTGTAATTCCCACAGAAGCAGAGAGATTTAGGGTGTGAAACAGGTTGCTGTAAAAAAATGTAATCATTGTTCTGCAAAACTCTGTGACGGCTAAGGAACTTTCTTTACGGCTTTGTCAACATAACTAAGTGAGAAGGCTATATGAGACATGCAATAATACAGTCAAATATGTTTGACTTTGATTAAATAAAAGCATGTCAATAAACTCTACATGTCGGTCCCCTGATGTGATTCTTATGTCCAAGTGTGTCCCTTTAGTGAAGTTGAGTTTGACACCCCTGATCTAGAGTATTACGTAAGTATACGTGTGAGCACAATAATACTGTTGTGAGCGTTAGCATGCGTCTAGCAGACTTTATACGGTGGCCCTGAAGTGCAAATCACAACAGAAAATAGAAAAACGCAACAGCAAATCATAAAACGCAACGGCATTAACTTCTACCAGAAAAAGTAGGGCCTATCTAGCAGAGGACGGACCCTGCTGATTGGACAGATGGACTGTCCGTCTGTTAAAAGTAGGCGCTTTTCCATGTTTTTCACCTCTCCTTCCTGTTAAAAGACAAGGAAAATTTGCTGTTTTCCTATTTGCTGTCGTGTTTTCCTATTTGCTGTCGTGTTTTCATATTTGCCATTTTGTTTTCCTATTTTCCGTTGTTTTATGATTTGTTGAAATGTTTTCCTATTTGCCGTTGTGTTTTATGATTTGCTGTTGCGTTTTTCTATTTGCTGTTGAGATTTGCACTTCAGGGCCACTGTACTTTTATGCCAATGTAACGTAACATCTTAGAACATATAAACTCTCAGCCACTTTCACCGCTAACTCCAAAACTAACTTGCAGTCAGCACGTTTGTTCTGCAAACCCAAACGTAGGCGCTGATTGGTTGATCCCCACCACCCCCGAACATGAATAACTAAGTCCGTAATCAGGCATTTGTTTCCGTTGCGCACATACATAAACCAAACGCACACCCGGCTCTTTCAACGGCATTGTAAACACCGCAGCCGCTTCTTTGAATTGACAGCAAAGCTTTAGTCAACCGATTCGTAACGTTTAGAGCCGGTCCATCGACCAAATCTTTGTCCATTTATCGTTGTAGTCGTATCTGTGATAATACAACCGAATACCGAGTCGTATCAGTGAATCTTTACACCCCTACTTTTTATGTACATTTGGTGCCAAGTGTGTGGTTTTTTTTAACTGACTTTCTGAGCAACTTTCCACCTGCTCCTCTTCCCAGCTGGACCTACCGCTGGGGCTGCCATTTTATAAGTGGATGCTACGGCACGAGATGTCTATAAGCTCCCATGACCTGGTGAACATCGACCCCGGTGTGGCAAAGTCCATCCAGCACTTGGAGGATGTTATCCGCCAGAAAAAGAGGCTGGAACAGGACAGATCACAGGTGAAGCACAGCACCAGAGGACGTCTGATTTAATGCATTGGTACCCGAGTGTGGTCCTGGGGTTCCAGGTTTCATGAAAACGTACTGTAATACAATGTATCTCCCCCTGTCTCTATTGTAACCTGTGCTTGTGTGCAACAGACGAGGGAGACCCTACAGCAGGCACTGGAGAGCCTGAACATGAACGGCTGCTCAGTAGAGGACCTGGGTTTGGACTTCACCCTTCCGGGATACCCCAACATTGAGCTGAAAAAGGGCGGCAAAGACTTTGCAGTAACGATCTACAACCTGGAGGAGTACCTCAGGGTATGTGATGTTTTTCTTGCAACTCTCACTCTTTTATACTTTTTCTCTGTCTTGATGTTGTTCATCTTAAACTTGATTTTTTCTGTGTTTTTATTCTCTCCCTCCAGTTGGTGGTGTACTGGACTCTAAATGAAGGAGTGTCCAGACAATTTGAGTCATTTAGGGAGGGGTTTGAGTCAGTCTTCCCCTTGCATCACCTGCAGTATTTCTATCCAGAGGAGGTAAGCACATTTTCTGTTTGTCATTCTTCTCAGTCCATCATGGCAATTGACAATATGATGCACTTAATAAAAACATTTACAACTACATTAAAGGTCCTTGCACACCGAGTCCGAAATTTCCGCTTGTTAAAAAAATAAGTACGGCTCGCGTTGTCATCACGTTTACATACTGCCACCAAACGTTTGTCCATCAGAAAAAAATCCGATCAGACAGTTTCATGCATTTTTTTTTTTTTTATTAATTTTTTTTTTTTGCACCCGTAGAAAGCATTTTGAGGTGTTTTGACACTACAGAGCCACCGTACAGGCGGACGTGAAAATCAAGAATGGCTGCTGACAAGTTGATTTGCTTTGGCTTTTTAAAGGTCCCATGGCATGAAAATTTCACTTTGAGTTTTTTTTTTAACATTAATATGAGTTCCCCCAGCCTGCCTATGGTCCCCCAGTGGCTAGAAATGGTGATAGGTGTAAACCGAGCCCTGGGTATCCTGCTCTGCCTTTGAGAAAATGAAAGCTCAGATGGGCCGGAATCTGGAATCTTGCTCCTTACGAGGTCATAAGGAGGAAGGTTACCTCCCCAAAACAAGCAAAGTAGCAGTTGGTCAAAGCCACACCCCCTTCCTCCTCAATAGCTACAGACACAGAAATGGCACATACTAAGGAAAGCTCATTGTGGAACTGGCTCTAGTGGCTGTAATTCTGCACCAAGGCTGAATTTCGAGAGAGACTTCAGATACAGTATTAGGGGACCACTAAGGCCTATATAAAAGCATCCAAAAAGCACCATGTCATAGGACCTTTTAATATGTGGCTCCAGTATCGCTAGCAAAGCATCAAACTATGCCACTGACATCCTAAAGTAAACTTTAAATCGATTGGGATAATCCCGCAGCTCCTTGATAAGGAGGTGAAACTCTCCTCTCTGCGCAATCTCAGGATTGGCTGGACTAAATATTTTCTTTGTTTAAGAAAAGAGAGGACATCAAAATCATCCTCACTGCTTGAAGACTCTGCTTGAAGATTTTGTATAGTAGCAAATTGTCTTGCGAAATTTTTCACAATGGATTAATTAATACGCATCACACTCGGTGTGCAAGGTGTCCGTGCGTGACAAATTCTTTGGATGACAGATACGAAAAAACGCATACAAAAATATAAATGTATTTTATTTTTTTGTCTCTTCTCTCCTGCTGTAGCTTGACCAGTTGCTGTGTGGTAGTAAATCAGAGACATGGGACGTAAAGACGCTGATGGAGTGCTGTCGACCGGACCACGGCTACACACATGACAGGTGAGACCAAACTTTTTTTTATTTATCCTAGCACACCAATAAATATGGGTCTGGGCTACTTTTCTTGGCTCCCTACACAACACTGACCGGTATAAGTAAACTTTTGTCTCAAGATGTGCTTGACGTGTATTTCCTCCCGTGTTTTTGCAGCCGCGCCGTACGGTTCCTGTTTGAGGTGTTGAGCAGCTTTGATGCCGAGCAGCAGAGACTTTTTCTGCAGTTTGTCACAGGAAGCCCCAGACTGCCTGTCGGTGGTGAGTCACCTCTCATACACAAACGCAAATGCATCAACGCAGGTCAGATTGCTAATAGTGCGTTCCATTTACCTCAGAAGCCTTATGCTGCGTTCTATTTACGTCGCAACTCGGTTTTAACGAGGTCAAAGTCATAAACACGCCCCCTGACCTCGGATTTACGAGCTCGGACAACCTCGCAGTAGCCCGAGTTCAAAATCCAACATGGCTGCCCCCTGTATCAACAGTTTTGAAAGCTGCAGTAATGTAAAGTTATAAGCACTTCTGTCTTTGTCGTTCACACAGGCATGTCCAACTTCTATCTGTGGACATGTTGTTACGCTGTTTGCATGCACAAAAAACGGCGTAATGCGTTATCAACAGCTATTGCTAACAATAGCTAACCGGGCTAGAGCTAATGAAAATCCGACTTTTAAATAGAACGCATTCAACTCGGGTATGACGTTATTCCCAGCTCCGGCTTCCGAGTTCCAAGGTAAACGAACGCGGCATTAGCTGGGAATGACGTCACACCCGTGTTGACCGCATTCCATTAAAACAAGTCAAGATTTCACTGTGGGGTTAGCTCTATCCAGGTTAGCCGTTGATAGCGATACCAGTTGATAACAACGCATTAGACGGGGGTTTTTGTGCATACAAACAGCGTAGCAACGTGTCCACAGATAAAGGTTGGACAGGACTGTGTTTAAGACTGGTTTAATGATACACAAATGAGACAGAAGTGCTAATAAACTGTATATTACATACCTGCAAACTTGTCACCTTTAGGCGAAATTCGCTGTTTTGAATCATAATGTCATCCATGTGAATCGTGTAGATCCGTAGAGTTTTTATTTTAGGGGGGTGGGGGGGTGCCAGCCAGCCAACATTTCCCAGACAGGAGTGAGAGAAAAGGTTTAATGTCGTAGACTTCGCAATAAAATAGCTTTGATGTGACGTTTCGAGTATTGGCCAATCAGCTTCAGGATGTCTACGCCGTCTTCGTCTTCTCATTCCCTCCAAATTTTTAACCTTTCACTCCAAGATGAACTTTAAACCGATTTTCTACTATGGCAATGAACACGACTTTTGGGGTCAGTCTTGTTTCCTGGCATTACAATGTAATATGCTGTCTAACTAACGTAACGTTAGGTAACTAATATAAGTTTATTTGATATAGCACCTTTTTACAGACAAAGTCACAAAGTGCTTCACATGATAAACATTTGTAAAAATACACTACAATCCAACAGAAAATTAACAAGGGGAAAAAAGAAAATAATTATTGAATGACCAATGAAAATCATTTCAACGATTAAAATCCAAAGTCAACAACAAGAGTCAAAAGCGAATTTAAACAAATGCGTCTTCAGCTGCTTTTTAAAAGCTTCAACAGCGGCTGCAGAACGTAAGACAGTAGGAAGGGCCTTCCACAGGTTTGGAGCTACTGCTTCAAAGGAACGGTCACCTTTTTTAGAGTGCGTGGGACCACCAGTAATCCTTTGTTAGAAGACCTGAGGGACCTGTTAGTAGTGTACGGATGGAGCAGGTCCGAGATATAACCAGGTGCCAGACCATGCAAAGCTTTATAAGTCAGAACAAGAACTTTAAATTGGATCCGGAACTTGATCGGACGCCAATGTAATGAGTATAAAATTGGAGTGATGGGCGACATCCTGCTGGACCTGGTCAACAGCCTAGCAGCAGAGTTCTGGACTAGTTGTAGGCGATCCTGGACGACTTGCTAAGACAAGTGAAAATGGAGTTGCAGTAATCAAGCCGGGGTGATATAAATCCACTAGTCGGTAAAGTAACGGTAACCTTCCAAATAAAGTTGTTTCATAATAGAATACAATCCGAGCGGTAGTTGCTGGTTGTATTTCGCTGGTCTAGAGCTCCGGGATGTCGGTTACCAGCGGCAGTTGTTAGCCAATAATAGGTGACTGCGAGACAGGTACTGGCACCGCCAGATTACGGTCCTTACAGGTGCCATGGTAACATTAGTTGAGTTGTGCCAGAAAAAGTGAGCGTCATGAGGCGTTACTAATTAAGGTTAGAAAAAAAAAAGATCGTGGTTTGGATTTAAACTCCTGAGGAACGACCAAGCGTTTCCTGGGTGAATGTATTGTCGCCGCAAAGTGAAATCTGCTCTCTGGTTTGAGAGCGCTGGGTTTTTATGTTGACACCACGTTGTGCCATTTCATTTTGAGATTATTTTACATTGAAAATTGGAGTGCATAAATAAGTGTTTTGGCATGGCTGGCCGAGTGGCACTATATCCATGGTATTGAAAGAGGGATTTAATACTTGCATGTTTTTGTTTTGTTGTGTATTCACAAATCGCACACTGTGTAAAGTTACAGTTCACACTCAGAATAATGTGGCTGGGTTAATACTAGCATCCACAGCATCAGAACTATGTGCAATGTTGACGTCCGTTTTATAAATTAGGAGAATTCGATTATGATGATGAAAACGGTTACAAAGCCTCTAATGGCTGGCTCCGGAAAATTAAATGAAGCCATGTTAATTAAATCCCAATTTAGCACATAGCAAATTAGCACATATTTAGCAAGATAAGGCATAATTTTCTTATTTAAACATAATTACAGAAAACTTGTTATACAAAATATATTTGTCTTAATGTCAGTAATCAACTGGGGAAGTTTTGTGGTTATCACTTAATGTATGTCCTTATTCACCTGGGGTGTCTCCCCTTAACAGCAATTGACTGGTTAAACAAGTTGTCATTGTTATTACATTTTAAATAAATCATTTAAATTTGATCATATAGCCAATAATCAAGCCGTTCCTTAATCTGGATTTTTTTAATTCATTGTTATTTAAGATAAATTAATATTTCAGTGGTACTTTTGAAAAAGGGTACACATCTGTTGTTTTGCACAGTTTATAGCAAACAATGGGAAAAATTCAGTCATGTTTGCAGCTCATTCTTAAAAAAAAATAAAAAAAGAGATCCTGATAAAATCTGAAAAACATTTTCTTTTTTTTTCTTTTTTAATTGACTTAAGAGCGGAAACACTGGAATAAACACTGAATAACAAATGTTTTTGCCTGAAGTTAATATTGTCCTCCTCCTTAATTGTCTTCTCAGAGTACACCAGAGTGGTACATTTTAAAGCTGATATTTAAAAACAATCTTGTAATGGGGGAGCATGCCCCCGGACCCCCCCCCTAGGGTTCAGGTGTTTGCCACCTTGTTCACCTCTTAAGAGTTTGCAGGTATGATATCACTACAACTTTCACTACTGTTGATGCACAGAGCAGCCATCGTTGGATTTTGGGGTCGGCTTGCTCGGGGTACTGTGAGGTGCTCCAACTTTGAACTCGGAAATTCAGACTTCTGAGTACAAATGGAACGCATCATAAACATCCATGTTTTAACACACAATGAGATCCCTGACTTAAAATAGTCTAGCATTAGCCAAAATGGATATTTGCTGAGCTTATACAGGTGCTGGTCATATAATTAGAATATCATGAAAAAGTTGATTTATTTCAGTAATTCCATTCAAAAAGTGAAACTTGTATAATGTATACATTCATTCCACACAGACTGATATATTTCAAGTGTTTATTTCTTTTAATTTTGATGATTAGAACTGACCACTAATGAAAACCCCAAATTCAGTATCTCAGAAAATTAGAATATTGTGAAAAGGTTCAATATTGAAGACACCTGGTGCTACACTCTAATCAGCTAATTAACTCAAAACATCTGCAAAGGCCTTTAAATGGTCTCTTAGTCTAGTTCTGTAGGCTACACAATCATGGGGAAGACTGCTGACTTGACAGCTGTCCAAAAGACGACCATTGACACCTTGCACAAGGAGGGCAAGACACAAGGTCATTGCTGAAGAGGCTGGCTGTTCACAGAGCTCTGTGTCCAAGCACATTAATAGAGAGGGGAAGGGAAGGAAAAGATGTGGTGGAAAAAAGTATACAAGCAATAGGGATAACCGCACCCTGGAGAGGATTGTGAAACAAAACCCATTCAAACATGTGGGGGAGATTTACAAAGAGTGGACTGCAGCTGGAGTCAGTGCTTCAAGAACCACCACGCAGACGTAAGCAAGACATGGGTTTCAGCTGTCGCATTCCTTGTGTCAAGCCACTCCTGAACAAGACACAGCGTCAGAAGCGTCTCGCCTGGGCTAAAGACAAAGGACTGGACTGCTGCTGAGTGGTCCAAAGTTATGTTCTCTGATGAAAGTACATTTTGCATTTCCTTTGGAAATCAAGGTCCCAGAGTCTGGAGGAAGAGAGGAGAGGCACAGAATCCACGTTGCTTGAAGTCCAGTGTAAAGTTTCCAGTCAGTGATGGTTTGGGGTGCCATGTCATCTGCTGGTGTTGGTCCACTGTGTTTTCTGAGGTCCAGGGTCAACGCAGCCGTCTACCAGGAAGTTTTAGAGCACTTCATGCTTCCTGCTGCTGACCAACTTTATGGAGATGCAGATTTCATTTTCCAACAGAACTTGGCACCTGTTAGTTGTCAGTTCTAATCATCAAAAGTAAAAGAAATAAACACTTGAAATATATCAGTCTGTGTGGAATGGATATACATTATACAAGTTTCACTTTTTGAATGGAATTACTGAAATAAATCAACTTTTTCAGGATATTCTAATTATATGACCAGCACCTGTAGATATTTGCTGAGCTTGTATGCATGTATAAAATGTGAAGCCATGTCTCTACTGTATCTGTACCTGACACCCGGTACTGCTTCTGTGTCTCAGGTTTTCGGAGCCTGAATCCCCCTCTGACGATTGTGAGGAAGACCTTCGAGTCAACAGAGAACCCGGATGACTTCCTCCCCTCAGTTATGACCTGTGTCAACTACCTGAAGCTGCCTGACTACTCCAGCATAGAGATAATGCGAGAGAAACTGTTGATTGCGGCCCGCGAGGGCCAGCAGTCTTTCCACCTTTCCTGATCTCTCCACATCTCACATTCAAATGCCTTCTACAGCGACTGATGAAATCATGACTTCCTTCTTAGTTTTTTTGTAACCACATACATTAAGGCTACATGTACAGCCTTCTTGTTAGAGAAAGCAGCTTGCAGAAAAATTAAGACTCTAAATATATATTTGCTGCCCCAGTCTCTCAAAAAAAACAAAAAAAAAAATATTAAAAACAAAAATGGAAAAGTGTTCCATGACTCACAGAACTTAAAATATAAAAAAAGAGATAGTAAAACTTATATCAGTAGTTGAGTAATGTTTAAAAAAAAAAAAAAATGATGAAAACATCTGGGTGACATTTTAAATTGCATTGCTATGTGATATTTAAAAAGGGATGTCTCCTCTCCAGAATGGTGGACAACGTTACTGGGTGACGGGGAGGACGGGGAGGGAGGGTCAGGGGTGGGTGGGGGGGGGAGGGTTCCATCGAGCAAGCTAGGTTTACTTTAGCTCCAAAGATCATTTGTACAGACAAATTTGCAGACTTTGCTCATTCTACACATTTGATAGAATAGCTCTTTGTTCTCATGTCTCTTCCCCTCAGTTCGTCTGATCACATTTTGTTCTGTATTATATTGGCCCCAGTTTGTGTGTTGCATTTTGGTTCGGCTTCTCCCCCCCCCCCACCGTGTGTCTTTGCTTCAAGTTGTGGAAAAACGAGAGTTGCAGTTGGTTGAATGCGGGTAGTGATGAGCGCATATTATCTTTTTTTATTATTTTTTTTTTCCTCCCCTCTACCCAAGTTGAGATTGTGTTCTGGCCGACTTTATTATAGAGAGCTCCAGCTCAAATAAAGACTTGTAACCAATGTGTTGATCAGGTAGATTTGGTTTTGCTCTTATTTTGATAGTGTCTTTCTGTTGGGCCCTACCTGATGTGTAGGGTTATCTTGGTAGACCAAGCTCTGAGCAACCCTCAACACATATTGTAGCTGGGCACAAAATTTGGCTGGTCTCATTTTATCGTTTCATGGCCAGATAGCATTTCAAGTTCATTTATGGAATAAAGTTTATATGCAGTTTCACACCCCATTTGAGGTGGGAATGTCTGCTTTACTTTTTATTTTATTTTTTATTTTCTATATCGTCTTTATTTCTTGCTGTAGTTTATTATTATTATTTTTTTCTTTGCACTGCTGGCTTGGAACAAACCGTGGTGTGCACCTGCAGTCTTTGGCCAGGGGATGGCACCACTGTATGTTCTCCTGGCCCAATCGTTCATGTGCTGGTTTCTAAGATCTGCAATAATTTACTGCATCAGGTTCATGTTTTTACCTGAACATAAATAAAGTAACTGTTTGACTCATCTTGGTCATTTATTTATCCATCCTTCCATCGCTTTGCCATGTCGCTCTTTGAATCCTTCACAGCTGGTGGATCCTTTTTAGATAGTGACCACTTTTCAATGGGTCCTCTTAAAGCTGATTATTAAGCAGTTAATTCGGGACAAATCTTGATACGCTCTGGTCCTCCATGGTCATCGACTGTGGACAGGTTTAAGTGAGTTGCCATGGAGACAGCGGCAAGGGTGATTTATTTGACTCACCTGGAATGTTGCTTTTTATGTCTCCTCGGGGGTATAACAACACTCTGGCCTCTAAGCTGGATCTTTACCCACCCCTGTGTTCCCAAACTCTAAACAAGAGAAAGCTTAGCCTTGGATTTAACATAATTACAATAGGTGTGTGTGTGGATGTTGAATTATAGTGAATGTTACTATACTGTTCCTCAACTTTTGTGAAAACTTGTGACTGGTCATGGACTGCTAAAATTTCTGCTTCATATTGAAGTAGAAAGAGGGTAGTTTTTCAGTAGTGCTGTTTATTTTGTCAGTGTTCACTTTTTTTTTTTTGTCTCCTGTCTTTATACGCTTCCAATATAAGATGAGGGACTGAATCCACAGTCCTTGTTTTGTTCATCCAGAGTTTATCGGAAGCTTGTATGTGGCTTTAGTAGTCTCAGTTAATAAAAAAAAAACAAGTGTGTATCTTCTTGTTTCATTAAAGACTTTTGCGAACCTATCCTTTAAATAAAGCTTCAAAAATGCTGGATCTTATAACGCAACTATATAGCATCTTTCGTTCCTTGTAAATGCCCTTGTCTTTTGAACTCCACACCAAGTTTGGGTTTCTATTCTAAATTTGTAATCCGCAGGTAACTTAGGTAATGCCACTTGTCTCAAACTAGTACTACTGGCTAGTCAATTTAACATGTAAAATGGGTGGACTGCCCCTTTTTAAAGTTCAGTTTCCTTGAAAAAACTGTTTAATTGGTTAATCAGTCAAAAATACAAACTGTGACCACCCACTGCAGAATTCCTCACAAAGAAGCATTGCATGAGATTAGGCACTTGGGAAAAGCCACCCTAAAACAAAATTCATAATGACCGAACCAACGTGCCCCATAAAAAGTCAGCTGGTTCCTGCTGTTGTGATATAGGAGGCTTGACTGGTCATGAAAATATTTCAGGTATTTCAACTTTCATGTAAATATGTTTACTCACCACCTTGGTTGTCACGTGATAGTAGCTTGGTGAATGAAAGTTTGTGATCTCTAACCTTTGGGACTGCACCATTCATATACTGTACAATATGCTTTTAGGCAGATTTTTGAATTTTTTTGTATTTTTTTTGGGTTTTGAAACGCCTCCAGTGCCTACATCATTACTCTGCTATTTTTGGACTTGGAGTGCATCATCTCCCTTGTGGTAATACTGCCTGTTATCGCTGGAAAGCAGCTAATCTTATGGTAAAGCCGATGAGGATTTTTCCCCTACAACACCAGCACCTCTTCTCCTCCTCCTTCCTCCTCTGTCTTCCCCAACTACAGCCTCCATCCCACCTTGAAAGCCTGGCTCCAAGGAGAGGTTGTGGATGGTGAGACTCTAAATGAGGAGGGTGCAGAGCAGAGGGGGATAGTGTCGTCAGCTATCATCGTCACTGTGACTCAGAGACAGAAAAGAGCCGAGAGCCCTCCCCTTCTCCTCCCGCATCCCCACCTCTCCCTCAGCCTCCACACAACAGCCAGTCTGCTCTCAGTCGTTTTGCCTGCGCACAGCTGAAGCTCCACATCCTAAAACAGCCTCCTCCTCTCTCTCTCACACACATACACACACGCACACACACACACAAACACACACACATAGTCGCTCACACACCTGTCAGCTACTGCATGAACAGCAGCTGCTTGAGCTCTGAGGAAAGAGGAGAAAGATACACACAACAACAAAAAGAAGCAAAGAAACCAGCGTAAGAAGATGAGGATGAGTGTTTGCATTGCACAGGCAGGTTCCTGCTGCCGTCCCACACAGATCGTACAGAGCTTCACACCCCCCTTGCTTATGCTCTTCCTGCTCCTGAGCAGCAGCAGCAGCATCGGGGCCATCCCCTCTGCCTTCCAGCTGGCCCCGGACACCCCAGCCCCGGCCGAGCCCACCCCAACCCAGGCCACACCTCGCCCGGACCCCTGCGAGGGACGACCCTGCCTCAATGGGGGGTTCTGCCTGGCCCTTCCATCTGCTGGCAGGCCAGAGGACACCTGGGAGTACACCTGTACGTGCAGCGAGGGCTTCACAGGACGCAACTGTGAGGTATGGACACATTTAGTTTTTAATGTCATCTACCTGTATGAACACAGGATTAATACTGAGCAGTCTGTGTGTGTCTGATCTTTTTCTTTAGTTTTTGCTTGAAAGGACAGTGAGTACGTGAGCATGGAGTAGAGGACTAAGAAAGCAGATTGTTCCATGTGTTAGTTATTTTATAAAGCTGAGAATAAAGAGCTGCATTTGCTCATTATTTGTATTTTGATAGGAATTTGTGTTTCTTTTGTATTGAGCAGCTCAGAGTCACTCGGATCCGTTATCATTCATTATCATCATCATCTCGAGGGGTTCACCTTGGATGGTGTGTGAGATAAACCTGCATCCTATCTGTGTTTTGATTTGCATTCAAGCCATACAGTAGATGACGACATGTGCGAGCGCGTTTTTGCTCTCTGCTGTTCTCGGATGTTTTTTTTTTTTAAATAATAGGAGCATGTGCTGTCACTGAGACACGGAGACAAGTGCTGCGTTGCTGTGGCAACAGGAGGGAAGAGCAGCTGCAGTGAGATGCGAGTGAAAACTGTAGATTTGTGTGCGAGAGAGAGTATATAACCATGTACTGTGTGAGGTGTTGAATATTTTGGACATGCCGCTTTACCCCCAAGGTGTCCCCAAGTTTTGTTTTTACTGTGTAAACTAAAGAAGTGCGGGTGAAGTATCAGGCCAAAGGACCAGTCTCCGCACTGCATTAATTAATTGGAACATCTGGACAGTCTTGAATAACACAAGTGCTTTTCTAACATCTCATATTCTTAAAGTTATTTGTGTTCATCTGGCTAAAGCTAGTGTCTTAGCAATTCTACCTGTCTCTTGGAATTGCATTCTGCATGATAACATTGAAATATCAGTTCATCATCAGCCGAATGTAAAAATACAAAATAGATTTGAGCATCAAAGGACCACTTACTAGCTTGTTTTTAAGCTTTCATCTGCCGTTTAATGGAAGTTTGCAATATGTAAATTTTCACCGCAGATTTTCCTTCCCCCCCCCCCACCCATGCATCCTGCTCCTCCAGGTGTGTCTGCACTCAGCCCAGTATCATGTCAGATCAGGAGACCCCAAATATCCAGCAGAGTCCCTGGAAAAAAATGCGTGAATATGGCTGATGGTAAAATATTAAACTCACAGGATTGTTTCTGTTGCATTACATTGCTGGATCGGGTTTATAGCACTTGGTACTCCATTAGAAGATCATTTCCATCGCTGAGAAATGATTTGAAAAGGGACAAGGATGATGTGTCTCCTTTTACACGTCTCTGGAGTTGACCTTCACATCTTTGTTATTTCTACTGCATTGTTTTTACACTTCTATCTATCCAAGGACATTTAAAGTTCTGAAGCAGCCAGTTCTGCACCATGTTAATTCAGCACTTTATTGATCTGCACATAAACCTGCTCTTCTGCTGGATTACATGAAATCCATTTGAGTTTAACAATAAATGGACTGTGCCTGAGCCTCGTTTGCATTAGGCTCAATAGGCAGCCAGGCCTCTGAGTCACGCTGGGGGGAAAGAGAGCATCCGCCAGCAGCAGAGAGGATAAATGAGTCTGCTGCAGCGTCACAGAGGGAAACGGCAAGGTGGCTGGGTGAACTTTAGCAGAGTCACCAACAGGTGGCAGCCATATCCCCCCCTTGTGTTTGCATGTGGATATGCATACAGTGTGTTCGCTTACCTTGTTAGTATATACATTATGACAGTGGAAGGTATGTACAGGTGAGCATTCTGGTGGTGTGCAGGCATTGAATTGTAGCCATTTAGTGGAGCATTCAGCCAGGGACCCGATCACTGTCTCCTTGGCTGTCCTGGTTTCATGTCTCAGAATAGAAAGCAGCTGCAGTTTGTTACCTCTGCAGCCTGCTTTACTTTACCAGCGCTCTGCTCCACACAAACCACAGAGGAGGATACTGTCACACAGCCTGAGCTGAAGCTGGACAATACCTGCACGCTATTATCATATCTTTCATGCTAAGAGAGATAAAAAGCATCTATCATTGAGCACCATGCCCACTGTTCTCTTCTGCCGTGAAATCCTGAGACAATTACATCCTCTCCAGCTTTATCCCTCTTATGCGACAAATCTCAGGTCCAGCATGGGTCCCAAGCTGGGCCCAAGGGGAATCATTGATTTTCACCTCGCTCCCCTCATGCTGCTTGGTTCTTCTCCATGGAAACTGGAGCAGCAGTCAATTGAGATTTGGTAAATGACCTGATTGGCTGAGCGCAGTGCTGGTTTGTATCCCCTGTCCTCTGCATGCATCACAACACTGATGGTCCAGTGAGAAAGGAGATCGAAAAAAGAGATAGCAGGGAAGGAAGGAGGAGAAATTAGTTGAAAAGAAGGGATTAAATAGAAAGAAATAGGATGGGGAAAAATGGAAGAGGAGAGTTGGAGAACGAAAACTATGGATCTCTTCTTAAAGAGAATAAATTCCTGGTTTTGGAGCTTAGTGAAGAAATGCGGTTAAATGAGTGTCATGTAGGCTACTCGCCATCCTCCCTCCCTCTCTCATCTTTTATCTCAAATTCTTTGTCAAACCTGGGGTGCCATACACAAAGCAGGATTAGGTAACAAGCAGAATCTGTATAGCTAAACTTGAATAGTTAGGTTTAGGATTAATGGATTGATTTCGGTCATGCCTGTTGATTTCAGGATATTTCGCAAACATTTTTCAAATTGTTAACCCCCCGGCTGGGTTTTATACTTCAGAAATCAAAGCAGCCTAATGCAAACCACAGCAGCAGGCACCATGGGAAAACAAACCCACTCAACTTGTTCAACTCGCTGAGTTTTAATATCAGCCAGCACCTTTTCTTGCAGCCTGTAAGCTGTCCTGTTGGAATTCACTGCCAATGGCCTTTCTCTGAGTTATTAGCTTCTCAGCCTCTGGCTCTTTCATTATTGAAAGGCCTGTTGTGCACCCTAATGGATTTGGTAACTTGCTCTACAACACAAATGGTTTGTAGCAGTGCAAAACAGCCATCTGTCATGAAGTTAGTTCAGGGAGTTCTTGCTGGGTTGTTTAGCCATTCAGCTATATGAAAGAAGTGGATCATAACAGAATTTGCAGACAGTCCTGGCATTATGAATACAGGATTGTTTATTTTTTTTTACTGTTTTTTGGAGAGGGGATGTGGGACTGAAGGTGGTAAGTGATAAGTGATATCTCTATAAGGAAGCTGTTTCTGCAGCCGAAAGTTCTGCCTCAACTTAATAGCTCGCACAGGGCATGTCAGAGCTGTGATGGACTCGGGGCTTTTTGATCCTTGCGATAATACTTTTTAGATCTCGGCTCATCACCTTTCCTTCTCTCAGCATGTACAGGTGCTTTCTCACTGAAAATCTCCTCAGTTCTGCTGTTATAATAAGCCTTGTTTTTAGTCTTCAGGCTTCTTACTGTGATGTTTGCGCTTTTCTACCACCAGGGACTCTGTGTAAGAACATAAGAAGTAATTTGATATTTAGAGTTTAATTTAATACCACTTTAGTGTTTGTACGGTTAATATGAAGCTAAAGTCAGCAGCTGCTTAGCTTAGCATAAAGACTGGAAACAGCTAGCCTGGCTCAGCCCAAAGGTAACTAAAGCTGCCTACCAAAACCTTTAAAGCTATGATTAACACATTATATCTCATTAAACCGACAATAAACCGTTTTGCAGGTGGTTACATGTGGCATTATTTTTTGGCCGGGAGGAGTGACACAGCTTTCAGCCAAGAAATAGTCCCAGTTAGGATTTGCTAGCTTCCAGTCTTTATGCTAAGCTAAGATAACTATACTCCTGGCTCAAGCTTCATATTTAACAAACTTTTTTTTTTTTTTTTTTTTAAATCCGTATGAAAATTGAAGTGTAAAAGCGACAAGTTGTGGTTTTACTTGATTGTATTTTAAAGGCCCATCTAGGGACGGCATTGCAAATTAGCGTAGACTATAAATGTTGTGGTGTGTGGCATAGGTCTATGCTACATACTTGTCCCTATACAAATAAACATGAAATGAAAATGAGCTATTCCTTTAAGCTTGTTGCCTTATTTGTCATACATACAGTATCTGTGCCATCATCTGTGGGATTAATGTCTATGTAAGAAGATGGGTGTTGCATGTTGACATACAATGCCCAAGACACAGCAACAGACAAAGATGTTAATTAGATGTTAAGATGGGAAAATTGCTGTTTACATCCGAGATCCTTTCACTTGCAATTCAGCCAGTTTAAAGAGTGTCAAGTGGAAGGTGACATTCATCTGGTAAATACAGCTTCTTTTCCAGTTAGGCTAGATAACTGCCAACACAGATTGTTGCATTAAAAAGTTCTGACAGGACTCAGTGAAAGTGAAAAAAGCTGAGAAAGCGGTGTGTGTGTGTGTGTGTGTGTGTGTGTGTGTGTGTGTGTGTGTGTGTGTGTGTGTGTGTGTGTGTGTGTGTGTGTGTGTGTGTGTGTGTGTGTGTGGCTATTCACTCTGCTGCTACAGATACAGTACAGCCTGAGCTACATCCAATTAAGCAGAGCTCAAAGCTCATCACCAGCCTTTGGTCTCTTTGATATCCCTGGCTTGTTAGTGAGAGGGAGAAGCCACAAGGAATATGGTTCTATATAAATAAATAATTATATATATAATAAAATATGTGTTTGTTAATGGACTTTCATATCCTAGAGTGAGTTCTTCCTCTATTTACTGAAGCACTTCTGTTAACTCAATAGTGTCGTTTGTTCTGAAGATCATTCACATGGCTTGGGCTGGTGTTCCTCAAAAAGGCCATTTCAGCTGTCGCCACAGTGTTTTTTAGGTAGTTATGTAGGGCTGCAACAAATTATTAGTTTCATTATTGATTAATATTATTAAACCTATAGTGCGTAGTTTTGTCTCCCCCATGAGTTATTCTAAGTAATAACAACTCAAAGTAATAACTGTCGGTGCATTAACATGATACAAGCCTTCCGTGATTGCGCTTCACTTCCACCTCTCCTCCACACACTTGCTACGTTTTCAAGGAGGATTAAAAAAAACATAATGGACTCTTCAGAAGAGGTAATTGTCTTTACTTGAGTTTCGGCGCGGGAAAGTTGCCTGATGACACCAGTTTCTAAACATAGCCATACTGAGAAATACAGAGAGAGTTAGCTTTGTATCAAATAATTTGGCAATGGCTTGTTTGTAACGGACGTTCATTATTATAATAAAGTCATGCACTAAAGTTTTAAAAATGACTTGAATACAATGCAGAGAAAAGCAGCAAAATCTTAAAATTTCAGACACTGGAACCAGAGGACATTTGACATTAGTTAATTTGACGATTAATTGATCAAATTTGTTGACAATAGACAAATCCATGAATTACCTAGTTAGTAACTAGTTAATAGTTTTCAGCTTTAAAATATCAAAGAATATTGGTGTTGAAATGACACAACTGTACTATCTAATTAAATTGGAAAACACATCACTTACAGAACAAATAAATAAATAAATACATAAGGCTCCTTCTAATTGGCTAGTATGCTGTTAGATACTTTTGGGGAGTACAGGGATTTTTTTCATCTTGTATTGTGCCTAACTTCAGTGGATTATAACATAACATGTATGGAATTAATCTGCAGATGCTTCAGTTTAAAATGAGACCAAACTTTTCTATGGATGTCCGTTTTTGAGAAATGACAAAAGCCAAAATGTGGCCGGCAACAGACTAAGTGAGGCTTGTTTTTAGCCTCTTTATTCCTCTTCTCTTCTGCTTCACTCTTCTAGGCCTATGTCTGAATAAAAAGGCATTACAATGTTTATTTTTTTCTGATGACTACAGCAATATTACTGTTTCTCTCACTGCACTTACAGTAAAACACCTCACTATACTAATAATGAAGTCACTGTGTTAAGGATATTGAAAACCATATAAAGCTACACTAGAGGCTGCAATGTCCGTTACATCCCACTATATGAATTTGTTAGACAGAATATTTTGACAGGCAAACCATGTAGAGTTTGGAGCCACAGGGATTATTAAAAGCAACGCAGTTCAGCATGATGGGAAATGTGTCTTTTAGATAATAAAATATCTTAATTTTTTTGCCTGAGGTTGGCGCAAGAGAAAGCTCATCAAGTGTCTAAAGAGTCCATCCTCCTAATAACCTTTTATGGCAAAGACAAAAAGAGATTCTGATTTAAGTAAGGAAGTAAATTGTTGCAGTTTTTACGGTCAACTTGGAAAATAAATGGAGAACAGCCGCAAACTGTTGCATCATTTGCAAAGGGAAACATCCTCACGTAATCAGTTACAGATGGTTTGACGAAAGCAGGGTTGTCACTTTGGTAACAGGCTGCTTATAACCCTGCCGGCACCTTTGATACAGCAGCTACCCATCAGCAGAAAAAAGAGACTCCTTTGAGCTATTATCACTGAGCTATCACTATTCATGTTGATGTCCTTAGATGTTACGAGGCGGACACTGCTGCCTTTGAGCAGGAGGGCTCTTGGCCAATTACTTTGGTCATTTCCATATCACACATCACCTGGCCTTTTGATCTGTTGGGAAGTGCATGAGGAGGTGGTGGTGTGATGTGTTAGTGAGGCCTGATACATGTAGATGATACAGGAGATGACATGAGCGGCTCAACACCAAGTGCCTATGCTCTGCATATAGATCGCTACAGTCACCTACGGGTCCATTATTATATCCATTATCCATTATTATGACAGCTGAAATTAATATAGTTTTACTTGATGTAATTGACCAGGTTGGCTTGCTCATTAGAATTTGCAATTTGGATTCTATATTGAATTAAATATTTACATTTTTAGTTACGCTAGTAGAGAGAGAGCCCTATTTTAACGATCTAAGCAGACGGCGTGAAGTGCCTGGCGCAGGTGCGTTTAGGGTGTGTATGAATCCACTTTTGCTAGTTTAGCGGCGGAAAAAAGGGTCCGTGCGACAGGCGCATGGTTCAAATAGGTGTAGGTGTGTTTTGGGCATAACATGCAATAAACCAATCAGAGTGTCATCTCCCATTCCCTTTAAAAGCCAGGCGCATTTGTACCTTGGCGCATTGCTATTATGATGGTGGATTTGCTAAGCAGGAAGGAGAGATTTTCAGGAGAAGAAACTGATCTGCTCGTGCGTGAAGTGAAAGTGCCCGAGCAGATCATATCATAATACTATTTCACATTGTAATATTTTTTATTTTTTAATCTTTTGCATGTTTGTGTGCTGCTGCTCGTGTGTGTAACAAGCATAGTGTGTGCGCTGTGCACGAGCTTAGGCACATTTTACTAATGCACTGTTAAAATAACAATGAAATGCTGCGTTATTGACTTTAGACCAGGTTTTTGTTGGTCAATGGTGCGATCACTTTCCGCTCAAGATAACAATACGCCAAGAATTCACCTGAACACACCTCCCTGTAAGACCAGCACACCCATGGGCGCAGAGATGGGCACAGGTGCATTGGCTATTTAAACGTCGTGGGCACTGGACGGGAAATTGACAACTGCATCGGTCTTAAACTAGCAAAGACACTTGCGTCGGGCTTTGTGCTGCGCTGCACCGGGTGCAAGATAGGGCAGAGATGTTGGTCAGTCAGTCCACCATTTTGGTCCAGACTGAAATATCTTGACAACTATAGGATGGATTGAAGTAAATTTTTGTGCAGACATTCATGGTACCCTGAGGATGAATCCTACTCAATTTGGTGATCCCCTGACTTTTTCCTCTAGTGCTATCATGAATGAAATATCTCCACTATTGGATGCAATTTGGGTAATTCATTATCATTCATGAATTGTGATGAGGCCCCTTAACTTTTTGCGCCATCATCAAGTCAAGATTTTACTTTGTCCAATACTTTAGTTTATGCACAAATACCTGAAAAACTAATACAATTCCCATCAGCCTCAGCTATAGTTATTAGCAAAAGTTAGCATGCTAACACACTAAAAGATAACAAACATGGTAAACATCATATCTGCTAAACAGCAGCATGTTAGCATTTGCACTGTGAACATGTAAGCATGCTGTTGTTAGCATTTAGCTTAATTACACAGAGCTGCTACGTAGCATGGCTGTAGAATGATACTATAATTCAGGTCACTTTACAACCATCTAAATCCCTCAAAATGAAAATGTCTGTGTATTATCTAACCATAAGACAGTTGAAGGCATTAGAAAAAATAGTATTCACAAGACAATTGATTACAGAACAGCACATAGTTCATTTTGAAGGCAACAGGTAAACGCAGCCCTGCCGGCACCTTTGATACAGCAGCTACCCATCAGCAGAGAGAGACTCCTTTGAGCTATTATCACTGAGCTATCACTATTCATGTTGATGTCCTTAGATGTTACGAGGCGGACACTGCTGCCTTTGAGCAGGAGGGCTCTTGGCCAGTACTTTGGTCATTTCCATATCACACATCACCTGGCCTTTTGATCTGTTGGGAAGCGCGTGAGGAGGTGGTGGTATGATGTGTTAGTGAGGCCTGATACATGTAGATGATACAGGAGATGACATGAGCGGCTCAACACCAAGTGCCTATGCTCTGCATATAGATCGCTACAGTCACCTACGGGTCCATTATTATATCCATTATCCATTATTATGACAGCTGAAATTAATATAGTTTTACTTGATGTAATTGACCAGGTTGGCTTGCTCATTAGAATTTGCAATTTGGATTCTATATTGAATTAAATATTTACATTTTTTAGTTACGCTAGTAGAGAGATAGCCCTATTTTAACGATCTAAGCAGACGGCGTGAAGTGCCTGGCGCAGGTGCGTTTAGGGTGTGTATGAATCCACTTTTGCTAGTTTAGCGGCGGAAAAAAGGGTCCGTGCGACAGGCGCATGGTTCAAATAGGTGTAGGTGTGTTTTGGGCATAACATGCAATAAACCAATCAGAGTGTCATCTCCCATTCCCTTTAAAAGCCAGGCGCATTTGTACCTTGGCGCATTGCTATTATGATGGTGGATTTGCTAAGCAGGAAGGAGAGATTTTCAGGAGAAGAAACTGATCTGCTCGTGCGTGAAGTGAAAGTGCCCGAGCAGATCATATCATAATACTATTTCACATTGTAATATTTTTATTTTTAATCTTTTGCATGTTTGTGTGCTGCTGCTCGTGTGTGTAACAAGCATAGTGTGTGCGCTGTGCACGAGCTTAGGCACATTTTACTAATGCACTGTTAAAATAACAATGAAATGCTGCGTTATTGACTTTAGACCAGGTTTTTGTTGGTCAATGGTGCGATCACTTTCCGCTCAAGATAACAATACGCCAAGAATTCACCTGAACACACCTCCCTGTAAGACCAGCACACCCATGGGCGCAGAGATGGGCACAGGTGCATTGGCTATTTAAACGTCGTGGGCACTGGACGGGAAATTGACAACTGCATCGGTCTTAAACTAGCAAAGACACTTGCGTCGGGCTTTGTGCTGCGCTGCACCGGGTGCAAGATAGGGCAGAGATGTTGGTCAGTCAGTCCACCATTTTGGTCCAGACTGAAATATCTTGACAACTATAGGATGGATTGAAGTAAATTTTTGTGCAGACATTCATGGTACCCTGAGGATGAATCCTACTCAATTTGGTGATCCCCTGACTTTTTCCTCTAGTGCTATCATGAATGAAATATCTCCACTATTGGATGCAATTTGGGTAATTCATTATCATTCATGAATTGTGATGAGGCCCCTTAACTTTTGCGCCATCATCAAGTCAAGATTTTACTTTGTCCAATACTTTAGTTTATGCACAAATACCTGAAAAACTAATACAATTCCCATCAGCCTCAGCTATAGTTATTAGCAAATGTTAGCATGCTAACACACTAAAATATAACAAACATGGTAAACATCATATCTGCTAAACAGCAGCATGTTAGCATTTGCACTGTGAACATGTAAGCATGCTGTTGTTAGCATTTAGCTTAATTACACAGAGCTGCTACGTAGCATGGCTGTAGAATGATACTATAATTCAGGTCACTTTACAACCATCTAAATCCCTCAAAATGAAAATGTCTGTGTATTATCTAACCATAAGACAGTTGAAGGCATTAGAAAAATAGTATTCACAAGACAATTGATTACAGAACAGCACATAGTTCATTTTGAAGGCAACAGGTAAACGCAGCCCTGCCAGCAACAATTTTAAAATAATAAAATCTGTCTGACGACAGTCATGTTTAATCTCTGCTTCCTTTTTTCTTGTGTCCTTAAATACAGTCTTACTAGTTGCTGCATTTTTCAAGCACTTATGACTGCTAGTATATCTGCAGCCCATATTTCTTTTTTTTATTGCCGCTGCTCATCATGAATAGGGCTCTTATCTCTGTGTCATTGGCTCTTTAATTTTTCTTGAGTCTGGCACATAGACTGTATATAAAGAGGTCTGACGGTGAAACTTCTTCCTCTTTGTCCTGAATAGAGTAAAGTCATTACATTTCTCCCATTGGTTTAGTTTAGGTGTTTTTTTTATTGCTTTTTGTCTGTGCCCGTTGCTATTTATATCTTTAATGGAGCAGCGAGTTGTGTCACCATTCGCAGTATAATGTAAAAAAGGGCTGAGCAGCTCTTACTCAGCAGCAGTTCACCCCAATAATAACACTCTGCCCTGACACCACTGTCGCTTATAATGATTGCTCTTGTTGTTGTTGCTGTCAACATAAAGTGTGTGTGTGTGTGTGTGTGTGTGTGTGTGTGTGTGTGTGTGTGTGTGTGTGTGGGCTCGTTTAACTATATTTGTGGGGTCCAAAAACCAGTAGTCCAGTATACTTGTGGGGCCAAAATGATGGACCCCACAAGTTTAAAGGGCTGTTTGAGGGTTAAGACTTGGTTTTAGGATAAGGGTTATAATTAGGTTATGGTTAAGGTGAGGGTAAGGGTTAAGGTTAGGCATTTAGTTGTGGTGGTTAAGGTGAGGGTAAGGGGCTAGGGAATACATTATGTCAATGATGCCACAAACCTGTGTGTGTGTGTGTGTGTTAGAGGTGGAAATCAAACACTTTGCTGATTCAAATCACTTAGTTCTGTTCAGTTCAAAGATTCATAGTCACTGACTATGTAGTTCACTTTTTTTCCTGAGCTCGGCAGAATGACTGGTCAACTTCACTTCAGCATGTAGCCTACATCAGTAAGTGAACGCATCACCGTCCATACAGCTCAAGTTCAGTGCTGAGTCTGACTGACTTCAGTTCAATTGTACGTTCAGTCTTTTCCTGCTAAGCTGTTAACCTATACAAGCACAGCACTGTGTGTATATGCGTCTAAATACTCTGTCTCCTCTGTGTGTGAACACTTTTCTTCATTTTCTGCGGGAATGTTAGGTACAGTATGTGTGCTTGTGCATGTTTGTGTATGTGTGTTTATATAGTGCAAATACACATATACCAAGACTGGCATTGGCATTTTTTTGGCCCGCTATTACATTTTTCTTACCCCTCCAGACCTCTGAATCGCCACCAACTTCTCTTCTTATTCACCCGTTTAAATAGGTCTAATGTGTGCCTGTGACTCAGTTTGATAAATGGGAGTTAAGAATGGCTTTACATTCTCATCTGCCTACGCAGCTAGCTACCTGGCTACATCTACGAACCATGTTTTTTGTTTGACTTTTTCTCAAATTCATACTAATAAAACAAAGTATAACTTAAAAATTTGGTAATTAGGGGCGACTTCTAGCTCACCCAGTGAGAGCGTGCACCCCATGTAGGCTGAGTCCTTTGCAGCGACCGGGGTTCGAGTCTGACCTGCGGCCCTTTGCTTCATGTCATCCCCCATCTCTCGCCCACCTTTCCCATCTATCCACTGTCACATAAAGGGAAAAAAAGCCCCAAAAAATAAATAAAAAAAGAAGTGGTAATTAATTATGCATAAATACACAAGTACATAAATGATGTCCATATTCCCTCAGCCTCCAAGTGTTGCTAGCTCAGTTTCAACTGATCCCTCCAGAATTGCCGGTCAAGTGATGCCTACAAGATGTTTCCAATGTACAATTAATACATATTTCTAAATGTCCTAAACACACTCCAATTACATTTTGTGCTATCACAATTTAAGCAATTAGGCAAAAAACATTTTTGAAAGTGTCAACGTTTTTTTATTACCTCTAGCTAATCTTGCATACTACTAGACCCATCAGGCTAATACTTTTGTGCACATTTATGACTGAATGTTCAAGGACCTCGTGGTTGCAGTGATTCACAATGTTATCACAAACCTATTTTTATTATTTTATACCATCATTGACTGCTGTCTCCTCACTCTTAACCGGCCGGTAGGGACCGCAAATTTTCCGGCAATCGGCTAAGCTAAAAACAAGCCTCACTTAGTCTGTTGCAGGCCACATTTTGGCTTTTGTCATTTCTCAAAAACAGACATCCATAGAAAAGTTTGGCCAGAAGCTAGTCAGTTAAGCAAACCCAGGACACTCTGTAACAATATCAGACACTGTATTATGTCTCTAACAACTGGTGGAGGTCTGCACTCTACTGAGTGAACTTTTCTAGTTTGAAAATAATTTGCATTCCATTCATGTGTGGAGGTGGTTGGCAGGAAGTTGGCCAGTTCAGCCAAAGCATGACTATAGTGCACATGCTTTACGGTCCCAAAATATGTAGAAACTTGAGAAAACCATGCTGCCACAATTTATTTTGAATGGGGCACAATTTTGAACACAAATGCCTTATCAGAATCACAAATAGGCCTAAATAAACAATGAAAAAGAAAAGGTGGGTGGATGGACCCTGAGGTGATTTGTTCCCCCTTTTGGAACGTGTTTGCCCTCCGTGGTTTGGACTAGGGCCTAGGTTAGGTCATGATCAGCCACTGCAGAGATCGCTGGTGAGGGTTAGAGAAAACACAAATCCATCGGGAAACGGACACAGATCCATACAAGTGTGTTTTAGTGTGTAGAAGAATGGCTGGCAGCAGAGTAAATGTGTGTATCATACTCTGCTCTGTTGCCCTTCCTTCTTCCAAAAGACGGTGACTCAGTAACCGATGCAGGATTCACTTAGACACACACACACACACACGCACACACACACGCCAGTTAAGTTGATCTGACAATATGTTATTTAATGAAGCCAACTGAGAGACAAGCCAACATGCTGCAGTGTATGTGTGTATGTACTGGTGTGCGTTGTGAACATCTTCTCTTAGCTGCAGACAATGAAATGCCAGCTTAATCCCCCAAAAAATCCCTTCAGGACCAGCAGAGCATCTCCAACGGAGTGAGAGGAGCGGTGGCGCAGTCACCAGCCCCCTGCGTTAGACACAGAGATTAGCTCGTATTAACAGCTGGGCCTGTCTGCCAGTTGATAGGAGAGACACTGTGGATGTGGCTGTCTTTTGGGGATTGTGCGGGAAATGTATTCATAAAAAAACTAAATATTCAGCCTGAATTGATGAAGAAGTGCACCCAAAATTGGGTTTTTGTTAATTGTAATGGGAGGAGGGCGCTAACACAAACAATCAACCTCTACTTATTACCATACATAGTTTACTTCTAAAACATACTGCAAGTTGCTTTTTTAACTAAATTGAGTTTCAGTAACATCAATATATTCTGCACAAATCTAAAACTCTGTCTGCAGTACATGTAAGTTGTCTCCATATTCCCCATGTTGTAAAATGAGGTTATGGTTTATCTGAACCCAAGCGGTCTTCAGTTTCTATACAAATATGTGTTTATAAAAGCAGTAAGTGTTTTTGATGGTATTTTAAATCTTATATTTAGTGTGAGGGAAACTGGTGAGCAGTGACATGGGTTAAACATGAGTTTGCACTGTGGGAGAGAGTTGAGCTCTCTGCCGGGAGGAATCGATCCTGTCTAGAGCTTGGTCTCCTGCTGATTCATCAGCCTCCAACAGCTCAGCACTGATCACATCAATCCTCAGTGATCAGCAGTCAATCGCTGTGTCTCAGTGGGGGTTTTACACATTTAAGAGATTGCCTTCTCTTGGCTTTTAAAAAATGTTTACAACATTTCATTATAGTGAAACTTTTCAAAAATCAGCTGTAATTCAACAGTTCTTGCTGTGTGTTTTGACAAATCTGAATCATAACAACTCAACAGATCTAACCATCATTTTAACAACACCATGTCTTTGTCTTAGAGTAAAATAAGCATAATAATAATCCCATAACAAAACCAACAATAAATAGATTTTAATATTATATATTTTTTTTGTGTATCTAAAGTCTGAGCATCTATAGCTTAAACGTGGGGTACACTCGCTGCGATCGGGCGCCAGTGTGACGTCATGGGAGCGCCGTGAGTATTTATACTCACACGTGGTGGTCGTGACACTAGTTGCAGTCTTCTTCTGAACAGAGGTGGCACTAATGAGGAAGGGCTACCGACTTTGCTATTTCTACGGACTAGAAGAAGAAGAAGAAAAAAGTAAACAACGGCAGAACTGGCAGCAGCATTGACGTCTGAATGCTTCGCTTCGATTTGATTTGATGACCTACTTCGTAGGATCAAGCCTTTCATTTGCCATAAAAGAACTCATCTTAACCCAGTAAATTTACAAGAGAGATCCTGACGCACCAATGAGATCTATGTCATTTTGAAGTCACATTGGCACGCGCGAGCTCAGCTACGGCGACTGTAAAACGGCCTTTATTCCTCTGTGCCATAGAGCTCAGTTGTTAAAAGTACTTAAAAATAACGTTACCTAAAAGAGCCACATTGTTGCATGTGAAATGATATTTCATTGCAATAAAAGTGTCACTCATTTTAATTCCACATACTCATATATACTCATACATACTCTGTCCTGCTGCCGTAAATACTTACTAATACAACAAATGACCACCACTGAAAATAGTCCCCAACAAATGCACCATTTCTGGTTTAAGTAATATTTCTAAAAACTACAGGGCCTACTACTTGGAATTTGCTAAACCTTTCAAAAAATGAAACTATATATTTGTGACTTGTTTTTAAAAATATAAATAATTATTTAAAAAAATAACATATGTAGCTAGAACCAATGGGTTTGTGGATGAGTGCCACAGATAGAGTAGGAAAGTTAGAATATATTGAGAGACAGACATTTTCATGGGATTTGTTGACAATAGTAACAATATCCTTCAAATGAGGAAAAAACACCATCACCTTATTACAATATTACCATCTACTTCTATTTTTATTTGGACAAACTGAAAAATAAATAGTCCTAATACGGTATTAAAAAGTTAACCAAACACAACTCTGTTCAGAAAAAAAACAACTGAATCATATTTGGCATTGTCGATTCAGATCATCCTTCCTGTCATCCCTCCCCCTGTTGTCGTTCGATCATGATATGTAGGCGTTGTTGCAGATCTGGAGCTCCTCAAACAGATTAAAAAGCTGCGTCCTCACTGGGGTGGCTTCTAAAAACATGTTCTTCTTCTTCGGGGACAAAGCCGGTGGGAGGACAGCGATGATGCATGTCCACTGTCGCCTCCTAATGTGAGGCTCAGTTTTCATTGCTATGCCCCCATTCCTCTCCTAGGGTCTCCATGGCAACAGAGAAATGACCAGGGGAGCCACAAGATCAACAGGTGGAGAGTACACAACACCAAGCAAAAAATGTCAGCTACTTCCGTGCGCCTTGTTTTTTTTAATGCAGAAAGGAAACAGAACAAATCAGGTTGCCCACATTAAGCACACAGAGTAAGTCAGTATGACATGTTTTCTATGTTCCTCCTTTGAACAATCTAGTTTAATACAGAATTATTCTTGTGCTCAATAGCTGTCGTGCTGTTATCTGACTTCCTGAGATGCAGGTAAAATGAATGGGGATTATGTACAGATTTTTAAGTGACAGGAACAGGATGTTCTACTTCCAGTGTTTCCGTGACTAATTCCCTTTGGCAGCAGGGCCAGCTCCAGACCCACTTTTAGCCTAATATGAAGCAAAGAGGGATTTTGCTTAGTTCTAGATCTGCTATGTACCATTTTAAAACAATAACATGTGACCTGAGAATCACTCAGTTTTCAAAAGCGACAAAAGCCTCAATATTCAATTCAATTTTATTTATTGTGTCAAATCATAACTGAATTTTTCTCAGGACACTTTACAGATAGAGTCGGTCTAGACCACTCTCTATTAACAGAGCTCCAACAATTCCCCCCAAGAGCATGCATTTGGTGCGACAGTCGTAAAGAAAAACTTATAAGAAAAACATGACTTATAATAATAGTAGTGGGTATAATAGAATGACATGATGAACAGTGGCAATTATAGTAACAATAAAGATAATAGAACTAGGACTAATATAAATAGTAGTAGCAGCCCAGCGTTGGGCAGGACCACAGCAGCAGCTGCAACCACTATAGGTGCCTCCACAATCCAAGGAAACCTGTGTGAGGAGAGAAAGCACAAGCACTCCAGGGAAGAAGCTAAGTCCAAAAGCTACACCTCATGTCTTTTATTCAGTTCCAGAAACTGTTTTGCTTTCATGCTGGTGCCCGTTTAATCGTGTCAGTTGTCACCTTTTTTTTTCTTTCTTCTTCATACTGTGGATATCTTGTTTTGCGAGGAACCTTCTGTGTATGTAGGTCAGAGCGAACAGCAAGCTCATAGCTCACCGCACAGAATGACATCCATCTCTACCAGCTGTGGCCTGAGAGAGAGAAAAATATGTTTATATTGCATTATAGTGTTTTCCTCCTGCAGAAATACATTTATTTATACTATAATTCACCCCTTGGACACACAAACCACACACAATCCATATATAAACTTGTAACTCTAAATTCACTAGTATAGCTCTTGTTCCTCAGTAAGTCAGATCACAGTGGGTGAACTGTGAACTGAGTAACTTTTTATGCAGAGAGTAATGATGAAACAGCATGTCATACAGAGAGGCAGCTTAAAAGCCAGGAGGAGGGCTTCCATCCATATCATTAAGTGTTCTGTGTTGCACAGCAGAGTCTGATTTAGTGTCTTTTAGAGAAGGTAGCTAGAGAGGAATTCAGAAACTACAGCTGCTGACCTACTGGTATTAATGCTGCAATGTCCTTGATGTATAATGTATGAATGATACATAGGTCCACTGTCAGACCACAACTGCCTGTAACTGTGAGAGAAAAATGTAATTCTACTTGTTTTTTCATACACTACTGGGGGTGTTAAACCGTCACCGTGACCGTGACTCTGTGGTTGTGCAGCATAGACGTGTGTTTGTTACTGTTTGTGCGTGGTGGATGAGTTTGAATGAGGGGAGAAAACATGTTGGAAAAAGCCGTCACACACAGCCCAAAAGACTCGAGTTGTGGTATGTACTGTGTACACTATGTCCTATATTGTCATATTATATCGAGCTGGATGACATCTATGTTTACGTTAAAAGTTACTGTTATGTTATTGTTACAGAGCTAAGCTAACCTGAGCTCGTTGAACAACAAAACACAGCTACTAAAGGCAAACCTAGCTCGTAATATTAATTATATTGTCTCCTCTCCCTGTGTGTTGAATTTAACGTGAGACAGAGACCTGAGCTGGCTTGGATTAGTGAATACTTTCCTACCTAAGAGGGGCTGTGCTGTGTCAAACTGACTCACCCAGCCGTCGTGTCGTTTCAGTTCTGGGGCCGCGCCTGCTAGTGTCGGTCATCAGGAGCGAGAGCCTGCTTGCACGCTCCGAGCAGCTCCAGCGTTTCTCGTTTACTTCTCCGCTAGCCCGCTCCTTGGTGTGTTAGTTCCAACCCAGTCTTACGGCAGTTCGTGAAATGGTCACGTTATTAAATCTATTGATTCGTGTACATGGACACGTTTATCTCGTTTTTTTTGTGGTGGTCAGCATGTTTTTTAAACTAATGTATTTCAATGGGAAGCATCTTTCGTGATCACAGCACGACTACGGTAGCGAGTACTATGAAATGCCGAAAATCCGCTCAGGGACGTTGGTTGGGGTGGTGGATGGGTCAAACAACGCAGGACTTTCACCCCGGAGACCGGGGATCGTGTCCCAGTGTGTGACGTGTCCTTTCCCCGTTCTTCTTTTCCTAAACCCAACCTCCTTCCCATTACGTGCTGACCACCACGAAAAAAATGACATAAACGTGTCTGTGTACACTAATCAATAGATTAAAAATAATGTGACCACTTCACGAACTGTGGTGTTGGTTAGTTCAGGTTTAAAAAGGTGTATTTACAAAAAGTTGTGACAGGGGAAAACAAGAAAACTGTTGACTCTTGCTTTTACACAGGACACAAACCCTGGTCTCCTGTGTTCTTTCTTTTTAACATTGTCATTTAAGCCTTTTGCTTGTGTAAACCTGCCAGTTTGATTTTGTTTGCAGTGTGTCATCATCAGTCTGAGTTTCCTCTTCTTAAATCCTGCATACTTTCACATATATGGCACGAAAAGAAATTCACTCCAGCTATTAGATCGCTGGTTCAAACCCAAAGTACATGATTCACATAGCTAACTCATATGTTTTAATTGTAAACTACACTACTATTATTTAACTACTACTATAGTTAAAAATAATGAAAATTGGACATCTAGTGAGATCAGCTATAAGTCTTTGTTAGGGGCTGTTAGCGATCCAAAATGTGTAATGTTTTTAGATTGTATGTGCTGCTCCAAGCATCAAGTTAGAGGAGGAATAGTCTGAATAAACATGGGATGTTCCACTCTGCGCAGAAGTGCCTAATATTTTCAAGTGATGCAGTCTGTTCTTGTGACAGCTAAAAATACTGTAGTCTCAACACTGACACAGAGCTGATAATAAAGTCACAGCTAATCAAGAATAACTGGAGTGTTGTGAAATATCAAGCAGATAGACTAGCTGTCATTTTAATGCGAAAAAGCTGCGTAGGAGAGATGTAATACCAACAAACAAAAAACCCTCTGTCTATCTGTCAGTGCATCTGCTGCGAAAGCAGCTTCTGAGAAATTCACAAAAAGCCTGAAAGCTCCTGATCCATTTTAGTCCCTATTTGATAGAATAAGAAGACAGACAACTGTGTCCCAGCCCTTCAGAAGAGACGCCTGAGTCCTCTGCAGCGCCAGCCCTACTTGGATAGGTATAAATAGAGCCTTGCAGCACCTCCTCTCTTAAATCATTCTCCTCTTACTTAGTATTCTCCTTACTCCTCTCCTCCTACTCTCATTTCTATCTTCAATCCCCCTCTGTCTATTTTGGCATTTGGCAGAGTTGAGAGGTAATTGTCTTGAGGAATGATGATGAGCAATCATGGGAGGTTATTTAATATCATGTGTTTGTTTGATGCACCTTGTGGAGCAGAGTAAGTGTCCTCCTGCAGTTTGTTGGCCTTTGAGTGACAGAAAAAAATTAAGCTCCATTAAAATATGATAACAAAAAGTAAAGATGTGTATGAATGGAAAATATATAAGATATTATTTAGATGAGAAATCAGGAGCATGAAGGGCAGTTTCACCTCGTTAGCATGCTTTCCCCTCCATCTTTCCACTGCTCGTCCATTTACATCTATTTATGCATCAAGGCGAGATCGCAATTTATCAAGGTGCTCGTCCATGTTTGGGTAGGCTTCATGGATCCACATTTTGAAAGAGGAATATCTCTTTGAAGCCACTGGGCCAGGAAGTGATGGGGAAGTTTGAGAGAGAGGGAGGGACGGCAGACACTTTGATGTGCAAAAATAGATAACATTAAAAGCTTGCTGACAAAAACACACTTTCTTTCTGGCCACAGGGCAAGCATCGTCCTGTGTTACTGGATGGTACAACAACTTGGATAAATCTGAAGCAGATGGTTGCAGATTGAGGAGTCTTTATTCCAGAATGATTTGGGATATGATTTAGGAAAATGCAGGCCTACTCTGCATGAGAGGACAATACAATTCTGGGAGCCAATCTTTAGAGAACAATTATTTATCCCTTTTTTTAATGAACCCCTGCATGGTTTCATATTTAGTAGATGATAATGAACAAGTATTGTGTCCTTGCTCGTATTTTCTGTCTCTCTTGCTGTCGGAGAGATGGCAACTCAGTAATAAGTCTCAGTCTGATACAGTAATGAGGACAGCTATAGACAGAATATTAAAGAAATGTTATTGGAAAATCTGTTTTGTAAATTCTTTCTCTCGATGCAGTTAATGTGTACTTCAAGCACCCTTGAGCGAGGCTGTTTCATGTTATCCCCGGCAGCTCTAAGGAGTGAGTGAATGAGTGTAATCCATCTTTTTCCTGCTACACTCCCTCAGGCTTTGCTGTAAGAAATAATGTGTTCTCATGAGGCTGCATGAAGGGCTGCACAAACTTTAGGGGAATTTGGCTTGTTGGTCATATTTATATTATAAGTCTGTTTTCAGTAGTACACTACCTGCCCAGACATACATAGTTAGCAACTAGCTGGTGAACATAGCAGATCGTTTAGCTATAGATATATCCCTTGGGAGTTGGTAGAGACCAAAACAGAGCTGAAAGGAGAGTGAATATTAGATTTGCCTTCATTAATTGCCAAAAACACACCTTCAAATGAATGCTAGTGTTGATTTCTTTGGTCACTTGGCGGCAAGTTGAAAATACAGCATGGACAAATGATCACCTTATTGTGTTGTTTTGATGGAAACAGCTTACTTGCTTCACATAGCTAAGAGGAACTGCAATTATCTGTGGATTTGTCATTCCTTTCACATACAAGTAGTCCAGTTAAATCCATTGTTAATGTGAAAAGTTCAGGTAAGTCCAGCTTTAAAGCTATAGTGTGTAGTTTCGCCTCCATGAGGAATTCTAAGTAATGACAACAACACTGTTGGGGCCTCCACATGATACAAGCCTTCCATGATCGCACACAACCCCCACCTCTCCCCAATGCAGTTGCTAGTAGCCAAGGAGGACACAGAGGATTAAGAAAACATGATGCACTCTTCAGAAAAGGTAATTATCTTGACTCGAGTTTCTGTGCACGAAAGTCACCGGATGCCACAATCTTCTGAACATAGCCATACTGAGAAATACAGAGAGAGAGAGTTTTGTGGAGCTGATAGTCTTAATTAGCTTTGTATCAACTCATTTGGCAAGGGCTTAAATGTAACGGACGTTCATTAATATAAAAAAGTTACGCACCAAAGCTTTAACTTCTAGATGCATTCTGTGAGATCGCCACCTCTCCGTGCTTTAGTTCTGTCTGAGACTTGTCAATCATGTCACAGATAGCAGGACTGACAGCTGACACTCTTCATCCCAGTTTAACTTCACACCCAAAAATGGCTTAAACGTGATCAAATACATTTGAAGTGCTTGTGAAGATTGCAGCTTCATGAAACCATAAGTGAAGATACTGAGTAGAAACCAAGTGTTTGCTTGAGGAGATCATTGCAGCAGAGTCATTGTATTGACAGTTAACAATATTGAAGCTGAAGAGCTGGATGTTTTACAGGAACTGCTGCTGGTCCACTGAAGAAACTGGGCCAAAATATTTGAGTACATGTGGATTGTTTCTCTTTTCATTTTCTCTTTGTTCATTTTTTGATTTTAAAATATTCTGATATTACAAATTTTGCTGACCAAAAAAACAGAATTATATTTCCATTACCAATTTCCCAAAGGGATCATTAAAGTTTCTACTGATCTTATTTGTTACACACTGCATGTAAAAAGGGTCACTGGAAAAAAAGATGTTTATGTTCCTTTCCTCAAGTTCTTTCTTTATTACAGTATTTATTTATTAAAGTACTTTGGCTTTCTTGAAGTAGTTGGAACTTTTTTTAATTTTATTTGAACATCCTCGTTTGCACCTCAGCTCCTACATCCCTCGACAGCTGTCACTCTCTTCTTAGTTGATGATTTGATTTATGTCTGTCTGCTTTGCACTAAACAGACAAAAGCCAAATGATTTTTTACACTGTTGTGTTTCTTAAACTAAGGCGCAGTCTCTAAAATAGGTCCCTGATCTGTTTCAGTTGATCCTCCATATGACAAGAGAATTAATATATTTTAATGAGCTGGAGTCCCAAGACAAAAACACAATTATTAATTTTCCAACTCTGGAAAGATGAGATTGTTTATGCCCTTTTTCTTTGTTCAAACATAATGTCTCAGTTTCAATAACTGTGACGGAAAAAGGCTTAAAAAACCCTGAACATTGTAAAGGGAAGTAAAAGTCATAAAAAAGCTGCTCAGTCACAATAAAAGTTTTCTGACATGAGTACATCCTACCAATCACATGCTCCTCCATTCATGACCGTGATAGAAATTGGGAAAAAGCCTCCGGCTGAGTAACCAAAATGGTGTCTTTAGGTTGTGTCTGCGCTGACAGCACAAGTGATGAGTCTAGATCATGAGGGGTTTCATGGTAGGTGGTTTTGTGACTGACGGGTGTAATAAATCATAACAATAAAGTCTGCCTGGGATACTGACAGGATATTGCTTAAATGCTAAACCAGACGCTCAAAACAAAGCATTACCCTGTCTTTGAATATTACTGGGTCGATGCGGTCGACAGCGTAAGACAAAATTTGACAAAATGTTCAAATAACACAAAATGGGTCATGACTTCAGGTTATTTCTAAAGAAGTCAAACAATGTCAACCATCCACTTTTCCTGTTCAGATGTGCGTACCAGAGCCTATTCCAGCAAAATCCCAGCAAAAATATACATTCTGGACAGGTTACCAGTCTATCACAGGGGTAATATAGACAGACTAACTTATTAGCACTCACATTCATACATAAAGACAATATAGACATACTCATATTTAATTTTGTGAAATCATTGTAAGCTTCAGTTCAATTTCAGAATTTACATTTCACACTGAAACTGTCACAGTCTGTCTCTCTGCCCCTCCTCTCCAGCTACATTTCTTATTCTCATGGCCCCTTCAGTGCCATTTTCCATCCATCCACCAGATGACCTTGGACCTTTCCTCCTTTTCCCATCACCTGACTAGGCCACCCCCCTGCTCACCTATTCCCACTTTTCTTATCAGCTCTGCAGATATTCAATCAGCCCTTTGGATTTGATTGCCTATTTATTTGGACTTCGTGGTTTGGACCCTTGCCTGCATCATTACTCCGTAAGCTTACGTACCTCCAGTTTTACAAAAAAAAATTCACTGAAGTCTCTTCTATTAGGCTCGTTCCAGATGAGCTGCGCCTCGCCTGTAAAGTGGACGGGAGCAGGCGGCAGCAGCAGTGGGTGGTGACAAGTCTGAACAGGAAGTCACAGAAACACTCCCATCCTGTTAGGTCCGATTCTGATTTGTTAAAATGTTATCAGACCCATATATCAGCTTGTTCGCAGTCTCCAATTGTTTTGATTATGACATAGTAGGCTTAAATGCTTAAATGCTAAAATGCTTAAATGCTAAAATGCTTTAAATGCTAAAATGCGATCTGTTGCCGATGTTAATATACACCAGACTGTAGATGATCTGTGATCTTAGTCTCCCTGACATCTAAACGTCACCATCAGCCACACGACATGTCAAATCAGACAAATATCAATCAAAATCCCTCCAATTAAAAAACAATAAAAAGTTTATATAAAACGTCATAATGTTAAGTCAATTCTGATGCAATCAGCTGTTAGATCAGCTGAGAGCCAGGCGTTTCCCATCATGCCCTGGGTCTTGCAGTCAGTAGAGAGGTCTTATAATACAGTACATCCATGGTGGAGAGCAACTAGGGCGCCTGGCTGTAAAAAATGCGGCCGCCTTGATCTCGTGAGGTTATTGTTGCCCACGTGTGCACAACATCAGGGCGAGTTGGGATCAAGTAGGACACAAATCTAACCGGCATACATTGGGTGGCGATCGCCGGTGATGGATTCTGCGCAGGCCTGGCTCCTTCCGAGGTTGCCTGTTTTCACCGGTTGTGACAGAAATAAATGCCTGATGACATTTTTGGCAGGAGAAACACAGCCACAACTTCTCCTTAGCTGATGGTGTTAGCAAATAAATAGTGTCGTATGAATGGCCACAAGACATTAGTCCAGTATTCACTCTTCATTTAGCTCTTTTTTTGGTCTTCACCAACTCTTGAGAAAACTATCTGGGTCTTCACCAGCTTGCCCCTACAGTAATTGCTGTTTGGTACAGCACTAAGCACATAGCTTATTTTTGAAAACGCTTTGAGTTGGGACTATTTGTATTTAAATCTTTGTATTTGCTGGTATTTGTGATTACCATAAATATACTGTATCTCAATGAGGACTTTAGGCCAATGTTCCTTTCTTTTTTGTCTTGATAGATGTTCTGTAAATCCAGTTCTTTTCTCATGTCAGGGTTTTGTCTTTTGTTCCTTTTATAAGGGATACTAACAATCATCAGCCTGCCTTTTAATGTCATCGTTTTGTTTTTAATTTATGTGGATTCATCTTAAAAGTGCAGCTTTGTTGTACAAAGGAGTGACTTTTTGTTAGAAGGCAACACACCTTACTAGCAGCCATTTAAAATGTTGGTGAAATCTATTTAACTTTTCAGACATACAGCATACTGTACAGTACAGTACAGTACAGTACAGTGTTTTTCGCATTTAAAAAAAACTGTTCTTGTTTAAAAAATTCAGGATGCTCCTAAAGAAGGAGGAGACACTAAATGTCAAACATCCTTTGAGTTGAAGTGAAATGAGGCCTTGTAGTACATTGAAGACAATACCGTCCTAGCAATTAAATTATTAATACCAAAATATATCATGCAGAATATATCTTTATATATACACTATTTCGACACCATCAATGTATTAGTTCATTCTTTTCACAGGCTTTAAGACTATGCAAGGGTGTTATTCAAAGGGTCTGAAATAAAACCAGCCATCAGCCAGATCCTAAAATATTCACAGTGGCTGTGACTCATCAAGTCTTTCAATTTTATTTGACATTTACTTTGCTGGGTTTCCATCAGCCTTTTGTAATATGAAAAGGATCAGAGATTAGACTCACTTGCAAAAATATCGCTTGCAACCATGGCCTGTAAACAAAACTGTCACTTTTCTATCAAGGATAAAAACGTTTGATGTGAGAACTGAGCTTGTTCCGTTGACAATCTTATAGTCACTTTTATGAGACTGTCTACAAGAGCAAATCCATAAAAAACTGTTCCGTAATTTTATTTTTTTTCCGTTTACCTATGCATTTGCATTCCTTGCTTGTGTAACCGGCAGGTTAAGTCAGCCTCTGTCACGCCCACTCTAGTTGGCTGACTCCCAGTGAACCCCTATCAATCTCAGGGTAATGGTCAGGGCGCCAGGTTTAACCGGACCCTGCACAACGTACTGCGCACCCTCCCACTTGCACAGGAGAGTCACTGGCCTGAACACCTGCCCCAACGTGTGTTTCATGACAACATGGCAGGTTAAAGGTTAAAGTAGCGAGCTTGTGACCGGGGGGTCGTCGGTTCAATCCCCAGACTGACAAGATAAAATCTGGGTGGGGAAAGTGAAAGAGCAGTGCTTGTCCCTCCCTCATTACCACCAGTGAGGTGCCCTTGAGCAAGGCCCTTAACCCCAACCGCTCCAGTGGAGCTGCTCAGTGGCCAGCAGATCAGTACGGTGGCCAACAGGGGCAAACTCCCTGAAACTTAAGAAAACACATGCAAATAGACAAAACACAAGAAAATTAAGAAAACAACTTCATTAATTTGACAACCCATGTGCAGCATTCAGCAAACGCACTGCAAATACACACAACACAACCAAATACATAAACGCACTGCAAATAAAAAGTGAAACTGAAGTATAGGCCTCCTCAAGTGTAATATTGTGATTATACAACAACGGTTACCAACAAAATAAGTGATCAATCTGTATTCATATTGTGGAGCAATTCGCTAAACAGGGAGGGACTAGAAATCCCTCCCTGTAAACCAGTCAATTTACCGCGGGATTTATCAAACTGAATAAATCCCACTCGCACATATAAACACAAAACTGCTTTGCTAACTCCAACGTGTTGTAAGTAAGACGTCTGCTGAAAAAGTTATTGTATTCATTAGCATGATTGCCGTACTGTTTAGTTCACAAACATCCAACACACCAAAGTACAAAGACATAGCGGACCAGACGCAAGCTTTTATTTTGAAAAGCCACAGGTCGGAGGCAGCACCAGCCGGGAGGGCATGAGACAGGAGCATAGACTTTATATTATTAATATATTATGTTATTAATAATAATATGAATTTAATATACAGTCTATGAAGTTCTCCAGGCTGCAGCCATACCCGACTCTAACCCGTGGGGTCGAAAATCCAGCTGTTCCACTAGCTGCTCCCCGCTAGAGGTCTGGAGAACTTCTGTTGTGTAATCTGGACGCTGCGTTTTTTTGTTGCATTTGTTTTCTGCGTTTGTGTGCTTTTCTTTTTGCATCATTTCATATTTGCAGCGCGTTTATGTATTTGTTTGTGTTGTGTGTATTTGCAGTGCGTTTATGTATTTGGTTGTGTTGTGTGTATTTGCAGTGCGTTTGCTGAATGCTGCACATGTGTTGTCAAATTAATGAAGTTGTTTTCTTAATTTGCTTGTGTTTTGTCTATTTGCGTGTGTTTTCTTAAGTTGCAGGGCGTTTGCCCCTGTCGGCCACCGTAGATCAGACTGTGGTTGTACTGGGCAGGTTCCAGGTATGAATGTGTAACTGTGTGAATGTGACATGTCATCATTGCAAATGAGAATATGTTCTCAATCGACTTACCTGGATAAATAAAGGTTAAAAAAAAACATTACAGCTCAACAGCCTAACATTTCCTCATGTTTGGCCAGGAACCACACTTGCCTGTTGACTTCTTTCTTGGCCACCTCCCAGAACCAACAGCAGCTAATCTGTGCGACTGGGTGGTGGAACCTTGACGGTGGCTTCAGGTGGCTTTTGACTGTGCAAAGAGTCAGATAGAGACTGCAGCCAGCAGAGGAAGGAGAGACATGACCAAGTGAACCATTGGAGACAAACTACTCTGTTAGTGGCTGCAATAAAATACAGGATGCTTGAGGGTCCTCAGTCTAAGTAATGAGAGCACCTAAGCCTGGTGGAGTAGTCTATTCCACAGCACCACTGTATGACCCAATCCACGTAAAACAATTGCACCCTCTGAAAGTCAAGACATTTTTGAGCGTTTTTTGCTCCTGTCACATTATCACTATGAGCTCATTTTTCACTGCAAGTCTGGCATCTCAAATTAACAAACACAACCATGGCCAGAAGTAGGAATTGCTCCTAAATGTCTTTTGAGCTATATAACAAAGTTATAATGGCATAAAACATAAAAAAAGGAAAAATGTAAGTTAGATTTATTTGATTATTTATTTATTTTTAAATAGAAAAACAATTAAATCAGATAATAACCCATTTCCCAAGGCAACACATGTATATACAATACAGGAAAAAAAGAATTTTGGCTGTACTTAATTCACACAAAGAATTATTTACATTTGTAAAAACTTAACACCAGTGGTGTAGCCTAACGTAACTAAGTATATTTACTGAAGTACTGCACTTAAGTCCAAATGTTTAACTTTAAGTACATTTTCCTGATGATACTTACAGACTTTTACTTAAATAACATTTTCAATGCAGGACTTTTACTGTAACAGAGTATTTTTACATTGTGGTATTAGTACTTTTACTGAAGTAAAGGATCTGCATAGGCTGCGCTGTGTTTTGGTGCTTAGGCTTGCAGTCTCAGTCACAGATTGGATGAATTTTTATCACATGGCTATGCATGACAGTCAGCTGCAATGGCTGCCTTCTTTTAGAGAATCACGTTGAATGATATGCATTTGACAGCTTATTGATCATGCAAATGGTTGATTATTAAAAATTCTTTGAAGTTGGACATGTTTTATGTGAGTTTTTATCCACTTAGTGGTTTTTTGGCCCAATTTGCCGAGACGCATTCAGGGACGGTCGGAATTTTAAGAATCCAACGAACAATTCGTTTTTTTCAGCTTCTTTCTAGGGTAAGTGCAAAGCCCGTCTATTTCTTATTAGAAATTCTTTGGTAAGTGTTTTTTCTTTGGCGATCTTTTAAACAAAACATGCTTTGGGGTTAGGAGGGTTAAAGTACATTTAGAACAGAAACATTTTTTAATCGATTAATCGTGAGTTAACTACGGACAATCATGTGAATAATCGCGATAAAATACTTTAATCGATTGACAGCCATAGTTAAAATATATATTTCTGAATCCACATCTCTGATTTTAATTGTGGACTTGCCTATGACTGAGGGAACCCCTGGTTTAGAGAATGAGAAATAGTTAAAAGTGAGAAATTGATTGAGAATTGTTTGAACCAAAAGATGGTTGTATTTTTTGGGTGAAAATGCCAAGGTGGCGTTGTCAATTTTTGACCTGTAATCTTAATTTAGCTGAGGCCTCTTCTGGCCTGGTTACACTTGAAGTTTTCACAGAGCTGTGTATATCTATTGTTAGATGAAAACTTCCTCCTTGGGTGCTGCAGACTGTTTTGTATCCAGTACTGTATTGACTCGAAAGCTCTTGTGTCTTCATCACTTACCCTCTGAACCAGTTCTCTGCTTTATTGATTCCTTACTCTTTGTTTTTTTTGTTTTGTTTCATGCTTCATTCGCGGGGCACTTCTCCTGCTCGGTTGAAGTTGAATCCCTGAGTTACTCTACTCATAAATCAGGGATGCACTGGAGGAAAGTGCAACGTTTTCCATGGACTTTTACTGTCTGGACCCAAAGATGAAAATGAAAATTACTGCTGGCTATATGAAAGTTTAATTTGGCTCATCTAGCTACATATATGCTGTGTGATTGATTATATAATTACACATTATTTGTTCCCTGGCTGTTATATTCACATAGCTCTGGTTGTAATTCCCTAACAGTGGTAATGCAGTGTTTTACAGCTGTCGATCTGTGGCGAATAATGTCGTTATAGCTGTGTGTGTTGTAAGGTACATGACCTGCGTGTTGCAGGGTTGTACTTTCTCTCCCGCCGTATATTTTCTTCCTATTTGTACTGCTCCTCTGAGGTTACGCAATGCAGAGAGATGCTCCAGTTTCTCTCTGTAGCCTTGAATTCAGCAAACAGTGAATGCTTGACAAATACATGCTTAAAAAGAAGATGGATCTAGATCAGATGCATCAATTTTTAACTATATCTCATTAATAAAACATGAAATATACCGTAAGACCCTTCACATGAGTTACTGCAATTGTCAGACTTCATGTATCATAACCTTAAACACTGGTACTAGAAAGTAATGATTCTCCATTTTCAGTTGATTCGCTAGCCTATTTTATATGAAGTAGCATCCTAAATAATAAACAAAAATTCAACTGAAGTGAATGTATAGTTTCACTGATGTTTTCTAGCATAGGCAATCCAGTTTATTAATTTAGAATAGCAATCAAAATGGCACCAGGTGAAGTATTCAAGTACTCACTTAAGACAAAGTGTAATATGTTACAAACCACATCAGTTATTGTTCGGACAGAAGGAGAGATTTGGATTTGTGGTGGTTGTGATGCAATTTTTCTGCCAGTTGACATTGGTAACTGCAAACTATTCCCCATCATGCTTTGGAGTCAACTTAATAACGAGCGAGCTGTTTACGAGAATGACAAGCAATCTGCTCTTATCAATGTCAAGGGATGTGCTCATTTCCTCATAAAGTATGTTATATAGAAAGTTGGAGAAAGAAGACTGTCTGGCAGTGGGTTTTTTGGGGTTACCTCCTATTAGTGTCAGCTCAAGCTGCACCCAATAAAGCACAGTTAGCCCAAAACGGCCTGAAACATTCTCACTCAGTATTTTTTGTTGAAGTGAAGGTAGAAAATCTATTCAAATACTCAAAACTGCAGTTTGAAATGCTTTCTCAAAGTAAAGTTATATGCCTTTCACTCAACCTAACTGCCATACTTCCCTTTGAACACTGGACTCTATGTTTGGAGATAATTATTGGTAAGTGTTTGCTTATTTCCAAGCTGCAGCCTCCCTACATTACAGCAAATGCACTCATCCAGATACGACTTTATCGAGAACGAATTTGTGTCCCTTCATCTCTGGAGGGACTTTTAACCAGACAAATATATTCTCTATTTGCTCCTGCGGAGATATTTTCCTTTTTTGTGAACCCTTGTTTTCATGAGTGAGTGATTAAGCAAATACTATTTGTATCCATTCTCCCTCCACGGCGGGGGGTGTTGTCACTCTGACAGGGGGAGGCAAAATGGTAATAAACAGCCTAGATGAGGAAGTAAGTGGATTATAAGATGGATCATCTCTCTGCAGCATGACGGGACTCTTTGGGCAAATATAGATACTGTGTGTGTGTGTGTGTGTGTGCAGGGAACATGTGCAGTGGGGGTACACACACACACACACACACACACACACACACACACACACACACACACACACACACACACACACTCTGTATAGTACTGTGTGATAATTGTGCTCATGTTACCTAGCTACTGTAGCCATGGCAACACATCTTGATAGTTATATAGGGGCTGTAGAACAATGTCAGACAACCTGCTGAGTGACCATATTAGCTTCTCACCTTTTCCTGTGAGTGTGTGTGTGTGTTCATGCATTTGTGCAGATGTCTGTCTTTCTCTGTTATGCTACCTTGTACGTAATACATTCATTTTTTGTACAGTCTAGCCCTTAGTGTCACACTTATTTTTTTCACGTGTGTTTCAGTTGTATTTTTGTGTGCAGTTTGAGTCATCATTGCTCTTCAGACTAATTTCACGTGTGCGATTAGCTGAACGATCTGGCCATTAAAGTGAACCCCTGCAGTATTATGACCAACGGTCCAATGAGTCTCCCATTAACAGTAAGTGGCTGATAAACTGGTGAAATGAAGTGCTCAGTTAACTGCTGTTATGAAACAGCTGACAGCTCAAGCTCCATCAGGGTTGTAGCTTCACAGGAGTTTGTGGAATTTAGCTGTTGATCTGCCTTTCCAGAGCAAACCGTCTTTAGTAAAAGAAAGTTCTTAAACCTAAGAGCAGTGATTGAAACAAAAAGGAGACTCAAACAGAGTACCCATGTGTGATTATTGACCATATTATTATTATTTTTTTTTTTAGATCAACTTTTTATTGTTTTTTATTTTTTATGCAAACATACAGAACAGAACAGAGAAATACAAACTGCACAAGAACAAAAACCCTCGCCACCCTCCACCCTCTGCAGTCTCGAGGAAAAAAAAACAAACAACAACTAAACAAACAGAAATCACACCTTGCCTCGTCACTCTCCTCTAGTTCTTGTGGCGCTGAGATCATTAGGTCTGATATTTGTGCTGCTGCACTTTTCCATAGGTTGATAGTTGATGATTTAGCTTTGTTAATCCTTGCTGTAGAGAGCTCAAGCATAACTTTGTCCAAAAAGTATGCCAACCACTGTTTTATACAAATCGAGTGGCTGGGGGGGGGGGGAGCCAGCGCTGAGCTATCATTTTCTTTGTTGCAGTTGAGCTGGCTAGCCAAATTTTCCTCTGTCTCCCAAGCAGGTGTAATTTAGAGTCGTCGTTAAGAAACAAGACGACCATATCATTTTAAAAGCATGGCCATTAATATGCAGCTATAACAGCCTCCACTTCTCTGGGAATGCTTTCAACAAGATTTGGCAACCTGGCTGCAAAAAATCCACACTCCTCCTCAAGCCACATACAGAATTTTGCAAACTGTCTAAATGTTTAAACATATAATAATTATTTTTATGGCCACTTGGGGGCAACAGAAACAAGTGTGAACACACCCTGTAATATAATCACTTTTAAAGCTGAAATAGGAAACTTATTAGGAAACAATTACATCCAGTAGTTAAAAAGGAAAATTATCATTGATTTAGAGTTGTGTTTCTGGCCATCCGGGGAATGTAAGTCCAATATTCACTCTCCTTTTAGCTCTGTTTTTGGTCCCAACCAACTCCTGATTGAAATAGCTGCCTCTTTAACTGCCAAATGTTCCACTGTGTTCACCAGCTATTCTTTCACTGTCTTTCTGCTGATTGGTGCTGGGCAGGTAGTGTACAGTATACACGATATTGATTATAGCCCCTTTAAGGTCTCTTCCTCCACCTGTATGAAACTGGGGGTTGAATGCACCTCTTTGCAGGGGATTTGTTGCCATTCAGACCCAAGAGCATTAGTGACATTAATGTTGGGTGATAAGGTATTTCTCTCAATCACTATCCCAAAGGTGTTGGATGGAGTTTAGGTCATGTGTTTTTGCACATATGCAACATTTACAGTAGCTTTTTCCTGGGCTGATAAACACGGAAAACCCTCAAAGCTCCAGCTATTAACTCTACTTGAAAGATTACATACTGCTCAGTAATTTTCAGACTATAAACAAGTCTGTTTTTCTGAGTTCTCTAAAGTTGACAGCAACAGCAGTTTGTAGAATTGTTATATGCTGCTTTGTTTCTCCTCACTGCATGACCTTTTCTAATAAAGCCCTCTGTTTAGCATCACCACCCACTTACTTTGTAATATCATCAGTTTAAACCTTCTGCAGGCTGCAATATAACACAACTCACCCTCTGAAGAAAAGTGATATAAGGGAGCTACCAGGCAGTCTTGAAACATATATTAATCTGTCTGGAGAAATTCTCTTTCAACTCTCTCAGAGGTCAGAGGGCAGCTTCAGATCTGCTGAGCTGGTTGGGATTTACTGTAATGACTTGCTCAAGGACACTTCTGCCAGTCTTATCTGAGGTTTGTCTCATTAATAACTCTGTAGCCCAACGGACTGCTCTTTAATGCTTTAAACACTGCCAATGGCAAACATAACCGATTTTACAGATTATACACATAAAATGCTAGTGTCGCTTAATTTTACAGGTCCATTTCCCAATAATTTCTTCAAAGGCTTCCAGGAAAGAAATGGGTAATAAAAGTTTTCTTCACAGCTTAATAACAAAGCTTAATTTAAACTCAAGGACATATCCATTCATTATTAATTTACTATGCTAATGTTTTTTCTCCATAGATGTTGATTTGTGTGCCTCCCTAGACACATTTTCTATTTCTTTCATGTTTAACTGAACATGCTTTCTCTAAATTATGCCATCTATTAATTTTAAGTGTATCAATCGAGCACTGTCTCTATTTCCCCTATAATTAAAACTTAATTAACACTTCTGAGGAAATTACAGACTTGCAGAATAAAGTGTTACCAGAATGTTAATTCTTGAGAATGTTTTACATGTGGAAAAGGAGCACAACTTTACGCCTTAAAGCATGTATGAAAGTCTTAGCAACATGAGTGTATCGATTTTCTTGCTTTCCTCACAAATGAAGCTACAGCTCAGGGACGCACTGCTTTAAATCTATTGGTTGCATTATCAGAGTATAAACATTTACTTTTCTGTCAAGGTGACAGTAAACTGCTTAATAATAAGGTGAAAACATCATTATTACATCTTTGTTAATTATCAGAGGATGTTGGGTGCACATTGCACATAGCCTTCTGAAAAAGTGCTGTTCGTCTGTTACATTCATAAATCCAGTCCACTTAAAACCCAATGGGAAGAGACAATATGATTACTATGCATACATGTGTCAACCTACCACAGTTTGAATCAGGTGTGTGTGTGTGTGTGTGTGTGTGTGTGTGTGTGTGTGTGTCTACAGAAACAGATTTATCCAGCCCCTCCACCAGGTTAAATTGATGATGCCAATAGCTTAAGTAGCGTTGCTGTTTCCGTCCGTCCGGATGTATTGATCCTCCCTCTTCAGGGTGGCCATCCCAAATTAGCAAATAGATTACAGCAACTCGTGATGCAATTCATTTTGCCTGGGAGGATATCTTTGTTCCGTGTGTTGGTCTATGTGGGAATAAAGATGAGGAACTAATGTGAGTTATTATCAGCTGCTTAGGAGAAATTGATTCACATGGTTTGTCAGGGCCCGGGGCATATGAGCTGTACAAGCAACAAGCAACATAACAAGCAACATTATGCAGGAAGAATGGCCTAGGTATGTGAATTATAATGGCATCAACCCCAATAGACAAGGCCATGTACACTGAATAGTAGTACCACCAAGTTATAAGTCAGGGCTAGACGAATATCAGTTTACCTGGCTGATTATGCTGATGTGAGGTCACCAATATCAACATAATTTAAAGAGATAGAAGTGAAAAATGTAAGTGATCAGACCTTAAGAGGTGCAGCTAGAGAAAAGGGAAAATGTCAATCAATCACATTTTGTATATTTATTTAACAGGTTGTGTTCCTCCCTTATGGAATTATTTTTGTGACTTTAATTCCAAATAAAACTTCTCAAGTATCAAACAAAAAACACTAACTCAAGAAAAAAATTGTCACATCAAAGGTAAAACTTAAAACTTGCAAACAAAACATTTGTGTAGTTGTAAACTATTGGTCTTTTATTTGTTTGATATTATGTCCTTTTGTTTTCAGCTCCCTCTGCTTCTTTCTCAATGATCAGTCAACGTTACCTGGGACAACATCGTAGCTCTGCTCGGGGTCCTACATGTCCCACAATGTGTCATTGTTCTACAGAGAGAAGACGATAATTAATACAGTTCCTTGAGTAAGACACTAAGACTTCATGATTCCCATGGCAAATTAGCTCAGTAGCCTAACATAGCTACAAGTTTTAGATAACGTTAGCAGTTAGCTAACGTTAAATGCTAAGTTAAACAGCTTTACTAGCTAGCTAGTAACTTAACACAACAAAACAACAAACATCTAGTAACCATGCTTGCAACGTAGATCACAGACAATATATATAATACTTACACTTTATTAATCTTGTAGGAATCCGCTGTAGAGTGGTTTGTGTGTCCTCCAAATTCTCTAACGTTAGCTGCACTGAAACGTCAGGGGGCCGGCAGGCACTGAGCTGTCACTCAAACTAACTGAAGACGAATTAGCCAATGGGGACGTACCCCTGTAAGACCCGCCCACGCGATAGCTTTGCGTCAGAATCGCAAACAAAGACTTGGGAAGCACAAACGAGAAAGCTGGGAGCAAAACTGCAAATGTGTTCATCAGAGGGAACTGTAAACAAAAGGACATAATATCAAAGAAATAAAAGAGCAATAGTTTACGACTACACACATGTTTTGTTTGCAAGTTTTAAGTTTTACCTTTGAGGTGACAATATTTTTGCTTGAGTAGCCTAAGTGATTTTTGTTTGATACTTGACAAGTTTTGCTTGCAATTAAAGTCACAAAAATAATCCCATACTCCCTCCTTTGTTCAAGCACATTCTGTGCAGTCAGGGTCGAGGAGAAATCAGGAGTGACATGAAAAAGGTCATGAGCTAGACTCTAATGCTTTGTTTAACCCAGACAAGCCAACACTGCTGTTCTCTATAGGTTGATAAACTCGTTCCCAGGTGCAGTTTGAGTGGAGATAAGAGCAGTAGACTGTGTAAGGACCGGAGAGTGGCCTGCTTGGACGGTAAGGATGGCTGTGCTTCAGAGCAAAGAGAAAGTTTGATAGAGGCATCGCAAGAAAAAAACCTGAGAGATTAGCGCTAATGAGCTGTGACTCTGACTGTGACTGTCATGGAGAGAGCAGACTGTTAATGACGCTCTGTTGTTCTGCCTCTCACTGTTTCTCTCAGACACACAATGTACATTCACATGCTCACATGCACATCTATATGCACTGGGGGAATTTGGTACGAGCATCATTACCATCCTTCTGTTCACCCTCTCTCCCATAGGTTTTTGTTTGCCTCTGGGTTTTTATTAAAACTGTTATCTGAACACATCCGACAGCTGGATCTGCAGATACCTGAGTTTGTTTCAGTGAATTTGCCAAAAAAGAATAAGGCAGCAGGATTGCAGAGGCTTCTAAGCCTAAGAAGGCTCTGAAAACCAAGCAATAAGCAACACGGTGTCAGGCAGTGAGCTTCGTAAGCTAGGTTTTGTCCTCTTTCACCTTCAACATCTATAGCAGAATGTTTTCCTCCAAATATGATCAATTATTAATGGGAAGAAACCAGCATGAAGGAGGCTGCCAGGGAGCATTTTTGTCATTGCTGCATGATGGGGGAAACTTTGTTTGGGGTCAAACTGCAAGTGTGTGTGTGTGTGTGTGTGTGTGTGTGTGTGTGTGTGTGTGTGTGTGTGTGTGTGTATGTGTGTGTTCTTGTTTAACTACATTCGTGGGGTCCAAAAACCGGGAATACAGTATACTTGTGGGTTCCCGACAGCTTTGTGGGGCCAAAATGCTGGACCCCACAACTTTAAAGGGCTGTTTGAGGGTTAAGACTTGGTTTTAGGATGAGGGATATAATTAGGTTATGGTTAGGGTTAGGGTAAGGGTTAAGGTTAGGCATTTAGTTGTGATGGTTAAGGTTAGGGTAAGGGGCTAGGAAATGCATTATGTCAATGACAGGTCCCCACAAAGATAGTGAGACACACTATGTGTGCGTGTGTGTGTGTGTGTGTGTGTGTGTGTGTGTGTGTGTGTGTGTGTGTGTGTGTGTGTGTGTGTGTGTGTGTGGAGCAAGAGAGAGAGAGGGAGAAATGTAGACCTGCAACAATTTATTAGGAACACTGAGACAAAATGTCGTAAAATAAAATGAGTGGAGGGTGTAAAGAAGGAAGCTGAGTCAGAGAGCAATAAAAGAAGTAGCTGAGTAGCATGAGAGAGGGAAATGATCAATGAAAATGTGGACTACACTATCTTGTTCACCACAGTGTTTTAAGGAACCACTCCTTGACTCATTTCATTGTGTCACAAAAGGTGACAAAATACGTGCTCAGACTGTGTAGAGGAAAGCTGGATGACAAACAACAGTTAGGCCAGATTATGTTTTTGTTCTGACTCTTCCTGTTTTTATTTATTTTCTCTGTTCTTTCAGTTTTTCACAGACCCTTGTGCCAGCAGCCCCTGTCTCCATGGAAACTGCAGTCGGAGTGAAGGCGGTGAGGAGGGGGAGCTGGCCTACACCTGTGAGTGCACTGAAGGCTACGAGGGGGAGAGGTGTGATCAGATCCTATTGGACCTGCCAGCTGCTGACTGGGACCCCGCCACCCCCTCCGCTCCTGAACTGGCCACCCCCGTGGCCTCCACTACCACAGCTGCCACTCAGCCGCCACAGCCAACCACCATCCCATCCACCACAACGCCGCCATCTCCTACTCTACAGCCATGGCAACCCAAACCTGGGCAAAGGCTGCTGGTGGTGCCGTGGGAGGCAGACAGGGTGAGATAACTTCCATGATAAATTTAAGCTCTTTTGGGTTTATCTTTTAAAATGTATAATATATGTTGTGTATGTGTGTGCTTCAGGTGACGGAGGGTCTGCACTGTGTGAGTCCTGAGCTGTGTGAGCTGACATCAGGAACTCTGACTCTGTCTCTGGAAGTGCCTGAAGAGACGGCTGTAAAGTAAGAGTAGGCCTATGACTGTCTGATATCCCCTTAAAGCAGGGCCAGATCAACCAGCAAGGGGTCCTGGGGCAAAAGGTAGCTGTGGGCCCTTATTTCTCCCACTCTCTTTGCATTTTATCTATCCTGTTGTTTTTTACTACCCATCTGTTGCAGTTTGCACAGAACACTACAGATGTCAGCTTCATCATATTTTGCCCAGGGACCCACTGGAATCAACGCATTCTCATGAACGGGTCCGTATGAAATCGTACGAAAATGTATGCACACCAAAATGTATGATATCCTACGAAATTAGGAGACCGCCAGCTGGTCACGTGACGCCGGCTAGTCACATGACGCCGAGCGGCAGTTGCTAGTTGTTTAAGCTGCTATAGAGCTTTGTGACCAGGGCTACAGACCTCCGTTGTATCAGCGGTAGTTGGTGGTTCAGTTACCCGAAAATACAGTAGGTGACTTTGAGCCGGGTACAAAGCATCGCGAGCTGCCGGTCGTTTCGGCGGACATTACAGTTCAATTCAACGTTTTGCCGCGACGAAAGTTATGATTAGGCACCAAAACGACTAGTTAAGATTAGAAAAAAGATTGTGGTTTGGTTTAAAATACTCCAAAGGAACACACATTTCCTGGGTGAAAGGCTTTAGTTTTCCCATGGGAAGCGAACTCCGCTCCCTGGCTTGAAAGTCCTGTATGTTTGTTGTAGTATATTATATACGTATAAAAATACAGTAGAACTTACTTTGCACAGCATTTTATCTGCATACCTTCCATGCAGTAACTTTTGTTGGCAACATAGCTTGTAGCTTTTGTAACTAATAACCTTCCATTTAAATCTCTTCATGACCCACCTCCCAGGACCTGAGACGCTGTATTACCTGTGTTACACCACTCCAGGTGTATTCCATCTTTTCCGAGCATGTTTGCTCATAAACAGAATTACAATGGCTCGGTAAATACAGGTCAATGAATAATGCAGAGGTAATGGTCAAGGTGAATGTTGGATGCCCTTGATGTTGCCCCTCATTATAGATGGTAGGCACGACTCGGCCCTGATCATGCAGGCAGATTGGAAGCTGCGCGTTAATCTGCTGCTTTGTTTTCATACTGTATAATTATACACAGGCACCTGAATGAAAGGCAGTGAAGGACACTTATGTACAAACACACATGCACCACTTGGAAATGAAGCAGTGATCCAAAAGTGACATCCATTTAGAGGCTGATAATAATGTAATAAAGCTCTTGGTCCCAAAAGGGGGGGTCACAACCTAACCATTGTCCTTTTGTATCCTGAATTGTGTCTGGCGGGCCTCTTCTGAAGGTTTTGTTAGAATATATTTGGTGAAAAGAGTTAAGAAGAGGTTTTAGAGTTTATGGTGTTTGACCTTGTTGCCTTTTTATGCACCCTGGGTTATGAGAGGCCATCTAGTTTTACAGTGATTAGACATTATAAAAGGAGTGTGAGAAAGATCTTCTCTGATCGGGGGAGGGAACGAGGCAACAATGGTCAACGTTTTGCAAGCGCGGGATTTGTGATACAAAGTATGGAAAAGACCTGGCTCTCATGAAAACTCCTTAAAGTTTGCAGGAGATTAAAACACACAGGTGTTCAAATCCAACAATAGCGACTTGTTTCGTTGAGCTGAGAATGGGAGAAGTCAAGGTAATTTTTCATACAGTGTGTTACAAACCGTTAGGAGCCGACTGGAGCCAGAAGATCTGGACTGTATCCGATTGATGACAGCACCACCAGAGGATGAGATGGAAGTGAATAAATAAGGCAGATTTTTAAACTTAGGACATCAGATGCTGGGGAAATCTTTGACTGACCAATAGGTGAAAGGTAGACCTGTGTAGTGTCTGATCTGTATGCATACACTCTTGTATTTTGCAATAACATTTTTCACTAAAGCTTGTTATTAACTTTAACTGGACAAATCCTGAGTCTTATTTCTCTGATCTACCAGTAAACGAACACCATCCAGAGTGAAGTGACCATAAAATTGGAGTCAGATTAAGTCTGGCCTTTTTTAGGGCCAGACCGGTCAATTACGGTCACATTTTAGTATAAAATCCTACAGTTTGAAGTTGGCTCATGTAATGAGCAATGTCAAGTTTTCTCTTTTATGGCTCTAAATGTTCACTTCTTTAAGGTCTTAATCTATTTAAGGCTCTTGTTCAAGATTCATTGATTACCATGTTATCTCTTTTATACAGGCATGTGGGGCAAGTTTAACGCTGGTATTTCATTTTCCAATAACAAATCAAACAGCTTGTGGCCAACACATCTGTGTGGGGAGAAATTGTTGTGGTCTAGACTACTTTTAGCTGTAAAGTGTCCTGAGATAACTCCTGGTGTGATTTGACACTATAAATAAAATTGAATTGAATAGAATTTAATTGAATTGTGTTTCTACTTGTATGATGCCAACCATCCAAAATATTTCAGTGTAATAAACATGTTTAAATGTTTAACACACATAATGCATCGGCTATTTTTTATCTTCTTTGTCAGTGTAAAGCATTTTCAGCTGCAGCTCTTTGAAAAGTACTGTAAAGGTACCAATAACAATTAAGCAGTCATTAAAACAAAAGCTGAGAGGACAGTCACTGATTTTAGTTTTTGTTTAGTATGAGAATGATTATTTCAGATGTTCGAGTGAGGTTAGAGGGCTGTTTAGAACCATCAGCGAGGAGCTGAGCCTCATTGAAACTGTGCAACAGCGTCTCTCACAGTGCCCAACTGTCTCTCTTTCATGAGTGTGGTAACTCAGCTGGGCTCTGGTGTTTGCTGTCTCCTCAGCAGACTGGCAGCTGTTGGAGCTAATTGTCTAACAGGAAACATGGCCTGCAGTGTTCTCCTCACTCTGCCCAGCAGGAGACTGGCTGCTCTGTTCACATGTTTACAGACACAATCAAGATTATAGATATCCTTGTGGTTCCACGATCCTCTGAACCACATAAGGCATCCAAATAGAGACAGACGGAACCATTTGGGCTGTTGGGATGACATATTTGTAATAAGCATTGTTTTTTTTACTTAGATGTCTCCAGTATTAGCCATATTGGAGGTATTATATCAGAATATTTATATGTAAATACCCTTAATCATGCCTTTGACAACCTGGTTGGTGCTAGAAGAAAGCTCATGTAGTGTTCAAAACAGAAAGTTCCTCTTGTGGTCAGTAAATTGATGTCTAATTGCTTCTTAATGGCAGTGTGTGGAGGAGAGACCAAACTTAAGGGCATTACCTTGCAGCAGCATTAAAATGTTATGGCAATTTTGTAATCAGTATACTTTAATATCAATACAAAATGAGTCACATCTGAGTATCAAAGTGCCCATCCACACTTTGTTTGCACTCTCTGTTTTCTATTTGTCTTTCTCCATGTTGAACTGTCTTGGTTTTGACTATTTTGTACAAATTGTCTGAGGTCCTGATGAATGATAGCCCCCAACCACACAGGCTGTATTTCACAACTCATGTTCATGACGGTCACAGTGTTCCAAAGGAAGCAACATCGCCCTCACTGAGTCAAACCACTGGCAGCCATTACTCACCAGACCATGATGCCAGGTTGGAGTAACAGTAGGACCATCCTTTAATCATCAGCCCTGTGTTCAAACACGGGACAAAGGGTCCAACAGTAAGACACTGACTGTAAGCTTGCTGTGGTGCTGCTGACCAACATTAGTGTAGAATGGAGGGTGATATTTTATTAAGCTTCTTATTTTGACCGAAGGAGGAATTAGAAGAAGTACAGAAGTTCACATAGAGTATTAGTTCATTTATCTGTACTAGATTTACAGAACTAATAATGCTGCAGTTTGTGGATTGTGTTTCTAGTATTTTGCGGATTCAATATATTTCTTCTGGTACCATGCATTATTTAAACTGTGAATATTGCAAATCTGCAGTACAGAAGCTGAAAAAGCAGCTGAGAACTGTCACCAATTAAAAAGGGATCATAACAATCACTATAAATGTGTGGTTTGGTTCAAACTGCAGAGAAAGCCCACAAGAATAATATTCTCTTTCTGATTCTCCTTCCCCGTTTACATCCTCATCCCCCATCCTTTCCTTTCCTGCTTTGTCTCTCCAACTAGGGTGGTGGTGAACACCAGTGGAGCTCCAGTGCTGTGGCGTGTGAATGAAGAGGGTTTCCTTCGTTCCTCCATTTTGAACGGCACTATGATGTGGTTCCTGCAGGCCCCTGATGGACTGGTGGTGCCTGACCACTCACTGCCCCTGGGACAGAACTACTTCCTCAGTAAGATGTCGTGTATACAAGCATATGAGACAGTCTATTAACAACTCTATTCATATTGTAAAGAAATGGGTGAGAGGCTGCAGGATTTATAAAAGTTCATTAGCTAAAATGAAATTCTGAATCTTATTACTTACATTGTATCATTCATTCTACTTTAATTATCTCTGTTTTTATCATTGCATTTTTATAATTTATTTTATTTAAAAAGGGACAATGCACAAGTTAACATTAACCTTGTATAAGAACAAGGAGAGATGCATTGTACCGGGTTGTAGCACAAGTGCTATTTTCCGCCCGTAGTCCTTTCCGTAGTCCTAATCATTCATCCAACAACCATAGAGAAGCTAAACAGGAGAAAAAAATGAAATACCTCCAAATAGCTCATTTACAACTGAGCCAAAAACATCTGAGGCTTCATGAATTTAAATGAATTATATTACAGCATTTATTCCTGACATGACACTGGGAGAATCACATATTTGCATATGAGTCAGAATATTGTGTTTCCATATTAAAAAAACAACAGATATTTATGCTGATATTCCATCTGTATTTTAATACTGAGCTACACACACACACACAGATTTTGTGAAAGAGTAGTCATACAATTGTAGCAAAACGCGGTGTGAGCTGCAGCGGGTGCTGGAGGGGGGGTAATTGGCATATCACTCTTTGACTGAAAGGCTGCTTGACCTCTGTGTGTGATCAACATACCTGATGCTGTTTCACTACGCTGCCTATCTTCTGACCTTGACATGTCTTTTAACTCTGTGACAAAACAGCCTCTGCAATGAGAGAGAGAGAGAGAGAGAGAGAGAGAGAGAGATCATTGTGAAGGTAAATCAGAGGGGTGGACGGATAATGAAGGGTGGGAGAGAAGAAGAGTCAGATAAGCAGGGAAAGAAGAGATGGCAAGCGAAAGGGGATTAAAGAAAAAATACAAAGGATGCAGGAGGGAAGAATAAAGGTCAAACTGCAAGAGGAAGACGCATGCAAAGCATCAGTTAGGAGGGAGGAGCGTTGACATTGCATTTCCGTCTTTACACGTCACTGTGTCTGAATGTTTGCGTGGTGAGTGTGGTGACTCTGCAGGTCCAAAATTCAATGTCATTGGACTGACAACTATTTGGTCAGGGATGACAGAGAAGCACGAGTTGTTTTGTCAGCCCTCTTATTGGCTGAGGAGATTGCAGCGTCAGAGTCTTGTCATTGGTGGACTAGCAGCTCATTGGTTCAGATCAGGCTCTAAAAAATGGCAGTTAATATTCACTATGAGGCTATTTTTATCCAAGTGCCCATGTAGCTGTCAGCTTTGATTGAAGATATAATAAGAGATGTTCTTAACTTCTCGACCCGGAGAGACAAGATGGAGAGGCACGCACTCTGTTTTGGTCACAATGAAAAGCTGCCTGCATCAGTTCTTTTCTGGACATTTTTACCCACGTAGGGGTTAATTGTTTTTTGGCAGCGAGGTGTATTTTACAGGCAAGGAGTCATTTAAAATCTGTCCTAAACATTTGTTAACAAGACTAAGAGGCTACAGCCATGCTAGCTGGTTTACATGAGGCTGTACACACATGTAGGCTGACTAAATGTCAAAATGCTCACAATACAATGTTAACATACGTACTTTTTATGGAAAAACTCAGGAGCAGCTTGACTTCTGGATACATGAAGGTTCGGGAGACTTGGTGACGGCTTATACATAAGCATTTATTGATCTCAATCAAGGAGAGATTAAGGCAGTACAGTTTAACCACGATGTGTTATCGTGCAGTGCTGTCACCAACTCTGAGGGTCTGTGCCTTTTCCCAGATGCATATCTCTCTTGCCCAATATGTCTAGTTTGTGTTATGCCAAGATATTGATGGCGCCAAAACAGAAGATGCTCACCTCAAACCTAGTTACGTCTATCTCTCTCTGGGATGTATGCTAAAGTGTGTCGGCCCCTGTACCCTGTTTCCACCGACCTCCAAAAGGAGACAGTCCTTGGACAAAACATTCCCTTGTCATGTAGCTGCCTAGACTCCCTGAATGTGTAGAGACTAGAGCCCAACCGATAAAGGATTTTTAAGGCCGATATTGATACAAATATTTGGTGATTTAAAAATCTGATATATCGGCCAATATTATTATTTTTTTTAATCCAGAAATGCGTAACAAAAGATAAACAGGACTCATACAAATAACTAATGTTAGGGAAATCCCTAACATTAGTTATTTGTATGAGTCTTCACTAAACTAATATGATAATGCAGTTTAAAAATAAACTTCTTTGTTTTATTGTCACAACAGAACAGAGGAACATCAAAATATATTAAAGTTCTGATAAATAAAATGTATAAAAATACAAACTTAAGATATGAAACTTAAAGGGTTAAACACAAGTGTTGCCAACAGGGACGTTGTAGAGTTTCCTCTGGTGGACAAACTATGCAACGCCAACACTCATAACATGGTTGAAGGTGTTTTGTCTGTTTTTTATTTTATTTTTTAAATATTCATTTATTGGCCATTATAAATGCCAAATACCGATAGTTTGGAAAATGCCTAATATCGGCCGATAATATCAGCCCGCCGATATATCGGTCAGGCTCTAGTAGAGACACAAACATATATTCATATGTGAACAGGTTTCGTTATTATAGTATGGCTGAATATTCATGTCCCCTGACCTGTGACATATGAATGACCTGATGTTATCTAAGCTTTCCCTTTGTCTCATCATACCACAACATGGTGTTTCTGGAAATTCCACCACAATACTGATATTTAGGAGGTATAATGTTTACCATGTTTACAATCTTAGTATAGCAAGCTAACATTCGCTAATTAGCACTAAACACAAAGTACAGCTGAGGCTGATGGGAATGTTGTTTGTTAACCAAAGTAATGGACAAATTAAAACCTGATGATGACGCTACATGAAAAGTCAGGGGAACATATGACAATTCATTGTGAGAGGGACATGAAAGACTCTTTCAATAGTTGTCAAGACTCAAAACCACAAATGTCAACCTCATGTTGAAGCTAGAGGAAAAAGAAGGGGATAACCAAAGTCAATAGGAATTATCCTTTGGGAACCATGAATGTCTGCAAAATTTCACAGCATCTATCCCAGAGTTGTTGAGATAGTGGTGGACTGAACAACAGACCGACATTGCCATTCCTAGAGCCACACCGCTAGCATGGCTAAAAACAAAGCACATTTAAAAAATAATAATATTTATAGTAAAATTATCTCTATACAAGACATGTGGATCAATCACTTTTAATAACGAATATCTGCCTATGCAGTACATATTGTTTTTACAATGAATGAATAAAAACGCAACATGAATAGTTTAAAAGGCCCTGTCTTCTGTGACAGGTGTGTTGCGCGTGGGCGCCCCCACAGCCCCGGAGGTCACCCTGCGTCTCAACTTGACATTGAAAGCCAGCAGCTGTGTGGAGCCGGGGAGCAGCTTCAGTGACCCTCAGTGCTCCGGGAAAGGCAAATGTATCACACAGCCCTCTGAGGTGAGAAATAATGTTTCATTTTATCAAGACACAATTTGAGCTTTAGTGTGAATGAAGCTGGAAAGCTCAGGAGAAAAATACTGCAGTATTATTATATATACTGTAAAAGGAAATAGTACAGAGGCCATGAGTCCTGAAATAGAAATTTGGTATTGGCAACGCATCCAAATTAAAACTGAAGCATCCAGATATTTGCAGTAATTAATATACCGCGTCTTTATTCTTCTTTATTCAGTCATGTTTCTTTGTGTATAAGTAAGGTTTCAGCAATGACCCACCTCACACATAACAATAGTGCTACTGCAAAATAAGCAATAGGAAAGTTTCCATATTATTATAACCAAACATTATCACTGCAGCTGCAGTGCTGTGCCCAGTGATGCAAGCGCCTTTTGATCGTTATTCACAGAAGGATAGCAGAACAAAAAACTTCTCACTGGGTTTCACTTTGCTGAGAACAGTGCAAACAGAGAACCAAAGCCAGAACAGTACAGACAACCCAACGCAACGCCACATATTACAGCAGTGCAACATGATCTATTTTTAATAGTGGGAATATACAGTTTCATTCATTATTTGATAGTGAAAAATGCATGCGGGTCTACGGTCTGGTATAGCGGCACCCTTGAAGACAGAGCAAAACATGCTGCAGGAGAAGTAGAAGGAACCACCTGAGGTCCGTCAGTCCCCTCTTTATCCAAATACTTGATGATTTAACAATAGGGGAGACAGGGAGCTGTAGCAGAGACCAATCTCATTATTTCTGTTACACAAGTTTTTCTTCCTTTCAGCGCTGTCTCCCGTTGTTTCACCTTCAAGGCTCATCGATTTGACACGTGAAATGTGTGTATATGTGTGTGTGTGTGTGTGTGTGTGTGTGTGTGTGTGTGTGTGTGTGTGTGTGTGTGTGTTTTGCAGAGCACTTTCTTCTGTGAGTGTGAAGACGGCTACACTGGAATCTTTTGTGAGGAATTTGATGCCTGCCTTCGCCGACCTTGTCGCAACAATGGCACATGCACCGATGTTAGACAGGGAGGTGAAGGACGCAACTTCACATGCACCTGCCCACCAGGTGTGTGTGTGTGTGTGTGTGTGTGTGTGTGTGTGTGTGTGTGTTAGGCTTCATGAAGAGTTTCCGCCTGACTGTGTGGTTGGTTGGTTTGGTTACAGCTGTGCAGATGTAACCATCTCTCTTTGTTTTACAAAATTTCTGAATAAGAGCACAGGAACAGAGACCATTTTGACCTTGTCAGATTTATTTTAGGACATGGACTTGAAGCCGTGGCCTCTGCTAAGAAGGTAAATGTCGGAGGTGACCACTGATGTCATGTCACTCCCCATTATGGAACTGTGCTAAAAAGCCCTGTGTTAGCAGCTGAAGAGAATAACTAAACCGGAAAAAAAGATGCAGGCAGACTATAGTCAGTCAATGTGGCCAAATTCTGTGGAAATGAATGGCTTATTTACATAATTTTGTATTTCTTTATTAGGATGCCCATTAGCTACTACCATATTTGTTGCTGTACTCTTCCTGGGATTCACAAAAGTCTATCCTATAGACAACATACACAAACTTATATGCAAGTAATGAATCAAAGTTTTCTCATAACTCATAAAACAATCTAACTTTTGAATTATAGTCCCTATGTGCCTGTGTAATGGTAGTTGGCTTTGTTTTGCACTGCATCTGTTGCTTAACTAGATTGCTTTTAGCTGCATTTGATCAAATCTAATGAAATAATTCAAGTAGTTTGATTATAGACTGTGTTTACCAGGTTATGAAGGGGAGCACTGCCAGTTGCTGGTTGACCACTGCCTTTCTCAGCCCTGCAAGAATGGAGCCACATGCTCCAGCAGCCTGGCCGGGCCCAGGTGCTATTGTCCCGAAGGTACGAACCCAATTTAAGGATATTGATATTTAATAGTTGCACACTATATATATTTGCACTCTTTCCTTCTTTGTACTGAAACTGCTGCACAACAATTTCCCTCAGGATAAATAAAGTTCTCTTATCTTATCAATTGCTGCATGTGTCGGTGTGTGGTGCCAGAAATAAATGCTTTGTCCACATCAGGCTTGTGCAAAATTCTGAATTTCAGAATTGGGCTCCATTCAATTGATGAATTGGAATTTGAATTGAATTGACTCCGCCCCACAGGAAGTTGAATTTGAATTTGAATGACAGGAAGTGGAATTAAATTCATGGCAATTTAAAGAAATTCCACACAGTCGCACAACAGAGAGAATGTGTTGACTCTCACATACATTCAGTGTTAGGAAGGTTACTTTGGAAATGTTATTGCTTACTGTTATAACTGTTACCCATTATAAATGTGGTTTGGATTACTTTATTTGGATTACTTTATCAATGCAAAGCAATTTCCTTTTAATTTGATTAGTAACTACTTGAATTACACATTTTACCTCAGTAATACAACTAAATACAATGAATGTAATACATTAAAACATACATTTTGTAATTTAATAACATAATTTCATTACATGTAACTAGTCACTCCTCAACCCTGCATACATAATATAATATAATAATAATAATAATATAATGCATACAATAGATAATGATAAGTCATGTTCTATCATGTTCCACAAAATTACAATTACAATAAATCAAACTAAATGATATGTTCTGTGACTAGAGCTTTTAACATTCATTGCTGGGGGAAAACATTTCCTGTTAATGTAATAAATAAGTTCAAACTAATATCATTTATAGAATATGTAATGCAATCATATCTGACATATATTGTAAAGCTTCATTCTTAAACACTTCACTTAAATGATGTATATGAATTTCTTTGAATTTTTATTGAATTGCAATTCTGCTTTCTTTAATTTAAATTTAAATTTTAATTCTAGCTCCTGTTTTTAAAATCAATTCAAATTCAATTCATTCAGTCATTCTCAAATCAATTCTGAATTGTGCACAAGCCTGGTCCGCATTTAGAATAGAAATTAGTGCACACTGTCATAATAAAAAAAAAATATATATATCAGTAATATGTTTTGAAACAAGAAATCAGTTTGACATTTTTGAAGCAAATTAGACATACACACAAAACAAGCTTCCCTGTCAAATCCCCCTCTGACAGCTTGTGGTGTTTGTGTTTTTTTGTAAAAAGAAAACAGGGAAACATAAAGACAGAAAAAATGTGAATCCTGTGTGCATTTTTCAGCTGTCTGAATCCAGTTATTCTACAGTCTGTGTGTCTGCTGCTGTTTGAACAGTATCTGTGCCACTGACATGCTTAATTTAAACCTTCCTCCTCTATTCTAATTAGTCTTCATAGCCTCAGCGACCTGCATCAGCCTCTTCGGGGAAATCTGTGACCGCAAAACTTCTGCCGAAACAGCATTTTCTTAACAAGAGCGCACTAGTTTGCGATTAACATACACCATGTACTGACAATGGTGTATTCACCCACACACACACCGAGACACACACACACACACACACACACACACACACACACACACACACACACACACACACACACTCTTTTACACACTGACAGAAGAGGAAGTGTCAGTACTCTGACTGCTTCCAGTCAGAACTGGCAGGCGGGGGAGTGAGTGGGCTAGCTAAATATAAACTGTTAACTGCTTTTAATGTTGGCAGGTTTGAATGCCAGCAGCAGGAACGAACAGACACCTCCATGTCAGTGATGTCCCATGTCACAATGTTTGTGCGTTTTTGTGTCTTTCAAGAAATATTTAGACATTGAAGACATTTGGGTGAGCTTTTCCCCCCGACTGCTCTCTGCTGCTGAATGTTAAATGTCCTCCCTGTGCAGTCAGCACAGGAATTTACTACGGTGTTACTGTAAATCAGAGGAACCATGCACACTGTATCACAGCGAGGTGTGTGCATGTACACAGTGGAGTCTCTCTCTGCTCTGCAGTACAATGGCTGCTCTCATGGGGAGGTGAAGACAGAGGAGGAGAAGGGGTGAAGAAAAGAGGGAGGAAGTTATTTTTAGATGAGGAGGATAGTGGCAGAGGCTCACAAGCTAATGAGAGGAGGTGAAGAAGAAACCAGGGGCTTCAACACCCAACCAGTCACACCACAAAGACAAATAAGAGTAAAAGCATGACAGAATCAAAACCACCCTCCTTCAACACAATAATTAAGACCGATTCTGTCAACAGCAACAAATTATTTTCTGATAAGCTGCTTTCACTGTATGTTCTTGTCTCTAACAACGAGAAGGAAGGGATAAAAGAAAGAACATTAGGTGGTGATTTTGGGTGGTAGATGATGACAGATCCAAATCACTTGCTGTCTTTTTCCTCAGTATATTTATCTTTGATCAGTGCAGTATTTATAAGAGGTGGTCTTAGATGGCAGAAGAGTAGGTGCAATTTCATGCCAAAATGGCTGTCACATATCGTACTGCAACACCTGATTTGCATAAACACAACCCCTGCTGTGTCACTGTGCCCACCATGTTGCAAGTACCTTCTGAAGTCTTGAAATGAATGAACTTCAAAAGAGTTTCATCTAGTCTCGCTTTGCCAGACCTTCCTCCACCGCGGCGCTGCGGAGGGTCTGGTTAGTTCACACAGCATTCCAGGTTGGAGATAAACGTGCTCTGGTTTATTGGCATTTCTTTAAACCAATCACAATCGTCTTGGGCGGCGCTAAGCACCGGGAAAAGCTGAATAACCTCGGGAAGGAGAGAGTTTAAAGGTGCTCTAAGCGATGTCACGTGTTTTTTAGGCTATACATTTTTTTTGTCACATACAGCTTAGAGAAGAGTCCCGCACTCTGACCATTACGCAAGCAATAATTTATTTAGAAAAATACAACGTTTCGGTCTCAGACCTTTACCTGATGAAGGTCTGAGACCGAAACGTTGTATTTTTCTAAATAAATTATTGCTTGCGTAATGGTCAGTTTGCGGGACTCTTCTCTAAGCTTTTGATCTTCTACTTTTGATCATATCCTACGCACCTGCCCGACAAAAGAGGTGTGCAAAAAAGCTTTCTTACGTCACATACAGCAAACATCTCCTCACTATCCACTAGCTGCCTGTCCCCTGAACGCACTGTAAAAAAAACGTGGTCTCTGTAGACAGCCCAGGCTCCACAAACGGCAACAAAAACAAACTGCGCCAACCCAAACCACGAAACATAAACAGTGTTCCAGACAATAACTGACAAGAAGGATTTGGGGGTGGGGGTTGGAGGGTTAGTGCGTGGAAGGGAGAGGGAGGGGACGGGATGAGGAGGAGGGAGGGGCGAGCTAGCCTCCGTTTTGTTTGACAATACTTTGAACGTCAACAAGAACTGACATCACCCAACTTCACTTAGAGCACCTTTAAAATGCCAACACAAAGGAAACCCAAGGCAACGGATATCCGGCCTAAATGAGTGAAATCCGGCGGAAATTCCGTCGGCAATGGAGTAATCCCGAAAGTGGAACGTCGAGGATATAAACTAAATTTCATCTGACCTTTGCCTGAACAATTAGCAATAGGCCTGCACATGCACCTCAGCCTGGTGCTCTACTACATGTTGTTTAATGTTTTCTAGCTGATAAAGACATTCAGGTGTAACTAATATCAAGGGTACTGGCAGCATTCCAGAGGTTCTGTTTTCCTTTCAGGCATACGATTACTATTATATTATTTTTGTGTCAGTTTCACATCATTTTATCTCTCTCTGTCCGACCATTTCACACCCTCATCTCTGCCTCTCCCTCTTGCAGGCTACCAGGGTGCTACGTGTGAGCAGAAAGTGGACCCATGTGCCTCCAGCCCCTGTCACAATAACGGGACATGCTACGCCCAGGGCCCTGGCCCCCTGGGGTTTGGCTGCAGCTGCACAGCAGGCTTCACCGGCCCTACATGTGCCCAGCTGGTGGACTTCTGTGCCTTAAACCCCTGCGCCCACGGGGTCTGCCGCAGTGTGGGTAACAGCTACAGGTGTATGTGTGTCCCAGGTGAGCTGCAGTGTCATCTCAGTGACTGGTGCTTTTACTAAGACTTTGAGTGCTGCTGGCTGCTGATGTCATGCTGCTGTCAGCATCAAGAGCCAAATTTAGCCAAAGTCAGTTCGAAGTGGGACAGCTCACCTCGTTTTTAGTTATTTGTTGAACAGTACATAATAAAAAGAGCATGTGTTATAAGAATTTGCTAATTTAAATTAATCTATTAACCCTCGGACCATAACAGCAATTTCCCCCACAATTCTTATATATTATATTTATGTTCATCAAGCAGAAGAAAATTAAATATCTGACCAGACTTTTAGGATGGGAAGATACCTGATCAAGACATCTTTACTTTTTATTCACCACTTGGAGTTTGAACAAAAAATGTCAAAGGTCCCATGGCATGAAAATGTCACTTTATGAGGTTTTTCTAACATTAATATGAGTTCCCCCAGCCTGCCTATGGTCCCCCAGTGGCTAGAAATGGCGATAGGTGTAAACCAAGCCCTGGGTATCCTGCTCTGCCTTTGAGAAAATGAAAGCTCAGATGGGCCGGAATCTAGAATCTTGCTCCTTATGAGGTCATAAGGAGGAAGGTTACCTCCCCTTTCTCTGCTTTGCCCGCCCAGAGAATTTGGCCCACCCATGAGAGAGACATCATGGCTTTCAAACGAGCAAAGTGGCAGTTGTTCAAGACCACACCCCCACCCTCCACCTTGCCCCCCCTCTCTCCTCCTCAATAGCTACAGACACAGAAATGGCACATACTAAGGAAAGCTCATTGTGGGACTGGCTCTAGTGGCTGTAATTCTGCACCAAGGCTGAATTTCGGGAAAGAGACTTCAGATACAGTATTAGGGGACCACTAAGGCATATACTGTATAAAAGCATCCAAAGAGCACCATGTCATGGGACCTTTAATACAAGTCTCTATAAACAGAGCTATTGCCTTGGGATCCCTGAGCACTCGGACCCTTTGGGCCTGAGCTCAATTCAGAAATCCATCCATAGCTTTAAGATACCTTCTGAATCCATTACCACTCTAAATACAGCTTTACAACCAGCACATACAGCTTAGTGATATTTATAAAAACAGTGACTTTTAGCATGGGCTTTGATTCAGAGGAGCAGTAAATATCGTCTGGCTGAATGGTGTTATTTTTAGACGGGACGATTGTGGTGCTCGCTCCGATGCCTCTGTGATGAAATCAATTGAGTGGAATGATGACTTATCATTATCCATCGTCTTGCAATTACCTTGCTTGGATGGTGAGATAGATTACTTTCCCAGTGGGCCATGAACATAATTTGACATTTTGCCCCTACTGCTCTCTGTTTACACCGTCTGTCAGTCATGTATAAGCCAGTCACCATCTGGGTCTCTTACTTGATGCTCCCATTCATTCTCCTGCATCAGCAGCCTATACAGTAGCTTATTTTGTTGTCTATTTTGCAGTATGGCTTAGCTTGAACCAAGATGCTATTGACATATCTTAAAAGTATAGTATCTGGAGGACACAGACAAATTGCTAAACAGCTGTTTTTTACCTATTGATTTGGACTTGGAATGATATGAGCTTTTTTCTAGCTCTTTTTCAAACCTGAGAAACAGTTTCCTAAATATTTGAACTGTAAGAGTTATCGCTTGAGTCGATAAACCGTCCATAAGCCATGTTCTTCATGTTTATTCAAATGCTTTCACTCTTGCTGTTTCCCCGCATGCAGAGCAGTCATCCCTTGCTTTCCAATTATTGAGATCTATTTTTTCTTCCCCACAGCCTTATTTTTTTCTATTATGCATTTCTTTCATATTTTTCTTTTTTCTGCTTCTCCCTTTGTCCTTCCTCGTCTTTATCTTCCTGCTGTTTACCTCACCTCATTCCCCTTTCATCCTCTGTTGTCTAGTTGCCATGGTGAAGCAGTTGCCTTACAAGTGTGTGTGTGTGTGTGTGTGTGTGTGTGTGTGTGTGTGTGTGTGTGTGTGTGTGTGTGTGTGTGTGTGTGTGTGTGTGTGTGTGTGTGTGTGTGTGTGTGTGTGTGTGTGTGTGTGTGTGTGCGCAGCTCCCAATCAATTGTCTGAGTCTGTGACTATGCTGTTTGAGCAGATGCTGCCATACAATCAAATGTCTCCACTCAGACGACCCTGTCTAATGGGATTGGTGAAATTGGTGATTTGCAATTAGCATTGCATACATTACAGTAAAAACACACACACACACACACACACACACACACACACACACACAGGTCAATTTTGTTGACCTTTTCTCCACCTCATCAGAATGCCAGCTGGTATGATTGTGTGTGCATGCTGCGTATGAAAGTTTGTATTTCTGTGTGTGTGTGTGTGTGTGTGTGTGTGTGTGTGTGTGTGTGTGTGTGTGTGTGCCTGCATGCATGTGTTCACATGAATACAGTAGTTCTGTGCTTATCTGCCGTGTTTAAATCTGTGATTTTGGGTGTATGTTGTGAAAATGCCTGCTGGCTGTTTGAAAGAAGGCTGCTGGTGAGCTGATATGTAGAAGGATCCCTCCTCCAGTTTTCTGTAATCCAGCTCATATGACAGGCTGCCATCCCACCAGCCAGCCTACAGATAGCAGACAGAATCTTGGAAAGGCACTTGACATTTCACTGGCATTTCAAAGAGAGGACCCTAGAGGATCTGACTGGGCTCTTCATTAATTCCCCCTCTCTCCTTTCCCAAACACATGTTAGCTAAGGTCCAGGTAGGGTTTGTTGAAACTTTGACAGCACTGGGACCCAATTGAAAAATGTAGTCAAAGTGGGAGCGGAGCTTATGAAAACAGATTGCTAAATTAGTTGTGTAAGGACTCAAGGGACATTGGTCTTCTGGTGATTTTTGTTCTCAAGTGGTAGATGGTGAAGCATTTCTATTCTAGTTATGTTGTATTAAGTTGTATATATAACTAGCCCACAAACTGTAGCAGTGCATGTCAAACAGATATAATCTGCACATTACACTTAGCTTCTAAATATTATCGGAGAAATAGAAGAGCAATTAATTGTCTGTTACTTATACAGTGACCATGTTTTCAGATGTTGCAGGCTTATTCTACCTCAGTACGCAGCTGCCATCCCATGGAAAACACAGTGCACTGCATGTCATTTGACCTTATGCCCAATGCCATTGAAATGTTGGCAAAATACTGGACTGACAATATATTAAGACTGGATATATTGGACAATTAATAATTGTTTAATTGATTGACATCTGTAGTTAACCAGTGTTGTTTTTGTATCTAGGCAGATCCAAAGATGTGTCAGTATATGTAAATGACTTACACTAACTGCTGATCACAGCTAAAGAGCATGCCTTTTCAGCAAAACACTCTCCTAGATAAATAAAGGTTAAAACATCATCTGGGTGCAGCAGCAAAATGACATGATTAAATATTTAATGACTCTAACATTAATATATGCTGTATATATTTGTGTGTCCCATTAAGGTTACCATGGCTTGTACTGTGAAGAGGAGTACAATGAGTGTCTGTCTGCCCCCTGCCAGAACTATGCCACCTGTAGGGATCTCATCAATGCCTATGAGTGTGTCTGCACACCACAGTTTGAAGGTATGTACAGTATGTGTGAGCATATGGGTGAGTATGTGATTATTTTTAGATGCAGGCACACACCTGTAAGTTAGCTTTACTTCTACATAGACGTTAGGGTTTCATAGGACATGTTCTCTGTGTGTGTGTGTGTGTGTGTGTGTGTGTGTGTGTGTGTGTGTGTGTGTGTGTGTGTGTGTGTGTGTGTGTGTGTGTGTGTGTGTGCAGGCAGACACTGTGAAATATACAAGGATCCATGTCTGAAGATGCACTGCCAGAATGGAGGCCACTGTGAGAGTGCAGGACTCAATGTTTCCTGTGCCTGCCCACCTGGATACCTGGGTGAGCACTGAACTGAACAGTGGTAGACTAACTCCCTATTAGTATGATTTACAGTTAAGGCTGAATACCAGGATATGGTAAATGATGCGTTTAATAGACTGCATTAAAAACGACTGCATTCAAGCTTAATATAGAATAAGATGAGTCTCCCCTCTCATACAGTTTCTTATTGTGATAATATTTGGTCAAATAATAGTGACACATTACAGTTCTGCATTTTGCTATTAGTGTTCCTGTGTTGGAAAACAACTGCATCAGGAGTCAGAATACTGGGAGCCTCAGTTTCTGCTCTTGGCTTTATTGCTCTTGTTATTGAACGCAACCTTACCTGTTCGCTTAGGGGAGAAGTGTGAGGTCGACATTAACGAGTGCGAGAGCAACCCTTGTCACCATGGAGGAACCTGCATTGACCAGTCAAATGGCTTCACCTGTCACTGTCCACCTGGGTGGGTGGGCCCCAGCTGTGAGATCCGTAAGTCAGCCTGTCAGAAACTGTCTGGTTCAGCTATTAATTGAAAATCTGACATGAGGAAAGCTACATGTGTGTGTGTGTGTGTGTGTGTGTGTGTGTGTGTGTGTGTCTCAGACCTGCAGTGGAAGCCAGCACAACACACTGAGGACACCCTGACCAACATGCCACGCCACTCCCTCTATATAATCATCGGAGCGCTGTGTGTGGCGTTCGTTCTCATGCTCATCATCCTCATCGTGGGCATCTGCCGCATCAGCCGCATTGAGTACCAGGGCTCGTCGCGCCATGCCTACCAGGAGTTCTACAACTGCCGCAGCATTGACAGCGAGTTTAGCAATGCCATCGCCTCCATCCGCCATGCCAGGTCAGTGACAAGATTTGAATATATTAATTAGTTGACAACAAAGTCTTTCAGGAAGAGTGTTACGGAAGTGTTGTGAGGTTAATGTCACTCAATTGATTTATGTAAGTATTGGTACTTTTACTTACTTTTGCATTTTTTAAAGGGGATTTCTATCTCAACTCAAGGTCCACTTACTCCATTTTTCTGGAGCTGAAAACTCCAAAACAAACAGTTGCTGTTTCCATGGTCAAGGATAAACTGTCAAGCTCAAGTCAGTTTACGAGTCATGGGAAGTACTACTTACCTTCTGAAAACAGTTCTGTTGCTCTGAAGGAGTTTCCTTTTTTCATAACGTCTGAGAAAATAACCCCTATTAACATTGTTATGGTTATCGGATAATGTCATCATGGGTTATTATCTCAGCTTTAGCCGGTAGACCTTAAAATTCTAATGGACAGTCTGATTTACAACCTCTGGATGTTGAGTTTAAAACAGGGACATTAAACAGGCAGGGAGCGTCTCACAAAAAGACGCTATTGAGTTGCATTGTGGAAAGTGTAGGATCCAGTCGTTTTAAGCTAAAAGCTAGGATATCTCAGACTCAGACGCTGCATACATTTTAACCATTCTTGTTTTTATTTTATTATTCTATTTTTTGTGATTCCCCTTAACTTTATAGAAGTCCAACACTAAATCACTGAAGTGCCCTTTTAATAAAAGTTACTGTTTACTCATACTATTTGTTACCGTATCACTAACTCAGTACCAACAAAGTAAGGGGCTACATTACAAAACTGTATTTGATGATGCAATATTGATGCACTGTTTGTGTTTATGCTTTCTCATTAGATTTGGCAAGAAGGCCAGGCCTGCCATGTACGATGCCACTCCCATCGCCTATGAAGACTACAGTCCTGACGACAAGCCTTTGGTTACCCTCATCAAGACGAAGGATTTGTAAAACACAACCATCCCCAACTCATCACAAGCTGTACACTGATGTACACATGTGCATACACCCACTCACCCCCCTCCCCCCCACACACACACACACACACACAAACATATACAGAAACTCAGTATAAATCTTGAAGTATTTCTTAAGAAAAAAAATAACAGCAAAAGAAAATTGAATGTAAATTGGAGAAAGAAAATCCAACACTCTGTAGTTTAAAAAAAAACTAATCTGGATTTTGATACATCTATTTTCCTGTCGAAGTCCACGATAAGGCTTTATTGTAGCATAAGAGCGTACTTTGCATTACTTAAGTTATTGATGATGAGTGACACTACCAGTAACCCCTGCTGTACAAGAGTGATGACTTTAGTCTGCACCAGACTGTCTGTCTGTCGGTAGGGCCAGAAACCCACAAGCCTAAATTTCTTAAGTATAAACTCAGCAGACAGTGCTGACGGCAGTCCTTACAGGTGTGGTAGAAATAGTTGCACTCCTCTAGGTGCATACACTGTATCTTTTTCTATATCTAAAAAAACAATCTGCAGTAGGTTGCCTTACCTTGTGCATGGTTAGATTAGATGTTCTCTCTGCATTATTTTAAAATCCTTTGTACTTGGTTGTTGTTTTCTTTCATTGCAGTTGTATTTCTCTCTGTCAAGATTGTGCCAAATATTTTTGTTGTTATTGTAATTTGTGGTTAGTAGATCTAATACACACATGTATAAAATACTAGTCACACAAATCTTCTTTTTAACAATACATATTGTCCTGTTCTTTACATGCAAGTGTCTCAATGGTGTATGAATAGTAAAGAAAGTGGGTTTACTGGAGTACTGTGTGACCCTACCATCCTACTGTATGTATTTCAGTGATATTTAGGATAATGGGCAGGTATATTTCTCAATGCACAGAAAAATAGTTGGTTTTACTAAGTGTACCTGTTTATGCCAGTGTACAAATTAACCTCTAGTATTGACAGTGTTGAATAGTTTCTGGGTGAGAGTGTCTTTGCTAGCTTTAGGGAGGAGAGGGAAGAGGAGATTGAGAGGGACAATATCTACTCCAGAATACATGTGCTTCTGTGTCCTGCCAATGGAAAACTCTCTGTCTGTGCAGCTGTGTTGTTCCTCCTAAGGTCAAGCAATGTTTTACCAATAGGCTCAGCTAATCTTACTTTTTTTCTCTCATTTTAAACACAGCGACCACATGATTACCTAGTATCTATGTTGAGTAATATAAACAATAAAGATTCAAGTGAACATAACCTTAAGTACTCGCATGGTGTCTCATGTGAAGTATGTTGTTGAATGAGTGGTGGCAATTGCTTTTTTTATGGTTTTGTGGTTATGTAGAATTAACACCAATCAATCACATCTGCAAACAAGATATTCTTGTCAAGGTCAACAAACCATTTAATGCTCCAATGACAGTTGTTTTTTGCACTGCATGGATCATATTTGGGGCAGGATATACCAAAACGATTAGTATTTAGCTTAGTTCGACAACATCATACTAGTGAAAACACAAACATCAATTTAAACAGATAAATGAGAATACAATACCAGGAAATTTAAGTCATTATTTATTTATTAAGTGGTACTGTTAAATATACTATAAGTATGATGGGGAAACATTTACAGTATTTGCATGAATGAGTAGTTTGCCGTAAAGGATTATTCCAGTAATTTTTTAGGCCTTTATTTGACCGGACAGCTTAGACTTGAATGGGGAGAGAGAGGGGGAATGACATGCAGAAAAGGGCCGCAGGTAGGAGTTGAACCTACAACCGCTGTGGCGAGGACCGAGACTCTGTACATGGCACGCTCTACCAGGTGAGCTACCCAGGCGCCCCTATTCCAGTTAATTTTATCTTGGTGTATTCACCATAAATGTGGCAGTTGCGTATGTTGTGGCTCTATGGGTTATGTTACCTTTGCACTCGCCACCTCTGTTGTACAGATTCGGGGAAATGAAGACTCGTGCAAAACAATGTATATTATGGCAAGCTGCGCGAGCCCCATACAGCATTCCTAATAAACACAACTTTTACATGAATCATTTAAATCGCTTGTCTCAGAGTTTGTCTGAAAGAAAACACAGAAAGAAGACATCTGACACAGCCAGTGAAAATTTAGCAAACAAATAGCGCCACATTAATGGGAAATACGCCAGGTTAGAATAAAGTGGAATTTCTCTTTAACTCCGATATTATTACATGACACAATAGCATGCTGCAATCGGTTTTGGGCTGGAATTATTAAATTGCTTTGAAGGCATGGATCGTGATTTTTTTACAAACAAAAACCAGAAAAGGAATTCTCTACAGCGTCTGTCTTTCTGCAATGTCCCAAGGCCATACTCACCAGACTGAACTGTCAGCCCATGTAAACATCTCTAAATACAGACTGAGACTGTGGAGTCATGTCCAGTGTTGGGCAAGTTACTTCCAAAATGTAATACATTATTGATTACTACTTACTGTCATTTGAGAGTAATTAGTTATATTACATTATTACGGTCTCTGAATTGTAATGCTTTACACTACTTTTGCGTTACTTTTGAGTTACTTTCACCAAAATAAAAGTGGAAGTATGACTTGGCAGGTAGCTTGTGAATTTCACCAAGGGATCAACAAAGTCTCATCTTTATCCACATAACATAATTTATTCATATTATTTTGTATTGTTAATCTGAATCTGCAAAGTAACTTAAGCTATAACATAAATAGTTAAGTAAATCATACAATAGCCTACTTGACTGAATTGTGGTGGAGTAGAAGTAGCCTAATAAGTAGGAGAAAATGAAAATACTCAGTTAAAACCTTACAATTGAATCGAAGTAGCCTACGGAAGGCTATAGTTACTTTCCACCGCTGATCAAATGTAATGATATTACGTGTAGCAAGACTAAACATTAATTCCCGACATGTTGTTAACCTACAGTATAGTTACTTTCCACCGCTGATAAAATGTAATGATATTACGTGTAGCAAGACTAAACATTAATTCCCGAGATGTTGTTATCTGTCAGTTGCTCGGTCACATTGCTGTCGGCACTGATAGGACACAGATGTCCCTATAGCCAACCGTCTCTGGTTCTGGCCACGGGAACAGTGACGAGACAGCTCGCTTCAACGTAGCGTAAAAAACTCCTGAAAATAATGTCCATGTCGCAAATGTATCCGTCTCTGCAGTCATTTCAACCACCGAATCCAGCAACAGGAAATAACACTCGCAGACTTTTTTTTCTGTGCCGAAATGTTTCGCGGTGTTGGTGAATTCTTAAAAAAAAATGCGTTGTAACACGCGTTACTGAGATTGTAGTCCTAACGGGTATAATAGTACCGACATTTTATTAGTAATGCGTTATATTACTGCGTTACAGCAAAAAGGAATACATTACTGTAATTGCGATACTTTTGTAACGCATTACTCCCATCACTGGTCATGTCGCTCAACACACCTGCATATATTATGTGTATACACAAACACACACACACATTTCAGGAGCACCAGATGTAATTGATGGCTCTCACCTTTGCTTATGGTCTGCTTTGGAGGCCTTGTGCTTGACCTTTGCCCTCTGCCCTCTGTTTGCCCTGGAATGTCAGTGTGTTAGCAGTTTAGCTTGACACAGGTCCCAAAACACATTGTCTATTTCAGAGATTCTCGTTCTCTTTCAAGGCCTCCACCTTGATAAACTAAGATTCTCTCACTGGGCTAGAAGCAGCGGTGTGGTTTCATTACAAAACAGTATCACTTTTCAGAAATAAAACAAAATTATTACACAATTGTTAAAATGTATACATTTTGGCAGCAGTAAAACACATTCCACATAATAATAGATGATAATTCAGTGGATTCCTAGACCACACTTTCAGAATAACAAGGACACACTAACCATTCCCAGTTCAAAACAGTCAGGCGAACTGAATGCTTCTAGTACAACTTGTTTTTGAGAAGCTTAAGAAGATCAAAAATGTGTGGACATGACTGCAGCAATTCCACATAGACTTTGTCCTTAGGTGCCTTTGTGAATCTTGGGAATTATGAGAATGGAAGATTTCAACTAACCACATTTGTATTACCACTAGCCACTGAAATAATGCCATGCCATTTATGTATGGTTTTTATATGATCATTTACATTTTAACTGCATTCCTGCAGTGGCTGGCTACTCTGGTCTGGATGACTAATCTTCTGAGGCCTTGAAGTCTTCTTTATAATAGTGCTAAATATAATTACGAGTGCCTTTTGGTGTCCAGCTGAAAGAGTCATACATTTCTTATGTTGATTTTACATTAAATTAATATGAAAATTAGATACTTGTGTATGATTTTATCTGAAATTGTTGTTTTAGCAGCTAATTTTCTGCCACTTGAACCAGAGCTGTGTCATTAGAGAAAACAGGCCTTTTCTTAAAGTGACAAATATGAAACAAGATATATCAGTGTGGACCCCATAGAAGGAATTTAGTACACCAACCAAACGTGCTTTCTTTTCCACCATTTTACAAATGCACTAATGTTGGCCACTTGGGGGCAGAGGAACCAGCTGGAAACACAACACTAGCATCACCTTATAAAGTTGTTATAGCAAACAGTTTTCTATTTACACATCCAGCAATCACAGAGCAACATTAGCATTCATTTGAAGTCATGTTTCTGGCCACACGACAGATGCAAGTCCAATGTTTACTGTCCCTTTAACTCTGGTTTGACTCCAGTTCTCCTGAAGGAAATATCTGGCTCTTAAGCAGCTAAATGCTCCACGGTGTTCACCAGCTAATCGCTAACGGTCTGTGTGGTTTGGTGCAGGGCAGGCACTTATTTTTTTTCACAAGAAATAGCTGCCTGCTAAAAGCCAAGTAGATGAGAGCAGTGGGAGTGAATCAAAACAGGAAAGTTGCAGGCAATAAAACCAAAACAATTAGCTGAAAGATGCTAAAGCACTCTGTAGCAAAGGGAGCTGCAGAGCCGGGTAGCACTTTTCTATGGGTTGTGGGCTGATTAGTGTAGTTTTAAGATCTCTATCTCTCGATTTTTGATTTAAGAGAAAGCTTGAAAAATAAGTTGTCTGTATGTGGGACATAGCAAAACAGCATGAATTCTCTTATCAAACTGCCAAAATGTAATGTCTTGAAGTTTAAAGGGGCTGTACTTGCTGCTTTATTAATGATCTGAATGTCAAGTACAGCCCCTTTAAACTTGCACCATATGGTCTTAATCTTTCTGAAATAAAACAATTAAAAAACACAGCCACACAGCATCTAAACAGCAGGCTATGCTATTAGCATAGTTGCACATGTAAGCTAGTTTCTGCTTGAAGCTCAAATCCACCTTGTCACTGTTTGTTTGTTCGCCTCTCTGGTGGAAGCCTCGATTTCCTAAAGCACCTGAAAGCAGCATTATGAGCCGACCAGACACACAGAGAGCATGGTACCTCCACCTGCTGGTCGGTCTGATAACTACAGCCAGGCGGAGCAACATACGGTATTCTTCATTACCGAGCAGTCCAGATTGAAGGAGGACAGTGAGGCAAGCCGTGAAAGCGAGCAGATGTGAACCGGACTACGAAAAGAGAACAAGCTGCAGTTAAAGACGGAAAACCTTTGATACTGCTAATATGTGGCAACCCGCTTCGGAGCGATTGCAGGTAAGATTCGGATGTGTGTGCAACGCTTATTGTCGACATGGCAGCAGTAAATAAACGGTTGAGCCGTGGTAACAGTCACTGAACCCCCCCCCGTGCTGTGCATGGCTTCAGCCTGGAGAGACTTGCTACGATTCCTGAGCAGCTACAGATGTTTTGTGAGCAACGTCTTTCGCTCGAATGTTGTTAGCCGTCTTTAAGATGTTAGGAACACGTTCTAGGTATTTATACAATCATTTATTTTGCTAATCTCTCTACCTCTGTGATACGTTAAAAGGAACCTATTCATGTTACGCAAACCGGGGACACAGTGCAACAATTTGTACCTCCGCTGCATTCCGGTGATATACCGCTGGAGATTTGCAAAAACATTTTTAAATTGCCAAAGACAAGCATATTCCTGTGTATAAAACGCCTATTTTGGCCCACAGGCCTGTTTAATCCAATACTCTACCTTCACACTAACCTACTGAGTGCAACTGCAGGCCTTCTTTTCTGTTGTCAGTCTATTTTCCCTTCATGTTGTCACATCAGGATGCTTAATCTACTGTTTTCCTCTTCATTCCCGTGCTAAAATGAAGTATAAAAAGAACAGTCTCTGGAGAGTAACCTGCCGCCTGCGACCTGTTAAGAAATGGAAAACACACCGTTAATGACACGTAGTTTGATATCCAGGGGCAAGCTGTGCACCGAGTCTGGCTTCACGTCTCCTGCAGACGTAATGCTCTCCAGATGTAGGACTGCGGACTGCCTGCCAAGTGAACTTGCACAATCATTTCTTCTGCCCAGGCGTCAAGAAGATGGAATCACGAATTATTTAAACCGAGAGTTCCGGTGTTCAGATGTGGAGTTAGGGGCCGCTGTAAATCATCCGGTAAACACACAGCTGCATGACCCCCGACGCTTAATTCATTTAAACGTCCAAGTAATGTTACTGGCTCGTGTGTCGCCTAGCAACCGCGTCCCAGAACCATCACCATTTGGATGACATTCTATCATTTATACTCTATTAGCTGTTATTGATTAGGGTTGATTGAACACACTGAGCTGTGATTTTTGGATGAACTTTCAGTGTCAAGTTCAACAAGTGTCATTCAGTCACCATATATCTCACATTTTCCGTGGCTCCTTGCTTAAGTAAATTTGGGTAGTGCATGTGAGTAAGTTAATCATTCCAGTCACTGCACTTTGCCAACTAATCACACACTAAAAGACAAATAGAGAATAGCCCCATGGTCAAAACAGAGTGATAGAACTGGGATGTCATGTTAGCAACTGTCATATCAGCACTATACTGATTATCAGCTTATGAGGGTGCAGAATGGGCTGCATCCACGTTATCATGCATCCTCTATGTATGAAGAACCAGTGTGATTTTACTGCTGTTACATCTGGGAACCACTTAATTGAGATTCTGAAACTTTTGCGCATATAAAAGAGTAGGCAGAGCTATTTTTCAAAGTGACACTCCACCGATTTATACTTGAAGATCAGTTTACCGGTACTTATCATGGGGAGAGCTTTCTGAAGTCTGAGAAAATAACAAAACATCAGGGCTCTCTCAGCTTAGCCTTGGAGACTCAAAAACAGGAAGCATGCTTCACAAACTGATGGCATGGAAACATGGGCATTTATGTTGAGTTAATGAGTTCGTTGAGTTGCATTATGGGAAATGCTGGACACAGTTTCGTGAAAGCGCAATGCTAGCTGGAGACAAAAGGCAGGTTTGCATGTTTGAAGATATCATACTTTTGATAACCGCCACTTGGCTCAGACCGGCTTACCTCCTGGAGACCAGCTGTGGCCCAAAGTTGATAAAGAGTTTAGCATGTTCCTGCTGTCCATTTGAAAACTAGCAACACTAAATGGCAATGTTTAACTTGATAGATGACTTTTGAGGTGAATTTGGATCAACAAAGTCTGCCCAGGTAGTTCTGTTCTTATGTAAACCGCAGAAACCCATATGAATCCACATGTACTGCCAATATCTTTTGGATCAGTAAATAAAATGTTATAGTTCAAAATTACATTATACTTTTACAGTGAAAAGTGGTTCTATAGAACGATAGCAGTACCTGTCCATTGCTTGCTTTGTAACCCTGGCAACGGCCATCCTTTAGACTGGTATCCATTACCTCTTTTTAGTCAGGAGTGGTGGGGTCTTCTAGAGCTGAAAGTGTCAGGTAGCTGATCGAGAATGTACTAGTTTTTATCATCTTCTGTTTTGTTGTTTTCATTCACTATGGCATCCGTCCATATTATTCTCACTTGTGCTGTCCTCTGTTGCCATAGCAACACCTGATGTCTTGCTGCATTTTTGTTTCACGCTCAGGCAGGGAAGAGGAGGGGGGGGAAAGAGATGTGTGGGGTGAGAAGATACAGGTCGTGTGGAATGAGTTAGGCATCATCACCAATGACAAGCGGCAAGCCGCTTTTATATTGACAAAATATATATAGCTTATGGTACCAAAGTGTGTGTTGCAATGCTGTGTGTCGGTGCCTCTCTCATCATGTTTTCCTCTCCCTGTCTCTGTGTCCATTTCCCCATCCCTTCTACCTTTCGCTGCCTCAATCAGTTTCGGGGGGCCCTTTTTCTTCAGGCAGAGGCCATGTTGGTTCAACAACAGATTGTGCAATATGCAGTGTTCTGGGTCTCGTATGCAAGTTGGCATAGGGGTTAAGCATGCACACACACACACACACACATACACATACTTCCTTTTTGAATATCCCTAGGGCTACCAAAATGTTTTTTCCCCTCTGTCAGCAGCTCTTCCTTTAGCCATGGTTTCCACTTGTGACACTTAATGTGTGTGACTCTGACAAACAGGGCTGAGCACACCACAAAAGATGTGGACCTGACAGTGCAGTAATAGCTGACTGAGTTCAAACACGGTGGGAACCCGCCACTATCGTTTCATCTTCTTTTCTTGTTACTGTGGCCATCTCCGCCTGCCTTTATTTGTTTCTGTCCCTCTGTCTGTCTGTCTGTCTGTCTGTCTGAGGTTGCTTTGTGGCTACAGCTATGTTGTTGAGACTGTGGCATTGGTGGCAAAAGGAATCTACTAGCAGACTGGCAACAAATTCCCATGGTGCCTTCGACACATTTATTCAGCCAGCACACATTTGCCTCTTGTGAACAAATTGGCTTTTGGCTCTTTGTATTTGATGAATAGGTAGAATCTCCTGCTTGGAAGTTATACATTTTTAAGGTTTTCAACGGATTTGCATCTGACCAGACTGATCCACTAAGTGGCGTATGTATGACACGCCAATACGTATGCCATTTTGGCATGTTATCAAGACGCATAATCGTTTTTTAGCATGTTTATCAACGCTGTTTGGCCTCCATTGGCCTATATTAGATGTGAATTATCTAATATAGTAGTAGTATCTTTCATAGTAGTATGAAAGGAGGGAGGTTGGTTGGGACTTTCACCCAGGAGAGCCGGGATCGCGTTGCATTTATCAACCGTTTTATTTTTTTTTAAGAAAGCATACCCCAATGTTCTTTTCCTAAACCCAACCGTTTATTGTTTCCCTAAGCATATGACGTTGGTCACCGTCGTGGTATGTTTACATCCGCTGTATACAGTGTAGACACATACAGTGTACACTTGGATAGCTCAAAATGCGTACAGATATCACGCCATTTGGCTTTAGGAAAGTGGCGTGTATGTTTACTCAGTTATAATGCCATGTTGATCTGACAGTCTTATCCTTCCCATATGTCAAAACGGAAGTGTCTTAGCTATGTAGCTATTTTTCTTTAGAGTTTACTTGTTTTTTGTACAAAACACTTCATTGGATCGCACTTTTTGGCCTTACCTTTTTTTTCCCTGTTGTGTCTTGGTATTTAGCAGGGTTAATATTTTCATTTGCTAGATTAAGGCTGGAATTGTGGTGCTGCATGTCTACTAAGAATGGTATGTTTTGGGTTATGGGTATGTTGCAGAAGCTCGCTCACGTCCCCCAGGTAAAATAAACAAATTGTACCCAAGCGTTTAACAAGCTGGTTGATATATCCCATTGGGTTGTGGGTTCATAACTTATTGAGAAAAATGTGAACATCATATTCAAAATCAGCACAAACATTATCACACATTTTACTAGTTTTTACCATTCAATTAGGGACATTTGTGAACATGTTACAACTGAAACAACTAGGCTAATTAATTAATCAAGCGACTGACAATTTATTGGCAAGGCAAGTTTATTTTGTATAAGAAAAAGGTGTCGCACGCTCTGGCTCCATATGCATATGGTGCACGATAACTACATGCTGCGTTTCCATGTTTAGTTTGCACATTAAGTTAGCAGCCCTCTACCTGATGACATGAGAGGCCAAGAGAGTTCATTGATCATTGGGTATTGGGTATTCATTGGGTATTGGGTATGTATTTTGGACATACTATACACAGTTTTTTACCTGACAGTAGGTGAATAATGGAACACATTTAAGTTGTCCATGTTCTTCTCAGTGGGGCATTTTTTGTTGTTGTCATTAGCAGATGTTTCATATGCCCTGGCTCCATGTAGACTATTTAAGATGTTGCGGTGGGTTCATTGTTTATGTCAAACAGTTGTTGATGTTTTTACTGCCAGCCAGAAATTGCCACCCCCAGGCTCTGAGGTTTGGGTACTTTAATACCCACTTCCTCCTACAGAAGTAACCCACCAATCACAACATCCGATCATTGACTTTCTCCCTCCCACACGCCCTTGTGCTCCAATCATGGTTAAGAAAAATAGGCTTTCCTCTGCGTAGGGACCTCCCACAGTCCACTCCGCTCAGACATATTTCCCCTCATAAACTGTCCCAGGATCAGAGAGTGGAGACTGTAAACACATAGAGGGACAGCTTAGAAAGTTACACTGCCCAGTCCTTACCATGCAATAAACTGAAGGAGGTGCATCCCACTTTTGGCTTTAGGTAGTAACTGCCACCACATGCGGGCTCTTTTCTCACTGGCTAATGGCAGTGGTTTGTTGCCTGTTGTTTTGTAAGCAAAATATCTTGGTTATTATGAGCTTATCATAGGTACCCTATGGAGTTTCTGGCTACTAGTGGCACAATTGGACAATGTTTTTATGAGCCTGTCCCCATTTGGTTAGTTTCTCGTGTACACACTCAAGGACGCATAGGCACATGGGCGATAGGATACATATTACTGCCAATAGTTTCCTGATATTCCACTGATCAACATGTGGCAGTAACATCCCAAGAAACTTAGCAATGCATTAGCAAATGGCGGGGAAGAAGAAGACTGCCAGCAGGCAAAAATCATGGGGGTAAGCGAGCATCCGGAAAGCGTACCTCCTATGGAGAAATTCTGAGGCTAACAAGCCATCACCTTCCGTTAGCATTCCATTGACTGCCATTAATTTTGGCGTCACTTTGACAGCGAATAACTTCACATCTGAAGCGTTTAAAGACTCTATTTGTCCATTGTTTATTTCTAAAGAAACACGACAATGTATAAAAGGCTCCATTATCTTGTATCTCACGTTATGGCCCCGTAGCAGCCGTTTTTATAAAAATAGGCTAATGATTGTGTCATAACCACGCAACTTTCTGTCACACGGTAGAGGAATTACCGTATAGTCAGGAGAAGCTCGCAGGGGACGTGGAGGCATACAGTCAAGGGAGAAGCCCATAGAGAGTCCATGAAAGCATCGGAACAAAATATTTCAGCAACGTTTTGCTCCTGCTCCTATGCTCATGGACAGTTCCTACTCACGGTCTCCGTCTCTTTTTTCGTCTTCAGATTCGGAATGATTGAGATTTCTCTTGGTGCGGCTACCAGAAGACTTACAAATTTCAGACAGGTTGCTCACGTCACATCTACGTCATCAAGCTCAGTTTGAGGCTGTGCAATATGCTCAGCCATCACCGGAAAAGTGCTTCTAATTGACTTCACTGGTCTCCGTCGAAGTCTATGGCGTCGCTGTGTCCATTTATTCCACTGTCTATGACAGGAATGGATGTAAACGGTGCAGGTTCTGAAATTGGCTTTGTTGTTTTCTAGAAGACCTCAAGCATACAATTCATTTTGGTGAGTAATACTAAATGTAAACAAAACTTTGTTTAAAAGAAAACGCCACAGGGTATTTTTAGGTTTTGTCAGCTAATATAGGAGGAGCAATGCGCAGCTCAAGGTGTGATGCTTGATGCTCTTACTTCCTTGTTTTTCTCCATAGAAAATTTGTCCCACTTGGTCATTGAATAAGATTCTGGCTTCTTTTAAAGCTCTGTCCATACTAACTGTCATGGTTTGTTTCCTGTTAGAGATGCACCGATAGACCGGCCAGTGACCGGAATTGGCCGGTTTTCACGTGCTCGGCCATGACCGGCAACCGGCAGGTCAGTCTGACATATGCCGATTTCATGCTGGTCAATGCTACAATTAACTGACAACATAAGTTATACGTGTTACAGTTTTCAAGGACGCACGCACACACGCGACAGCACAGTCTCTTTTCCCTTTCTCTCAACTTTTCCGCCGTGTGTCACGCGTACCCGCGCTATTCTCGCACATGTAGGGAACCTTGTGAATTAACCTGCAACATGTCAGCTGTTTGGAAATTCTTCAGCGTGTGTGCAGAAGATAACAAGTTTGCAATATGCAACACCTGCAAGGAAAAAGTAGGGCGTGGAGGGACGACACCAAAAACCAAAGTCACATTTTTTTTAGTTGGATATTGGATGTGAAAAGAAGGAAATGGTTCTAACATTGCACTTTAGATGTGTGTGAATTTCCCACACCAGGAGTAATTTATATAGTTCTATTTTATAGTGATCCATTATCTGTTCAAAACATTTTCTATGTTCTGTGCAAAATGTTCTACTAAAGAAAAGGTAGAAAATAAATATTTGTGTGTGCTGTAAAGTGGTTAGAAAAAATGAAATCGGAATCGGCTAAAATCGGTATCGGCTGGCCTAACTCAAAGAAAATCGAAATCGGCCTACAAAATTGTAATCGGTGCATCTCTATTTCCTGTCCATGTACACCAACTGTGATATGGTGGTAGGGGCCACACTGATTGCAGGCATCACCACCAAAAGTAAACCCCAAGCCGGTAATGGTGATACAAAATTTTCTTTTGTTCATGGAAACAGTTATATGATTCTGTTTCTGGACCATTCCTGACTTTACATTTCAATGTATTCTCTTTTGAAAATGAAAACTGATGCAGTAAAGATAACCTGGTAACACACAGTGATGTTCTAGTGTCTTGCACTCTGCCAACAGACCTACAACATCTGGTACAGAGCTCTACACACTCTTTCGTCTTCCAGCCCGCTACATGTGTATGTGGGTCCGTCTATGCAGATGTGTCTGAGACACTGGCTAATGTTGACAAACTGTTTTGGTCTTGAGGTCGTCTGTGTTAAGCTCCTAACCATACTTTACAAAAATGTTTTTAGGATGAACCAGTAGTCATCTGTGTATCCAAGGGGTGTATCTTTTCACAATATCATTAGGGGTGCATGATTCAGAAAATGTCACGATTCAATTCAATTCAGCTTGAATCGTGATACGAATGTGAATCGATTTTTTTTTCGAATCAGTGTTTTTTTTTTTTTTTTTAACAATATTTCCAGCTTCCAGTTTTCCTACTGTCATGATCACAGCCATATAACCCCTATTTTGTGTCTCAGTAGGCGTAGCAGAGGTCTGTTTTTACCCTGTTATGCAGTCTAACCATGAGATTGACCCGAGAACCTCTTTCCTGTAAGAATGCTCCCTCAGGGGGCCAAAAGTTTAACTTACCATCTGTGACCTGCTAAGCTCATCAAAGCAGAGGGCAAACTCTCCTCTGCTTGATTGTCTGTTGGACGTGATTGTTCAGATGTTTTCTTGGATTGATATATTTTTAAATGCGCGTAAGACTCTTAGAAAAATTTGCATTTGTACTTGTTTTAATGACACTTGTGATTTCAAGCATTAAGCAGGAACATACTTGAGGAGCAATCATTCAGAATTAGTTGGCAGTGCTGGATCTGTGGGATTAGACTTGGTCGTCTGCCCTATTCTAAATATGAATGCTTCTCTCTTAAAAAAAGGCGTTAGGCCTATGTAAAATATTGTGGGATAAAGTTGATTGGAAGTACTGTTTTTTTAAGCAAATCAACTCATTATACGATAAAAATATAAATTAAAGCTGCAAGCAGCAATGGACGGGCCCTCGCCCCTCTGCGCGTGTCGGGGTTACTGGCGGACGCCGCTCCTTGCAACCGTGCATTTGCGCAGCACTCAGACACTGCAAATCGTCACCAATGAAAAGGGAACTCCCTGCTGAGTTTAACGATACCTCACACAAGACTCTACGTCATACAGTTCATTAGCTGTGAAAAGGGGCATGGCTAAATTATAGGGGGCGGTTCAAACCATCACCAATTAAAAAGGAACTCTCTTCTGAGTTCAATGATACCTCACACAAGACTCTACCTTAAACGGTTCAAATGTTATGAAAGGGGGCGTGGCCTGAGTAATTGGGCGTGGTTAAAGTATAGGGGGCAGCTCAGTATCACATGTCAATCACACATAAGTAAATCGGATGATGTTTGTCATATAAGGCGCATTTCCTGTTGCCAGCGTGGGGCGCTATGACCAAAAGTAAATATTGGCCTGTAGATGTCCTCAGGCCTGGACCCGAATTTCGGGCAGATACGACAACGTACACTCAAGTTACAACAACTTCTTTGTTCAACACTCAAAATGGCCACCATGCCACGCCCACACCGTTTGACGAAAAGTTTTTCTTTTAATAACTTTTCATCTTTAATGTGTTGAGATGGTACAGACCAAATTTGAAGTCCATTGGATGAAATCTCTAGGAGGAGTTTGTTAAAGTATAGCACGTATAGTTTTGGGCCTACTTCCTGTTGCCACAAGGGGGCGCTATGACGTTGAGTCAATTTTGTGCGGTAAATGTCCTCAGAGTTAGAGTCTTATGAATCATGAAAAGTTTCGAGCCAGTTGGACAATGTACACTCAAGTTACACCCACTTCCTGTTTCGGTGGCGAAACGCTCAAAATGGCCGCCCCGCCACAGCCATGCCCTATGACTGAAAGTTTTTCTTTTAACAACTTTTCATCTTTAACGTCTTAAGATGGCACAGACCAAATTTGAAGTTGATCGGGTGAAATCTCTAGGAGGAGTTCGTTAAAGTACGACGTGGAAATGGCCAAAATCGCACTAATTTCGAACTTTGAAATCAAAATGGCGGACTTCCTGTTGGGTTTAGGGTATGGCTGTACCAAGTTTCGTGAGTCTACATTAAACGTACTGCAGGGGCTCAATTTTTTTAACCTTGTACGGGGCACTAGCGAGCCATTTTTGTGTGCCTATTCCCAAAACCCAAAATACGTAAAATACGTAAATTTACACCAGACTTGATGCGCACGCCAATTTTGGTGAGTTTTTGAATATGTTAAGCCCCTCAAAAAGCCAATTCATTTGCAGAAAATAATTCCTTCAGTTCCAATAGGGCCTTCACCGCTGTCGGCGCTCGGGCCCTAATAACAGAATTATTTAAAAAGTTGTAAAAGGAGTTCTGGTCATTTTTATTGTGACTTCTTTAAATACATGTTAATCACATGTGTACAGCAATGGGTCATTTTGGATGCATTTAGCATTACAGTCATGCTGCAGTGCTAAATATATACAGACCTTTTTAATGTTATGAAAGTGAATGTCATAACTGGCTAACAAATAACCAAATAGTTCGGTTGGATTTACAGCAAGTCCAAATATATAGAGTGGAAGTAATACAACTTAGTAACTATAAATAGATGTAACAATAGTTGGTAATTAGTAGTAATCAAAGAGGTGTAATTAAACTGCATGTGGACTGAAAAAAAAAACCAGGCCTATCAACAAATGGCATATTTTGTTGTAGCTAAATGGGAACTGAAGAATGATAGCAAGTGGCAAGTGTGAAGAAGTCTCATAGTCATATAATCAAATTTTTTTTCGATGTATCAAATACTTTAAACATTTAACTTTTTCATTTATCTGCAAGACATGGAATCTTTTTGTCATACAAATAAATCTGAATGTAATGGAATAATTAGCAACTGCACTGAGAAAAAAATTAATCTCAGTGATCATTTAGCAATGGTGCCCCTGGATCCTTTAAAACAGGGGAACCTGGTTTTGAGGAGAAGTCATGCGCTTCATTGACTCAGGCATAAAATGCAGATTGACGCTGACAAAGACATTCTTCGCAGTTGCTGTAAATGTGGGCTACTGTTCAGAAATTCGTCCAAGTCAAACCAATAAATTCATGTAAGAATGTTGGTGATAATCCCAGATAGGACCCAAAGAGCTCAGGGCATGGCGTTGAGGACTTGAGGCCAAACAGGGTGTTGGCTGTCACTTATCAAACCCTGGCAGAGTTGTGAAATTGTTTAAAGACCCTACCATTAGATTTCTGATATGTGTGGATTTTGGCGACGCCTCAAGTGAGTTATAGCTGGCATTGAGCCATTTGTGTGTATTAGTAGTGTGACAGCTACATTAATATGAGGTGTTATTCAGATGTAAATATACAACATTACATTTATCATGGATTTATGGGTTTTAATGCAAGTGCATACAAGTCAATAGATGGTGACATATAAAATTTACTACATTTACGTAGTATGTATTAGAGTGCGGATCGGGCTGCATTTTTCTGTATGAGCCCGGCCCGCGTCCGACAGAGCAGTAACCGAACCCGACCCGAGCATGACAGGCATTAAGATATTTATGTCTGAGCCCGACCCAAGCCCGACGCAGTTAAAATCTCATTTTTTTTTCTCATACTAATGACACATAGGTCCGCTGAGCTGTGTGAGCTGCAAGGGGAGGACAGGGAGAGAGATGGCAGCTCCTCTTTCAGATTCTTCCTCACGGTCTCTCACAAAGGCTGACAGTTATGTCAAGAAATGAAGCGACGTGATTAAAAATGCATATTGCGCTGATGTGACCGAGCCCGACCCAAACCCGAACATAATTTCTAAATATCTGTCTGAACCCGGCCCGGCCCGGCGGGTCCCGTCGGGTCCCGTTGGGTCCTGTCGGGTTCGGGTGGGGTATCCAGCCTCTAGTATGTATGGAGATCGGGCCCCTGTGTGATTGCTCAAGTGTCAATCTTAAAACAAGGTTCCTACTCCTGAAAGAGGACCATTATTTAGATATTTGAGGTTTTCTTGTGACAGCAGCCATTGTTTAGCATTTAGGTCTGAGGTGTAGACACGACCCTTGTCTTGTAACCAAACCACACTGCCCTGATAGTGGAGACAGAAAACCTGCCTGGGTCCAAGTTAAAGTCAGAAATAGAATCAATAACAACAGTAACTTAATGAGGAGACTGTTGGGACTTGAGAAATAAAAAACATAAACATGCAGTATAAATATTATAAATAGAATTCCAGCGTTACCCCACAAGTGGCCCTCTGCTCCGCTCAGGCCTTTTGCTCCTGGTGGGGGGGTGGAGGAGTCGGGGAGCCCGTCACACCCCCCACCCCCAACCGCAAGAATGTGAGCCACTGTCAGGAAGCTGTAAAGTGCTGATGCGGAGGTCAGCGAGCGTTTACACACATGTGGCTTTACTTTCACAGCTCCATCTTGCTTTTTCTGCCTTTCTCCTTCATCTGCTCCTTGTTTTTTCTTGCCTTATCATCCTCTTTCCTGACAGCCCCCCCTACTTGGGGAGGTGTTCCTGGAGTTTCTGCTCCAACAGGTTGCATGTTGTACTGAAGGGCATCATCATAGGAGTGGGGCTATTAGTTGGATGGCACTCATTTTTTTTTGTTGCTTTTATTAATGACATTTGTACATACAATTTCAAAACCTTAAATAATAGTATTGTTATTGGTAGGGTAGCGGTAATATAATATAGCCAAATGACAGGTATTTGCAGTCAGATTAATGTAATTAAACGTGTCACAGGCATCGACGAGGCAGACTACAAAGCACCAATGCTAGGAAATTTATAAGAATACTCAATAATGTTTTTAATTGAATATGTGTAACATATTTATATTCCAATATTCAATGCAGTGGTCTTAAATTTAGAGACTGAACACCAAATCTATTTCTTGAAGTTGATTGAGGATGTTCTACTTGGCTTTGCCAAACAAACCAACACTGAAGATTGATGGCAGCCTGTTTTGGCAGGATTGACTGTTTTCATTGCCTGAAAATGTTGAGCATCTGTTGCATAAAAAATGGACATTGTGCAGGTCCAACACGGAAAACAGCTTTGAAGTGCCAAAGAGAAAAAAACGTGAATGGAAGCATTTGTAAAAAAGAATCTGTACTTAACAGAACAATGGTTCATTTTAAAACATATTCTGAGATTTACACTGATAGATGACTAGATTAGTGCCTGTTATTACAATTGTCTGTACATAGCCTCTCAAACCTCTAATATTGACTGTTGATTTGTGTATATCCTACTGTCCACTTTATTCCCATATAATGCCATATTTAATGCTGTCTTTTTTTAAAACTTTATCCTAGCACTGCTATATAGTTTTTATATTACTATGTCTATATTCCTTGCACTATTGGACTAAGACTAATTTTTACAAGAGGACATAAATAGCCCTATTTAGAAATACTAAATCATTCTCAACTACTGGGGTGATTTTTGTAGGGGAGAGCATCTACAAAGAAAATAAAAAGGAAAAAGGAAATTCTTATGTTACCCAGTCTTTGTTGAACTTTAATGCTTTACAAAAACCAAAGCAAGTAAGCACTGAAGTGATTTTGGAGAGGGAAATTAGGAAGAAATACACTGGTTGACTGACATGACACCATTGTATTAATGTAATACTATTAATCCAGGCTAAAGTGAATGATATTAATAATGCATGCATGTTGCTTCCTCTAAATGTCAGGTTGTGGTCGACTAGCGGGGCCTGCTTTGGTTGTTTGATAAATTGATTAAAATTGATCATGATTGGTGGTTTGCTGTGCATGCAGAGCCTGCATGTCACACTCTTGCAACAAACTGTGTATCCAAGAGCACTTAAATCAGTGTTAATGACGTTATATCAGAAACAGACTGCTGTTGTAGATTAGTGTTACGTTTCCAGCGTCGCAGCTCCGAAGCATAACGTTAGTTGGGACAGACGCCTTGTTTCTTTAGGCTAACTATGTTAGCTTTAGCCTGGCTGGTAGCAGCTTTCTGCGGTGAAAAATGGTCAGGAGATGTCGTGATTACGTTGCATTAATCAGGTGATTTAGTTTGTCTTTGCAGCGAACATACAACACTGACTACTGTAGCTTCACTACATGGAAAAGCATGTGCATCACTGTGTCAGCGGCAGATGCCGCTTACGGTACTTTTCTACACACGGGAGAGCCTCACTTCCCATAACAACCCACCACCCCGTCGGACTAACGTTACGTCACATGACCACCTGTCTTAAAGGGGAAGGGTCGGCCGGTAACAATCATGGAAATGGAGAACGGTGAAAGTTTAAAGCAGCAAAGAAGTTGTAGCGTCAACATCCCAACGTCCTGCGATGTGACTATCGCCCATGCGCACATCGCGGTGTAGACGATGAAACAAAATATCGTGCAGCCCTACTCTCGTAGAGCACCTTACCTGACCTGTCACTGCAAGCGTCTCATGCTTATACATCCCTTAGTACATTCATGTGGATTTTTATTTAGTATTTTTTCTTTTATTGTCCATATTATTCATGTGGATTTGTTTGTTTTTTGTTATTTGTTATTTTTATCATCCTGTTCATGATGTATGTGTATGTTGTGTGTGATGTCTGTAAGCTACTGGGACCTTGAATTTCCCCTTGGGGATCAGTCAAGTATCTATCTATCTATCTAGCAGAAAGTGGGTATATTAATAAAGGTGAGAAATAAAGGGAATCGCATACAATTACAAAGTCTACAGTAGTGGCTCTGTGAGGACGTAAGGCACAGTGATGCCTTAAGGTACATGCTAACAATAACAATGCTAAGTAAGCTATAATGAATCCAAATTAGAATGTTCACCATCTTAGTTTAGTATGTTAGCATGCTAACATTTCATGCTAACATTTAATTAGCAGTAAACACACGTGAGGCTGATGTGATGTCAGTAGTTTTGCAGGTATTTGGTCTAAAATATATAAATAAGAAATTTGACCAGATGATGCTGCTAAATTAAACATCAGGGGATCATCAAAGTCATCCTCTGGGGACTATGAATGTGTGTACCAAATTTCATGTGACAGTTGTTGAGGTATTTCAGTCTGGTCTGAAAGCGAGCAAGTCAGAATCAAAGCAGGTAACTGCACTTAAATATATTCCGCATGCAAAACCTAATATAATATTAATATTAAAAAATATCGTATTCAAAGGTAATTGCCCATGTACAAGACATTATTTTCACAGACTATTTGCTACTGCTGTATGATGTTGATAATGGAGGGGAGCTGCAGACACACTGCCCAGCAGACATGCCATATGCCTGTGTCTTTTCCTTAGTTGTGAAAGTACTGTTTCATGAGCTGCTCAGCTTTGTCTTGACTGTTTCGAGGAAGCCCTGAAATTCCACGGAGCCAGATCCACCATGTGGTTCTGCTCCGCTTCAGGAAACACTGGCCATGGACTGTAGTATGAGAGCAGGCGGCTCTCCTCTCTTACTTTGACAGAGGCAGCGAGGGCAGCACTCCCTTCATCTGCTCTTCACATTCCACTTTCAGCTGAAAAAAAAATCTCTCACATCATCTCACTTTTAGCCTTCACCTCCAGTTTTCACTACTGAGATTTTGTGTGTGTGTGTGTGTGTGTTACACGTCAAACAAAAGCTTAAAATATAATATCCCAATGTCTTTTGTTGGTATTTCTACCATTTGAGCCTCATAAAAGGTTTAAAGAGCATTAAGCTGAATTTTATTTTTCATTTACACATGTATAAATCTCATATAAGGTGGCGACACTCTTTAAATGACAAAAACACTAAAATGCTGATGTTGTGGAGGTTGCATTTCTTCGTGCCTCCAGCAGTGTTCACAAGGAAACTACAAATGTTAACCTATAGACTTCAGTAGCTGTGTGGTACTGGTTGTACGTTTACCTAAAGCACAGTGTGTATACTTCTCTTTTCTCCATCAGCACTTTCAGACCATGCTGAAGACCAAGCTAAATGTGCTGACGCTGAGGAAGGAGCCCTTGCCCACGGTGATCTTTCACGAGCCTGAGGCCATCGAGCTCTGTTCCACCACACCGCTCACAAAGAGCAGGACCCATGCTGGGTACAAGGTAATCCCTAAATCCAGCCCCGTTCCTCAACAGTAAATCTATATTAGCATTAATAGAACCATAATCCAACTGTTTTTCCTTTTCCTTTTTGGATTTACACGTTTAATTCATCAACATACAAGAGTAAAGTTTTTGTCTGAATCATCATCTGTGTGTGTGTGTGTGTGTGTGTGTGTGTGTGTGTGTGTTTGTTTGTGTGATGGGTGCGTTTGTTTTCCTCCTCTCCCTGACTCTTAGTGTCAGATGTAGAGTTTGCTCCAATGAGCTGTTTGACTCGCAGCCTATTTTCTTTTCTCTGTCCTCGAAACAGAACAAACAAACAGGGCTACAGATTAAAATAGCTGCCAAAGTAACTGAGTGCATCTTTGTGTAGTTGCCCTCATTGCGCCACAGCATTGCAAGCATGACAAACAAACTGAGATGACTGTGTGCATGTGTGAGACAACATGAAATGTAGGTTTTGTTTTGTACATTCACTGTTGTTTTTGGTCACATGCTGTACCATTAACAAGCATGTCGGAAAAGGAGTTGAAACTTTTAACTAACTAACTAACTAAACTAAACATTTCATATCTGGCAGTAACATTTAAGGAGACAAATAATTCCCTCTAGAAATTATTGCCAAGAAACACACACATGGAACACACAGGCCCCATGCTTGTAGTTGATACAGCTATTCCTCATCAGCACTTCCCAAAAGCTCCTGAAGTTCAAATGTGAACATGAAGTAAAAGCCAGTAAGACAGCCCTTACTTGCAGAGCAGAAAAGTGAGAGAGATACACATGCAGACACAACCAGCAGGGGTTTCATTGTCTTAAAATCCACACTAAGGTTGTTGTTGTTGTAGTATTAACACTAGAACATCCATGACGGTCATTTTGACCATTTTGAAATTTATATGTGTAATAACTTTGCTGAATAAAAAAATACAATCCTGCTGCTTTCCTAAAAGAGTCTGTATTTTAATTTTAAATTGTTTTTATATACATTACACAAAAGGCAAAGAAAATACAATCACTTTTACCTATTTCGGCCATACACGGTCATATTGACCGCTCGGGTTTTTGCGGTATTGTTTTTAATTTTTCGCGCGGTTGAAGATGCATCTTGGTTGCTTAGTAACTACCATAGTTTCTGTCAGAGAAAGGTAACTAGCGGTCTCAAGTAACAAGTGTGGGCATCGCCGATGGGCCGAAGGCAAAGCCAGAGTCGGTAACGTAGGCTACTACGGCGTGGATGGACTCAGTTCTGAATCGGAAGGCAAACACCGGGCGCTCGCTCTGTGAAAGGCGCGGAACACGTAGATGGCCGGTGGCTGTTTACATCTTCATATAACTTTATACATCCTCCAACTGGCTGGAATCATTGCACACATCCTCTCCAAGGAGTGCACCAGCAGTAAAATTGTCCGGAGGAAGTTCATGCAGCAACTGGCAGAGGAGCAGAGAGCGGAGTTTATGGAGGGGAAAAAGGGCAGCGGCGCACGGTCCGAGCAGCGCTGCGCACCGCAGCGGACGCCAAAACGGAAGCAGTGCCAGGTTAGGTTATAGCTAAATGTTCAAATAACATACTTTTAATTGTTATTTGGCTGTTATGAGTTAAGTTGAATGAATTTCCACACCATATTTTTCAGGATATGAATTTTTACTATGCCATGATATGAATTATTGAAACACGTATTACTACTCAAATGTATAATTAAACTCGTTAAAATGTACATTTCTGTGTTATTACGTTTTTCTAAAGATATCCTAACACAACACATAATACAATATCGCAATTAGGTATGTATCATGAGAGATTATAGAGTTTGGAATCCGCTCACAGCAGTTCTAGTAGTTATGGAATTCCGGCACTTTTAGTGTTAATATAGAATCTAATGCACTGGAAAATTCAAAAATCCATCTTTAATCCAGTGAATTAATGTGAGACTAAAACGGAACACATCGTCTTTGGTGACATTGTTAAGCTGATGCTTTGTTTAATACAAAGCTTTGCACCAGTTACACTGCTCTTCTTGATCATCCTCCTGTCTCTTAAATGCAGCTGTTATCCTGCCAGGCACAATAAAATCAGGCAAGATTTTCTCATCTTGTGAAGGCTGCAGTAACATTGTGTCAGCAGTATGTCTGTATGTTCAGCGCTTCTCCAACACAAACCATACAAACATACCAGTAACATAACACGCTCTCAAATTCTCAGCAGTGTTGCATATGAAATGCAACACTGATGGAAATTACATCATGTCTATTTCAGCGGCAAAAACAGCAGCCTCTTGTGGCAACCACTGCCATGATAGAAGATAAATATTGATAAATCGTCTAGGTGCACGTTGCACCGAGCAGGTATCCCTCTCTGTCTAGTGTGAGTCCCAGCATCCACTCATTGCCTCCTTCTCTTCTGTACTCACCACTCCAGCATTACAGAGATTGCCAAAGCCATGTTACCATGGATACCACTATAGCTATTCAGCAGAATTCCAGCCACACACACAAAAAAAAAAAATTCCCTCATCTGTAGCAGCCTCCTTATATGCAAGTCCGTCTGCCTCGCCACCTGCATCTGCTGGCTTGTGTTACTTCCTGTCTGAGTCACTACCTGCCTGTCTGTATATCTGACAGCCCACCTGCTTCAGCACCCTTGCTTCTAAAGAGACATTATTTTCTTTTCAAGAGAGAAAACTGAGGAAACAATGGTCTCTTGCACTAGTTCCTCCTTGGCTTTCATATGCTACGATACAATTTGATACCATTTATCCTCATGCAATGTTTTCTATTCCCTCTCTTTCATTTCTCACCCCTCTCTCCTTTACTCCGGTCTCTCCCAGCCCTGAGTTTTGCTCCCAGTTTACAGACAGGCAGGAAGGCTGGCTGAGGGCTGCTGTCCCTCTGCCAAAGCTAACAGCTAGCAAGGATGAAAGGCCACCTCTCATTGCCCTGCCTGGCCTGCTGCTGTCAAAGCAGTCCACTTCACATCTATTGAGAAAATGTCTTCAATGCACTTTACAGCATTGCCAGCTCCACAGTCATACTTCATGACAAATGATGAAATTACCTTAATTACCTTAAGCGAGATTTATGCTTCTGCGTTAAATCTACACCGTGGCCACATACGTAGTTACGTGGAGACACGGACCCTACGCCGGACCCTACGCCGGACCCTACGCCGTAGCCTGACGTGCAGCTCTTGAAAAATGTAACTACATGTCGCGGTGACGCACATCGCTCGCCCGTGGCTTGGTAGCGTTGCATTTTCCCCCTACTCATTTCCTGGTTCTCCTTCTCCATAAACAACATGAAATCAAGGACAGGGTTAACTTTTCCTGCTACAGATTTCCCACCGTGGTCAGAAAGCACAGGGGACACACTTTGTTTCTCTCACTATGCCTCCAGAGTCGGTACTCGCTCCGAAGCTAACTCTGCCTAGCCAAATTACATTTTATAAATGCTTGCTTTTTGATGCGGCCCCTTGGCTATACATATATAGCTTTCACACAGCGAATGAGCACACAAGTGTCTGATTCACGTCCACATTACATTTGTAGCTGCCCAGACTGAATAAGTATTATCATGGATGTGGAGTGAAAACTTACAATCAATCATTCACAAGAAACTAATTAATTAATTAATTAATAAAAAAAAGAAACACATTAAGTATGAAGGAGGTCTTGCTATCAGCCCCTAGAAATGTCATCAGTGTTGCTGGGTTGGGTCAGTGGGTAGCGCAGGCGCACATGTATTTCGAGGTTTATGCCTTGACGCAGAGATCCAGGGTTTGAATCTGACCTGTGACAATTTCCTGCATGTCTTCTCCCTTTTCTCACCTAGCTGTCCTATCAAAATAAAGGCGGAAAAGCCCCAAAAATAATCTTTAAAAAAAAATGTCATCAATTGTTCTAAATTGCTCTGCTACTGGATTTTAAAACTGTTAGGGTATTGTTTTATCACAAAAAGGTAGAAATTTAAAAAGAAACACTCTTTCTTTTGAGATTTTAATAAGCACTTGTCACAGTAGGAAAAGTATAAATGTAAATAATTAGAAATAGCTGAATTCCATTTAGTGGCTTCAGTTTTAGGGTCCTGGTATTATGCATGCTGGCTCATTGTCACATTTGAATAGAACAGAGCCATAGTTATTAGCCAATGTTATTACTTACACCTTTGCTTTTCCTGTTATGATAAGTCCAAATGTCTGCTGTGAAAAAGACTTATTGCCAGCACTGGGTCTGATACTTCAGCTGGGCATCATTCCACTCCTATATAGTTAAACCAAACCAGTGATATAGTGTCTGATTTTCCCACATTGACATCATTCACACTACCATGTCTTTATTTAATCAGTCAAGCAGAGAGGCTTTTTGTCTCTCTGTACTTGGTATTCTGATGTCAGTCAGTGTGCTGGACGTACCGTCACTTCTCCAGTGAACAGAGAACAGAACACAGTGACAACATTGAGATGATTAGCAGCCGGGGTGAGATATTCGATGCTCCCAGTTATTTGTGTACGTCTGTGTTTTTGTCTAATGGAGCCTTTGTATCAGTGTTTTCCCCTTTATGTGTATCTGTTATAGATTAAGACAGGACAGAATTGTTGACATGCTAGTCATGGGCATTAGCTTGCTTCGTCACCTGTGAAAATGTACAAACATTCCCAGGTCATTCCCATCTTAAAGGAGAACTCTATACACATCAAAGTGTGTTTAAAGGTGTTTGGGGGTACAACTGCATATTTGAAAAATAGTTGTATAGAGCCTTTTATGGCTCCAGAGGGCGAGCTGCGCAAAGTCTGATAAATTGCCTCAAGTGATGTCACTTGACTCAGCGTTGGACATCTGGGGGTGTGTAGTTCGAATGAAAGACATGAAAAAGGACAAGCTAATCAAATGTCAGACAGAAACATAATGAACGTGCACTGTTTGTTGGTTATTTTTATGTACTGTGAGCATAATGTAAAGGATTGTAATGTGTGTGTTTTTTTTTTTAATGGAAACTGGAGGGGAGAGGTGTTCAAACGCAGTCTAGATTCAGGTTCAGGTTAACTAGTGTGTTGTCTCTGCTGGCACTTTTACTCGTCAGTGGAGGAGCCAGACTGGGCAGCAGTTCAGGGCTTCCCTCAGATCCACAACCACTTTCACTGTTGTACTTGTTATCTCTACGGTGGGAGTCAACAGTTTCCATTAATGTTAGACCTGGGCAAAGAAACATTGACACAGTTCCAGAGTACAAGCCTTTTTCTAACATGTGCAAGTTAGAATCTTCCCAGTGCCACTAAAATGTTCTGTGTTTACACTGGTGTGACTAGAATCACGATGGCCTGATAAACATATGACGTCTCTGCTGTAAGTATGTATGCTCTGCCTTTATAACATCTGTATAGTGTTGCACAAAATATTCTCTGTGCAAAAATCTGGATCAGATGAACCAAATCGTGTACAGTAGTTACAGTATTTGTAGCGGCGTGTAGTGGCATGACCAAATAGCATGTGTTGGTAAGGAAAAAAAGATCTTTAATACTCTCTTTGCATTTGCATTGCAAATTTGTGTGGCTGAGACCATATTTTGTGGCCAGGAATTGAAAAGGTAACTCTACCAGTGGACACCAGTGTCACTGGAGTGGAAAGTTAATGTGTAGCTCAGCTTAGACACATTTTATTGCCATCATTGGAGTATGGAGAATCTTACCATATGTATGGAAGGGGTTGGAAATGTGAAAGCTTCTTTCATATACACTGAGGTGCTTCTGTCTTGACTTACATTGAAACACTGTTTTACACACACACACACACACACACACACACACACACACACACACACACACAGAGCATAATTTTCTCACCACACATCACACAAAACGGGCAAATACACACAGCACTTAAAAAAACCCTCATCCATCTTTGCATGCTGTGGCAAGCGGGGCCAGCTGCACTGTGCTGATTCAATAAGTTTAGAGGAATGTTAACAACTTCTCCAGGAATGCTGCATTCCTAAGCAGTGATTTCCCAGTCATGTTGGGGGATCCAGACGCAGGGGCCTACTGAGGGAGAACGCCAGGATAAGCGCCGTCTCTGACAGTGGGACAGTTGTGTTTTATCTATAGAACATGCTGTATCATTTTTATATCGGCCTCAGTAACTGTCTTAGTACTACCTAGACAATACTGGATTTTGGGGGCCAATACTATACATATATTAATATTTAGGAGGTTAAAAAGTCCACAATAATGGATTTCATTTTTGTACCTAAACATGTGACACACAAACACATTTTTGATAAAACCCCATACAAGTATAACCCAGATACATATTAAGAGGGACATGTTATTTTATTTCTGTACACTACATTTGAAGTAAGGAGACAGTTAGCTTAGCATAAAGACTGGAAATAGGGGAAAACAGCTAGCAAGTTGGACTAGTTTCTAGGCCAGAACTAGTAACTTCTTGGATTCTCCGCTGGTTGCCTGGCAACTGGTAATAACACCCTCCAAACCCCGCAAATTGTCTTTATTATGCTTCTGTTTTTGTACGGATTAAACAAACCAAATATAGCATGTTAATTAGTGAGCTGTAAAAGTGTTTTCAGAGCCAGGCTATCTGTTTCCCCATTTCCGGTCTTTGTGCTAAGCGAAGCTAACAGGCTGCTGGGTGTAGCTTCATATTAACTGTACAGATATGAGAGTGGTATCAGTCTTCTCATCTCAACTCAACTATCAACTCTCGGCAGAGAAAGTGAAATGTTCAACTATTTATTTTAAAATAAGCTTGTAGCAAGCCTTATGATTACATGGATATGCTAAAATGTCCATCAACATAAATTTGCCACAGGACACTGTACTATTGTTATTAACTTCTTTCTTTTTATAAATGATCTGAAAGTAGGACTTTTTGAAGTTATACTTTCGGACACTGATAATATCAGGTATTTTTCTTACTTTTAGCAAACGTCGTTAGGTCTCCACTGCCAGATACAAGTCCAATATGTTTCCAAATAGTCACCCATTGAGCCATTGAGGCATGCACAAGAACAATCATATTTTCACACTGACCACTCATCTCGTGCCATTTGGAAAAGAAAACAAAACTTTTACTGGTTGGAACACAATGCGACCATGGCGGGCAAAGAAGGAAAACAGACACAGATTGAGAGAGGTTTGTTTTGTCTGCCCCACCACTGTGTCCTTGGACTAGCATCTGGGAAAGGGCCTAATGCTGAAATGACGACTTTCCAGAAGTGTAGCTGACTGTTTGTGCCTTCACATCACAGTCTGTTCCCAGACCTGATTCGACAGGACCAAACTGCTCTCCTCAACAACTGCCTCCTTGTTCTGCTCCCCGTCCCTCTTCCTGTCATCTTAGCCCCTTTCTTCTTCTTTCTCCATGTTCCCAAAGCCTCTCTGTAGGGACAGGTATCTCCTCATTGGTTCCTCCAAGTCTCTCTTCCTCCTTCTCCTTTTCCCATACCTCCTCCTCTTTTCTTCTCATCCCCTCTGGTCCTTTCTCTGCTGATAGCCGAACCAGCTGTGATTCCAGCAGCACAGCTGCCCGAGCTCTGCACCTCTCATACACACATGCGTGCCTGTGTGCTTATACACAAATACAGACTCGTACAGACACAAACAGTGTGTGCTGTGTGTGAGTGGACCAGGATGTTCCTGTCTCTCTTCCCACCGGCTCGCTTGCTGGGCTGCGGATGTTTTTTCTGTCTCCCTCTGTGTATCCCTCACTTTCTTCTGTCATTCTTTGCATTCAATTACTTTTTTATCAGCTTTGCTCTCCATCGGTTTATAACAATATGTTTCTCTCTCTGTTTCTTCCTCCCTGCTTGTCTGTCTGTTTCTCATTTTGTCATTCCATAATTGTGGTTTTTCAGGCATTGTTGGGTTTGCATCCAGTGATTTATCAAAAAAAGAAAAGTTGAATGTTAAAATCTGTTTGCCTCATATATCATTAAAGAAAGCATTGTTACTGGCATGTGCTTCAAAACAGTGCTGGCAGTGACAATGTTGCCATTGATGTGCTGCAGTATACTGTATGTGTTATATGTAATAGTTGTCGAGTCTTTTACAGTGTTGTAAACATGCTAATACAGAACTTAATAAGCCAGCATGTACTGTACATATTTGCACAACCTCCCTGATGATTTTTAAACATGATTCTTAGCACAGATTGACTGAGACATTGGGAACTACAGCAGTGACTCACAACCGTTTTGGCTCGTGGCCCCTTAAAATCAGACAATATCTGCTTGTTGGTGGTTATGTATGTTATGAGCAGTTCAACCACAGAGTGATGTTTTCCTTGTCAGATTGTTTCTTTTTTAGAGGCCTAAAAAGAGGGTTTTGTGTAACAGAAATATATAAATGTTTTCTTCTTTGTTGCTTCTTTTAAACCTTCAGCCGGCTGCTGGCTGTAGCTTTATATTTATGGTACAGACATCTTAGTGGTATTGAGCTTCTCATCTAACTGCAAGATAGCGAATACGGGTATTTCCCCAAAATGTAAACTTTTCTTTTAACTTTTTACTGTACAAGCAGACAAGCTAGCAAGGCTACCAAACACTTGCTTACTGATGATTACAGAGATGACTTCCACCTGCAGGCCGTAGAGTCTCCATATGTAGGTGAGAGAGAGAGAGAGAATAGAATAGGACAATATCCTCCGTAAACTAAGAGTCAGTAATGGTGGCCACATGTCTCACCACACGTTTAACCATGCTCCTCCCCTCTCTGTCTCACACTCACCAACACTTGCACTCCATTTCTATGTTTTTGTCTCTGTTCTACGAAGCAGGTATACATACACATGTAGTTTCCTGTCTGCAGCAGCAATCCAGTGAATAGTTTAAAGGGGTGATAGAATGCAAAACCGATTTTACCTTGTCATAGTTGAATAACGACAGTTTGGTGGTAAATATACATACATAGAACCTCAAAATCCAATTGACACCTCTTTCCTCTGCACATCTCACAAGTTGAAACTGGCTCTGAAAACGGGCAAATATCAACGGCTCCTCTTTATTTGGCTCTAGTCTCTATCTTTGTCACGCCCCAACATTTACATAGGCTACACCACTGACCTGAGATCAGGTAGTCTTCTGAATAGGTTGCGCAGATCTCAGAAATTGTATACATTGTTCATCTGCTATTTCATCACTAAATTCACTTCTGAGACTTTTTTATGTGAGAAATCAACTATGTAGAGGTCAAATATGTGCCGTTTTACGAAAATTGATGGCTAATTGCAAATTTTGTCCGACTGTGTGTCGGTGCTGCCTGGGTTGCTGCCTTGCCTCGCCGCCCGGCCTGCCTTCCTTCACAGACCCCGGCCTGCTGTGAGCTAGATGGAGCTCCATCACGGCCGGCAGCCCTGCTCCATACCCGCGCAAAGTCACTGTTTCTGGGTTACTGGACTACCAAATGCCGAGGCCCTGACAGAGCTCCAGGGCCTGCAGCTCGCTGTTCTCTCTCCCCTCTTCCTGCTAAATGGCCGGTGTGTGTGAGTGAGAGTGCGGTCAGCGAGCTTGTTATGCCCGCAATCTATTACCACAGGTTCCAGTTAATATTATAATGGATATGTGTGTTGAGTTATTTAAACAAACGATCGGGAAAATAAACGCCTCTTGTCCGCGAGTCTCATTGATAGAGCCCGCAGGCTCTATCAATGAGAGCTAGCTAGCCTCCTCCTAGACCTCTGAAATTCACAAAAATGCATTAAATTAAAATTGGACAAAAGTGTTAGCTTAGCTTTGTAAGACCTTAGGGTAGCTGTGCTATACATGCCGTGACGAAATTCAAAGTGTAAATATACTCTAGTTATGCCGAAAGTGTAGCTAACTAGCTGCGATCTTTACCCATAGGATTAAAGGGACACTAGCAGCTAACGAAACCCCTCATATTCACAAAAATGCATTAAATTGAAATCGGACACAAGTGTTAGCTTTGTAAGACCTTGGGGTAGCTGTAATATAAGTGGTGTGACGAAAAATATTTGAGCGTTATATAGTTGATTTCTCGCATAAAAAAAGTCTCAGAAGTGAATTTAATAACGAAATAGCAGACCAAACAATGTATAACATTGTACTGTCTCGTCTCCAATGTATGTGTATGTGGTTCCCTCAACCAATCTTCGCGCAGCTCATCTAAATATTCATGAGCATACCATATTTGGATGAAAAACTGTTGTTACAAATAGGGCCATATTCACAGGGTAGTTAAGGGCCCATAAAATAGCAACCGGGCCATTTTCAGCCCAACCAATGTTACATAACCTATTAGGAGACCTTAAGGAACAGTGTGAAATACCCTATATAATCATTCTATCACCCCTTTAAATTTGAACATCCCTCAGCCTGTCAATGTTTGCTCCAATTTTTCTTAGTTGCATTCCTCCTTTGCAGCCTCCAAGGCAGTCGTTCCTGTAACTGTTTTTATTTCTGTCTCCCTTTTGCTTCATATGGAATCAATATTTTCAGTTTGGCGGTATAGAAATGTTAACCGTTAGCTGTAGGAGGGGATGTGAGGATAGAGGAGAGGTGTTAGGGCGAGGGGGGAGAAAGAAGAGAAAACACATGGAAAGTTGAAACAAAGAGGAGGACTCTGTAGCTCTCTGGAATGATCTGCCTGCCTGACTTGCCAGCACTGAGACGACTGGTGAGCGGGCTGCCAGATCAGAGAACAGCAGATGTTTTCTGGTCTGGGATGGATGGATTGATGTATCAATTTTTATTGTTGAGTTGGTGAGTGGTTTGCTTCACATGCTGCACAAACACTGACTTATGCAGGCGTCTGTAGTTTGGCTTGGAGATCCTGACAGCAGCTCATTTCTGTCAGTGAGTCCAACCTAAGTCATGACTTCTGGTATCTGTGCTAAGAGAAATCTAAATGTTACTTCATATGAATTCACTTGCCACATACCGAAGTATTTGCAATCCATCAAAACGTTGCTGAAATATTTTGTTCCAATGCTTTCATGGACTCTCTATGGGCTTCTTTCTTGATTGTATGACTGAATGATGTGAAGGAGGAAGTGAAATTGTATTGAAGACAACTTCATTGCTGCTTCAATTATCCTGTGAGGGTCTGACTTGTCTATAGTTTATGTGCATTCACAGCTAGAAAGAAGAAAAACAGCCTCTAGACGTAGGGTCAGCAGATCTTGTCTTCTATGATTCCTGACTTGGAGAACAGATGTCTGGTTATAAATGTGTGTATTTTATAGGCACCTGTCTAGTCTTACAGCACTGTCACTTTACACTGCTGTCTCATATTGAGTGTCTTGTTGGCTCTAGAGAGCACAATTACCTAGTTTATGTTCTTTATTCTAGCAGTGGTATTTCTACGGTGCCGATGGTTCTGCCCAACGGCTGAATAGTTTCAGTGTTTAACAGATTGGATTTACACTAAGTTTTGCTGCCTTCAGCAAAACACCACAGTGATGACACAATAATCATGAGCCACATATGTAATTTGTGTCAAATAAATCAGAATTTAAACATGACAACCTTAAATACAATTGAACATGTACTTATAGAAGGATGGCAATATACTTGTGCTTAGTTGGCATAAAGGTTCACCTGTTTACATTTTTTGTCTATCATTGATCAGCAGCCAAACCTAATAAACGCCACAATCAGTTTCACATTTAGTGTGTCTGTGTCTTCATAAATGCTCACGTTCAACTTTCCTTATACAGATGTTATGCTCACCTACAGAGCACAGTTTAATACCAGGTGTAAATGGGCTCAGTGTTGTCTTAGCCCTCAAGGAAAAGAATGTTGGTACAGTGAAATGGGTGATTCAAGTACTGCAGCCCAAAAAGAAATCATCCAAGTCCAAAGTTTTAGTGGTGTATTTCTTTTTTGTGAGCACAGCCTTATAAGCAGTTTTTTTTCTATTTATATCTCTCCATCATCTTTCTGCTTGAGCAATGTAACAATTTCCTCTTTAGCTGCATGTTTGGTTTTGACTTGGAAACAAACTGTAAATGTTTGCTCAGTCTGGTGACCTCCTCAACTCACACAATCCTCACTTATCTTTCCCTCCGCCTTACACACACACACACACACACACACACACACACACACACACACACACACACACACACACACACACATATATATATACATACACATTAGAGGATGGATACCCGAACCGAGCCCGATGGGCCGGGCCGGGTTCAGACAGATATTTAAAAATGATGTTTGGGTTTGGATCGGGCTTGGTCACATCAGCGCGATAAGGCATTGAACATTTTAAATTTAAAAAAGCTTATAACGTGCGCTTGTTGCCCTGTGTGCGCTGATGCGTTCTGCCTTCCTACAGTTGCTTAATAATAGTGGGCTTTCCACACAAACAAACATACATGTGTCATTAGTATGAGGAAAAAAATGACATTTTAACTGTCTCAGGCTCGGACATAAATATCTTAATGCCTGTCGGACTCGGGCCAGATTCGGTTACTGCTCTTTCGGATGCGGGCCGGGCTCGGACAGAATCAGAACAGAACAGCCCGATCCGCACTCTAATACACACACACACACACACACACACACACACACCTCCCTGTCTTATACTAGTTTATTTCGTCGTCATGCTCGTCTGGAAAGTTGACAGTTCAAACTGGCCAAATGTTCCAACGCAGACCAGTGTGTTTTGCTATTTATCAAAGGACTACGTTTGTTCGAGGGCTCAACTCCTAATAAATACCTCTAATAAAGATGATTCTTGTCGTTTTTCAACCCCCACCATCTTCCTTCTTTTCTGCCTTTCTTGACCTCTCTATGACCACTCTACCTAACTTGCAGATATGCCAGTCACAAAAAAAATTATCTTTCCCTTGGAGAAAAGAAGGCAACATCAGACTGAATTCAGTCTGAATATGAAGCTGCTGCAACTCTTCCTTTTGGCTCTTTTTTCCAAGTTGTGAACATTATTTAACCAGACACATTAACTAGATCACTTCCTAATTTTCTAACACCAGAGAATACATATATATATATATATAGATTGAGAGAAACATGAACTGCCTTTTTTGTGTTTTGGCCTACTCCCAGCTGCTAGAAGAGAATGAAACGTGGCAAAGCAGTCAGCCTTCATTCAACTAGGAAGCAAGCAATGAGTAGAAACAATCACAGTTTAAACACGTAACTTAATATCAAAATAAGAGAGACAGAGAAAAGAAGTGCACAATGACTCTTTATTGCTGTTTGACATACAAACGGCACACTCTGGATGGTTGATGTATCTTGCTGTTTTTGGATTTGTTGGCTGGCTGAGTGACTGAATGCCTTTTGGCTGCGAGAGGGTGTCAGTGTGGTCGACTAGCAAACCACCCTGCCTCCAGGCTGCTCCTGCAGACCTGTGGTACTCGGCTGAATGATGGATCGGGTGCAAAGGCTGAGTGTCCCACCCCTGCGGTCACCACTAATGAAAAACAGGCATGAGGAGACAGCTGCTTTCACTTCCTCGATCTCTTACTGTTCGGAAACTCGGAATCAATGTCATGTCACGCTGCAATCAGGGTTTTTCGGGGGCTAATCCACCATAGTGGTAGCATACAGTACCAGTGTTTGTTTATATATGGAGCAGATATTACACATGCTACTTTTGAGTAGATTTACCTCCATTCAGTTTGATTTGATTGTTTGTTTCACCGCACCTTAAGACATCATTTAGGGGAAATATGCTACTTCTGTTCATTTACCAATCTACCTGACTGTCACATGAAATATTTTATCTTACCATTAGTCCCATTTAAAAACAAGTAAGGGAATAATGGTGCATCTGAAATCTATCAAATTTCAGTTATTGCTCAGAGTGGAAAGATACTGTATCTCTGATGTTGGCATTATTTTTGTTGTTTGTGTTGCGAACATTTAGCTTACAGACCATTTATATAACTTGTCTTATTTTCATAAATTGGCCTTGAAATAGTTAACGCATGTAACTAACCATAAAACCACAAATTGACGTTTTTACATTTCTGTAAATGTAATAATAAGTGAGCTTTAGAGGTGTTGATACATGTGTTTTAAAATCTTTTGACAACTGTTTTCTTCCTGCTTCAAGTCTTTATGCTAAGCTAGGCTAACTACATTTTGGCTCCAGCTCCATACTTAACATACTGACATGGCATTGATTCTCGTCCCACATTTTAAAAAAGTGATTTGGCAAAGATGAAATGATTGGGGATATATTTCTGTTTCTGTTGCTTTCTATTTCTCATTAGCTTCCTCTTTCTCTACTGTCTGTTTTAGCTTAAATTTCTCCATAACTTTCATTTCCTCTTTTTTTTTTTTTAAAAGGATCTTTTTAGAAGGGTTTTTAGATGAGAAGATCTGTTGTGGGCTTCACAGTTTTACAAAGGGTGCTTGATTTTACAAAAATACTAACGTTACATAAAAATACTACAAAGATTTTGGTGCCTGTCAGTTTTTAAATTTTTTGCAGCTTTATAGTAAATGCTAAACCTGCTCTACATATGACTTAATACTGCCTGTCTAACTGAGAGGCTGGTCTGAGTGACTGGCTGATTGTTCTGCATGCTTACTCTGAAAGATCCCATTCAGTGAAAATCATAGCAGAGAATGAGGGCAGGTAGACTTGACGGTTGCAGACTAAACAAAACGTGTGAAAGAAGAGAAGCAGTCCGATCACGTGTTGAATAAAACAGGACCTGGGCCTCTGCTTTGTATCATTTTCTGGTGCTCTCTGTCAGTCTGGCACTGGTATTTGTTGATCTGCTGGGTGGACATCTGCTGTTGTTGGATAATAAAATGTAAGAACTGAAAAGAATTATAGGTAATAGTTTGCGTGCATTACTTAAGGGAATAGTGTTATCCAAACCACAGAGTGGCTCGACATTGACAGATGTGCATTGAGCCATAAATGCAGGCCATATCTTCTAAAAATGTTCCCGACTGCTTTATGATACACATCTGTCCTTTAGTATTGATACTTATCATCGCACTCATGTTATCAGCAGCCATGTGTGCTGCATGTAACCAGCTGTAATGAACTCTTGAGAGAGAGAGGAGTATTCCCCTGCCCCAGTATAAACACAGACAGGAGTGAAAACTCGGAGTGTTTGACTCGTAGCCGGCTCCTCCTCTGTGTATTTTTATAAAGCTAAAAGAACACCATGTAGAGAAAGCGCACAAGTCAGCCATTATTCCTGGACCGCTCTCACATTGGCCACGTTCCCAAAGAAAACTCCAGCTTTGTTCACGTCTTAACTCTGTCTCCTCCTAACACTGTCCATCTCCTCAGTCTATCGCTCTCCTGGTATGCAGCGTCATTACTATGGTATTCTATGGTACTTGTTGCAGCCACAGCTCAACATATTTTTTTTTTCTCTTTGGGAAATAGCCCACACACATCCTTCAGCATGTCAGCACAGTTACCACAGAAAATTAGAAAAGCCTCTTATCACCACTACAGATAGACTTAACGTACCCCAGTTTTTTTAGGTTAATTAACCTAAAGATGTACATGAACATGGAATTATTTCTGCCTGAAGTGATTTGAAAAGAAAAAGGGTCCACTCTTGATGAAGATAAAGATCTGTTTAGTAGTGATTTGGACCTCCTTACTGTGTATGCCTGTGTTGTCCTCTTAGATGGATGGGCTCTGCTGGTTATTCCTAGGCCTCAACTGCTGACAGAGGGTGACCGGGCTTTTGCAATTTAAGTCCCCAGACTTTGGAAGACTCTGCTCATTGAGATTAGACAGGCTATGTCTGTAACATCTTTAAATCCTTTCTTAAAACAATCTTTTATAAGCCTCTGTTAATAGTCAATATGTTTTATCGCTCCACTTTTGACATTCAATGTTTTGTATCTACTTTCTAACAGTATTTCATTGTCCCTGTGTCTTTTCCTTTTAACTTTGTAAAGAAAAGTGCTTTATAAATAATCCTAATAATAGACTCTTTCGGTATGACAGAGAGCAGTCCCACTTCCCACTTTTAATATTGCATCAGTGTTATTTTTCCCTTAATCTGTACATTCGGTGAAAAACTGCAGTTTTTAAAGGTGTATGTGTAGTCAACTGCATATTTATGTTTGTTTAGTCTCGCTTTGCCACAGCGCTGCGGAGAAGGGTCTGGCTAGTCCACACAGCATTCTGGGATGTGAAAGAAACGTGCTCTGGTTTATTGGCATGTCTTTAAACCAATCACAATCGTCTTGGGCGGCGTTAAGCTCCGCACGGAGCCACGGTGCCACTGCTAAATAGCCTCCGGAAGGAACTTCTTTTTGTGGAACGTGTACATTCTAAGTTGTTTTAGTCGTGCAACAGAAAACTCAGATTGGACAGATAGTCTAGCTAGCTGTCTGGATTTAACTTGCAAAGATCTGAGGAGAAGTTAACCATGCCAAGTTTAAAATTACAACACAAAGAAAGAGTACGGTAACGGATATCTGGCTGAAAAGGACATACGGCAGAATTTCCTGGCGGCAACAGAGCAATCCCGGAAGTGGAAGGTCGCCGATAACGACTGTTTGTTATACGTGGTGTTGTGAAAAAACCAGTCTAATAGTATTTGTGTGCGTCTTCCTACAGGTGGCCTACCTGGGTAAGGTGACTATCTCTGGGACCCAGTTCCTGTCTGGCTGCACAGAGTCGGCGGTGGTGGGTCTTGTGGAGCGTTGTGGCCTTGCTCAGCAGCAGGGCAGCTGCCCCGAAGGCAATTCTCTGCTGGAGATCAGGCCCTTCCAGGTGCGTCTTCACCACCTGGATGAGCACGGCGAGGCCTCAGTAACCATGGACACCTACCAGGTGGCGCGGATCGCCTACTGCACAGCTGACCACAGCGTCAGACCCAACGTATTTGCCTGGATCTACCGGGAGATCAACGATGACCTGACCTTCCAGATGGACTGCCATGCTGTGGAGTGTGAGAGCAAGTTGGAGGCCAAGAAATTGGCACACTCAATGATGGAAGCCTTCCGCAAGACTTTCCACAGCATGCGCAGCGATGGGCGCATCCACAAGAGTGGCTCATCGGACGACTTTGCTGAGGACTCATCCACCCCTGAAGACTCGACCCCAGACGACGGTTGAACTAAAACTCACCTAAACTGATCTCCATCCTAACTAAGCGAGGGGTGACTGGAAGGATGGACAGATTACCTGTTCTCTCTCATTCTCCCACCTACTATCTCATTCTGTTATCAATTTGGAACAAAATTAAGTGAAACTGTGAACCAACACACCCAGGATAATGAAGTAGCTTTTTAATACTGTAAATGGAAGGTAGATGAAAAAGGAGTTACAAAAGACCTACATTTACATACAGGGATAGCAAAGTGCTGCCACATTAAATAAATGGCCCTCAAAGGCCCACAGGGGTCTTTTAAGGACCTCTGTAAATGCCCTCAAGAGATTGACTCGACATTGCCAACTCCATTTTCAACCAAGTTTGTGGTTCTTAAGCTTTTTCACCCAGGAAACAACAACGTTTAGTCCCTGTTCTTCTGACCCCAGCTCATGACAACCTATTGCTACTCTTGCCATGTAGGGACCCAGCAGAATAGGCCTGTGACCTATTCCGGGTCCCAACCCAGAGTTTATGAGACTGTTGGAGCACATAAATTCTTTAAATGTTTAATTATGTGGATCTCTGTTACAATGCCTTTTGACCTTGCTATTTGCAAATAAGGATGTGAAAGAAAAGCTAAGCCTTTAAGCACTATTCATATTATCACTATGGTACCTTAGTCCAACCCCAAAATTATTTGCCGGCACGTCTGTCATGTGAACGATCAAGCCGGAGCTTCTACCGCCATCTCCGTATAATAGGTACTGAAAGATTCAGAGTATGCATACGGTACCTGGGAGAATATAGGTGCTACATAGATGTTTCATTTTAGAAGTTCTCACAGGGCTGAAAGCCTAGGCCTGTCTGCGACACCTTAATCATTTACTTCTGTTTTGAGTATATCAAAGTCAGATTATGTGCCTCAGTTTCCTTTCACATTAGTTTGGTCTCTTACCCAGGTCCCTATGTGTGTATGTGTGGCCATGTGTGTGTGTTTCAACCTTTTTGTTTTTCTGTGTGTGTAGGTGTAATTGCTTACTTCTGTACTTTATGTATATGAATGTGCACGTGAGTGCTTGCATCTGTGTGTGTGAAAGAGAAAAGGTAAGGGAGGAGGAAGATTGGGGTGGGGGGGGTATTGAATGATTAGCTGGGAGTGACTTCTCTTCTCCCTGGAAGCATCCATTTTTTATGCTGAAGGAGGTGTTTTAAAATCAAGACAAGGTACTATGACCATTTGCCACGTTTTCTTACTTTTATCTCGTATGAAATGAAAACATGAGAGTCTGAATGTGCAAGTCACCGAGGTTGTAGGACCCTGAAACACAGCCGTCCCAGATAATGACTGACACCTCCTGGCCTCTGCTGAATGTATGATGAGTCCAACGTGCTGTGAATGCCTCACACCATCTCCGGTCACTTCAGTCTCCCATAATCTCCTCATGCTACCACAGACAAGTTGTAGGGGAAAGTTATGGACCAATTTCACTCTGCTCTGCTGCCCTGCATTGAGGCACCATTGTGGGGTTAAAAACTCACCATGCCACTTTCTTCTTATTTTCTAACAGGACTGTATTGAACAGATTGGACGCTATCAGTGGAAACAGTCTTTGGTCAGTGACTCAAACAGAATGATTAAGTGGCTCTGGTCAAAACACACACTCAAATATACACACCTACATACAATTATACATATGTACACACACATTGTAATTGAATCTTGCTCAATAAGCTTATGTAAATACAAATGTATCACTTTCCAAATATTACAGCATAAATGTTGATAGCTATTTTAAATTAAAAAAAAGTTGAAGAACCATCATATGATACAGAAACAGTGTTATAAAGCCTACTGTGGATACTAAGTGGAGAGGTGTGTGTGTGTGTGTGTGTGTGTGTGTGTGTGTGTGTGTGTGTGTGTGTGTGTGTGTGTGTGTGTGTGTGTGTGTGTGTGTGTGTAAGGGATATGTGGTAGGGAAGCATGCTGAGGGGTGTGTATGGACAGGCCAGAGGGGGGGAGAATGTTTATAAAGCTGTAGATTACTGTGTCATGTCTGTCTGAAAGCTCAGACGTGCTTTAAATGTTTGAAAAATGTTACCTTAAGTGTTTTCTATACAGTGTTTGCAAAGATCAAGAAACAATTGCATATAAAGTATTTACCAAGATCAAGCGCGTGATGGTGTGTTCTGTTTTGTCTCAAATCCACATCTTATGTCTCATTCTCCACTGTCACCACATCCCAGCTAAAATATTTTTTTAGTCTTTAAACTCTGCTTGATTTTAACTCGTAGATTCCCTGCTGTGGCTGCATGTGGGAGGATAAATACAAAGCATGTTCAGTTTTAGAACAAACAGAACCGGTAACCAGATGATGCTCTGATACTGCCAGGACAGATGTAAAGCATGACCACACAGTCCTCCATACATGTTAGGGATTTGTTGTTCAGTCGGTAGGGACTTGGCTTGGGAACCAGAGTTGCCTGTTCAAGTTCCTGTGCGGACCAAAGTATGGAGTGTGGACTGGTGGCTGGAGAGGTGCCAGTTCACCTCCGGGGCTTTGCCAAGGTGCCTTTGAGCAAGGCACCAAACCTATGGGTCCTGAACATGTCTGTGGATTTTGGGCCTATGTGCAATAACTAACAACAGAAAGAGAAAAAAAAATGTAATTTCGCCATTGCAGGATCAATAAAGTATGTATTAATTTTAATGTTGCAGCATACTGGAATGTAACTTTCCTGAAACTTCTCAAGGTATAAAATCTGTTTTGGTGTGTCGTGTGTGTTTTAAGGAATGTTTGGATGTGACTTAAAACCATAATCTAACATGAAGACTAATCATTCTGTTTAATGCCAAGTGTAAGTGGGGTGAGTGTTTTACAATCACTCCTCCGCTGCCTGTGGTCACTATTGCCCTGAACAAACTCCTAAACTTTATTAACTTTATGGTATTTCCATGCATATTTCAGGTTTAAGTGTGACACTGCCTTTATCCGTCCTCAAAAGGAGGTTTTTATGCTCCCATTCTTCACATTCATCTGTCTTCTCAGATGTGTCTTTTATTGTGTTGTTGTGCTCCAGCCTCTCGTCTACCAGAATGTGGCAGCCCTTGTCTCTTCAAAGTGCCCACATCAATAACAAGATAACTAGCTGCTCTCTGCTTCTGTGGCTGGCGATCATTTTGCAGTTTAAGAGCTGCAGAGAATTGGAGGTAAAATGGATGCTGTGAAGAATGTTAATGTGTGGTGAATGAGAACACTGCCTCCCTCTGGCAATAAGAGTTACAGCCTTTTGCTTTGAATGTTTTTTCAAAGAAGCCTTTTCATGTTGTCATAAACAGTCCAACTCATTACGTATTACTTTTGTATATGGCAGGAGGGAAACAGATTGTTTTGCTGTTACATAATTAGCTTATTTGGGGGGTAACAGAGGCTGCATTTTGTGCACCCTGATGCACCAAATGGACATTAATGTACATTGTGCAGACATTTCCTGATTTAAGTAACGGTTTGCATTAAACAGATGCAACATTGAATCAGCCACAATCACAAGAGATAATCTGACCACAATTACTGATGATCATATCTGCACTAGAAGTTTTATAACACTGTGTCAACAGCGCCTTCTGCCCCCGTCTCTTCCTGCTCACTGTACACAAGCTTCACTGTTTAGATGCCTCTTTGTCTTGGATATCTGCTGAGCATACACTCTCTGATCGCTCACTGTGCTCTTGTGTCTGACCCACTTCCAGCAGTGCATCAGCACAGAGGGGCCCTGTGGGGCCCAGAAAGAGGCTACCCCCGGCAGCCTGCATCTCTAAACCATTGAGGCGTCAAGTCAGTCAGCTCACAATACCACTCTGTTACCACTCCAGCAGTCTGCTTTTCCTCCTTCAAAGTCCCAGAACTGCCTGTCTATCCACCCGCTAAGAGTCCACACGCTTGAGGTCTGGCTTGGGTTGGGAGCAGTGCCAATACTGGCTTCTAATCAGACTCCTCATATTCGTTCACTATCTTTGCCATACTCGCTTTATCTCTCAGCTGGCGCTCCCCAAGCAGGGGGCCTGGGCCTCTTGGAGAGAGAACTGTAAACATATGTGTGTAACATGTGTGAAATGAACCAGGACCCGTACACATTCTTTCTGCCTCTGGCTTGACTGATGAAGCACACTTTACATTGTGTGGTACAACATGGTGAAACAACATTTAACCATTCAAACATTCAAAAAGCATTTGTGGAGAGTATTCTATAGTAGCCAGGCAGACACAAAATGATTGTTATATGTACCGGTCAAAAGTTTGGGGTCACTTAGAAATTTCCATTCCACTCAATTACAGACAGAATACCAGCTGAGATCAGTTGCATTGTTTTTTTTAACCAGGGCAGCAGTTTTCAGATTACATTATGTGCTTACATAATTGCAAACAGGTTCTCGACTGTTGTAGAAAGAAGTGGCTGATCTTTAATGCAATCTACATTGCCCATTATCAGCAACCATTCATCCAATGTTCCAAAGACACATTCTGTTTACTAATCTGATATCATTTTAAAAGGCTAACTGAGAAAACATTGGAGAACCCTTTTGCAATTATGTAAGCATATAATGTAATCTGAAAACTGCTGCCCTGTTTAAAAAAACAATGCAACTGATCTCAGCTGGTATTCTCTCTATAATGGAGTGGAATGGACATTTCTGAAATTTCTAAGTGACCCCAAACTTTTGACCGGTAGTATATATATATATATATATATATATATATATATATATATATATATATATATATATATATATATATATATATATATATAACCACTGCTAATTCAGTACAGGCAATATGCAATGTTGTGCTGTAGAACAATTTAACATTTGTATCTGTCTCTGTTTTCCCTGTAATATGCAAAACGTTACAGAAATATGAAAAGAAAACTAGTTTAAAATCTAAAATACTGAAGGTAATGTATCTGCAAGACCTGAGGATGGATGATAAAAAGGACATCCTCAGTTAGATTGCAGTATTTCTTTCTGAAATACAAACCATTTCCTTTGATCATGTCCAGATCCCCTAAAGCCTTCATATGATTTAAGATTCCTGTCATAATGAAATGTGGACTGGAATGAAGAGAAAAGAGGCGGGCGTCACAACCTAAGACTTCAGACTCTCAGCTAACCAAAGCCCTGAGGATTCAGTGCACATCGCTATTGTAATACATTTACAGATGAGATGCTGCCCTGAATCCCTTGCGGACAGGAAATGTCTGGACTGAGATCCAGGAGGAGCTGGTTTGTCAGGAACAAGGGATAAGAGTCTGAAAGAACAACCAACTAAAACAGATCCTGAAGCACAAATGTCACTGGCTCTGTCTGTAAAGTCCTACTGTTTTAATGCTATTCAACTATCCAAACACCTGTTACTTTTCAGAGATTTTTTTTACAAGAAAACATCGCTTTAGAAGTAAACAACTTGCTGAAGATATCATTTTCTGAAAGCACATGGCCTGTTTTGATGTGTTCATAAAATATTTGAAAATTTCCAATATGAAAGTGAAAATGCTACACTAATGAGCTGATATTTAACAAGCATGCATGCGCTTTGAGGTTTGATAGTATTGTTTTTTCACATTAAATGAATAGTTAGGCCTTTTGGGAAATAGGCTTACTCACTTTTTTTGCAGAGAACTTGATAATATATAATCACATTCCCAAAATGTCAAACAATTCCAAAACAATTTTTTTGTAAAAGTTTATTCTCATTGTAGTTTTGCTATTTTGCTATACTGAACTAAGTAGTTTCAGTTATTTTTAGATTGTATGTAATTTATCCTAATTTTGTGTATATGAGCAGCAGATACTGTATTTGTCTTCTGCTTAATTGTGGAGCTGAAAAATGTTGGCGGTTCGATGCCAGCAGCAAGGAGATGCAGTAGATAGTAGAAAAGTGGAAAGAGTGGAGAAAAACAATAGAATGAATAGGTGACAGGAGTGAAGACACGGCTCATCTGGTCGGGCATCTTGCACCCAGATGTTGAGGGAAGAGTTGGGTAATCCAGCTCTGTCACATCCTGCCGCTCAGGCTAAAATAACAGCTTGGAAAATAAACAACTGACCAAACTGTCTCATCAGTTGAGAATGAGGTCACAGACACAAATAGATAGATGCCTGAAAAGACAAGAAAAAAACACTTTTTCATTTTTGGTCTGGTTAAAACTTAAAGGTGCAATATGTAATACTGACAGCTAGTGTTTAAAATAGTTACTGCAGTACAAATTCAAAATACCGGAGAGGGTCTCCCCCGCCCCTTCCCCCCAGACTCGAAGTTCACGGCGGTTGCCAGGTTGAGACCGCAGCATCCGTAGTCTCACTTTGCCAGACCCTCCTCCAAAGCGCACTAAAGGAGCATCCACAACAATGTTGCTAGACGCTTGTCTCACATAGACAGACATTACTTCACAGCACAGCGGAGTAGCTAACATTAGATGCTGGCTATATTGACAGTCACAGAAGCGCATGCTCACGTGGAGCTATGTATCCAACTGACGGAGACACTTTTTCGTCTTAGAATTACAGTAGGAACCGCTAAAAACACAACAACCTCACCGTCCTCTCCACCAGACGGACAGACACACTTCCTAGGCTTAGAATTTCTGTAGGAACCGCTAAAAATAACACTACCTTGCCGTCCTCTCCACCCGACTGAACACACTTTATTGGCTTAGAATTACGGCAACAATCGCTAAACACACTGCAAACTTACGGTCCTCTCTTCCCAATTTACAGCCTCCCTCTCTTGGCTTAAAATAACTCACCGTTGTCGGCTACGGCCGCTGAACAGGCTACATGATGATAACAGCCGTGGCCCGCTTGCCTGGTCCTCCGGTAACTTTAGCAGGGTTAGCATGGCCATGTAAGCCAGTCGGGATCACTTTACTGGCTGTGTCTTAATTTGGTTTTGCGAGTAACGAACTTGGGTACTCTAGCTATATAATTCAGTGTGAGTACACAAATGTTGAAATGACATAAAATGCCCGTCCCTTGTAGCCGTGATAAATTAGCCTGAAGCTAATGCTTACCTGTTCAGTCCTTTTGGGCTCTAAGCTGTCTCCATCTTTCAAATACATCTCCAATGTTTACCCGGGATTTGTTACATCTCTGGTCACGCAACTGTTAGAAACATGCCAGGGTTTTTTAGGTCAGGTAGAATCTATCCCGTTCGTTTGTATGCTGCTTTCATGGCTGTACTAATGTTACAGCTGTAACGCGCTGGGTTTACGTTTTTACAGGTATATCTGGCAACCCAGCCTGGCTGTCAAACTGGGTAGTTGATAACAACACACAGGCCAAAACGCAAACAGAAACGGAACAGAAATTTCAAAAGGAGAAAATCCTGGCATAGCATTGTTGTCAGAAAAGATAGTATTTCAACTTAGCATGTTTCCTTAATATCTGATGACGCACTGGGGTAATTTTTGGATTTATTACAGTAAATATATTACATATTGGACCTTTAAGACTAGACTTTCTGCAGCTGATGTTACCTTCTTTGTCCACTTGGTGTCCTCATAGCTCAACATTAAAAAAAAAAGAAGCTGTGCTGTTTGAAGAGGGATTGACTTCAATGAGATTGCAATAATTGAACTGCTGATTCTTTCAGATACCAGCATTTGCAATAGTTGTATTAATTGTTGAATTTATTATAGTTATAAGCTACTGAACCCATACCTTGAAGAAAGAGCTGTACTTATATTGCTATTGGAAAAAGGCTGTACATTCATCTGTTTTCCTCCATTATTACAACGTGGCCTCTTTATGCTTCCTTAACATGGGAGATTTTAAAATAAAAATACTGAGGCAAGACAGACATGACCTGTTTAAACAGCATCCCTTGGAAGTAATCTTAACATTGAAGGTGCCAAGATTATTCCATCTCTTCACAGCCACTACAGGCTTTCCTTATTGAAAATGTCATGACTTCTGGATGGATGCCCCTTCACATTTGCTTCCATTTCCACATGTCAGAGGCTTTGAGAGGAACACAGAGATGAGATCACTGAGCATTGAACACATATTATGGTGCCGGTTGACCACGAAACCACAGATCCTGTTCTTAGTCCAGATATTCAGCATACTGCCAGATCTGACCTGAATAATACCCTAAGTGAAATGATTATTGCTTATATACTGTACTACACATACAGTTGTCAGTTTGGAAGCCATGCTGTCAAATTAGAAACTCCTTTTTTTCTAACCAAGCATCAGCATTGTTATTTAGTGGTGATGAAGCTGAAGAAGAGCGTTTCAGCCATGACATTTGGCTCTGCCTTCTAGTAGTGGGCTACCTGCGTGGCTCAGCTGGTTTCATTCTGAAGCCCCAAAGCTCTGCGGGTTGTTAGGAAGATATAAAATATGAGGTAGCACATCTTCTGAATACAGGACAGATCTCACAGCACAGTGTTATCGTTTCATCTGACTGTGAGTGTGTGGGTGTTTGTGGGTGTTTGTGCAAAAAGGATTCATAACCTAAAGCCGAGATAGGAGATGGACTTCATGTGACACCAGTGATAGGATTGACATATTTAATGCACACAGTAGATATTTATTACTGTTTGACATACATTTCAAAGAAAGGAAGGCTTAGAGTAGAGCTGACCACATTGACAATTAAATAATATCGTGGCTTTTTACGTTTTCTATGTGGTCTATGGTGACTTGAATTCAGTCGCATAAGAGCAAATAAGAGAAAAATAATTCATTTTTTAAAGCAAAGAATCTTCTTTTGGAATATTTAATCTATATTTTAATCATTTTGTTTCGAGTTGACTTGCCTTCTAAATAAAACAAATAACTGATAATAAATAGAAATAGAAATAAATTATTCTAAAATCAACTGGAAACCAGGTTAAAACATAACAAATCCTCTGAGTTTTGTGTCTTTTCAAGGTCTGCTGCTTTACATACTGTAATGATATAAGAAATGCAGATGACAACATGTAAGGCAGAAATAATTTTCAGTCGAAATCCAAAGTAAACTGTTTGAGTTTTGAAATAAAACTGAGCAACTGCTTGATTATCATAATCAGACTAGGAGACAAAAGGATTTACAAATAACTGGCACTCTAGTGCTGTATCCGTTGCCAATTGTTGTGGGTTTGCTGTGAATGTTGCATCTATTTCTACACTGTCATTATTGTGCCGTAGAATAGTTGAGGGACCCAACATTTTTATTTATTTATTGCATGCCAACAAAATACTCATAACAATCAATTTAATCATAGCAACATATGATAGTGCTGCATCTAGGCCTATTACAAGCTCTCTAACATGATTGGGTCATTAGCCAAACTTTTAAGAGATTAGTTTATATGTATGGAGCATACAGATGGGTGTTAAGAGAAAAACATCCAACCCTTGACTATGATCTTAAAGCCATCATCTGAACAGTGACTGTTACAGTAGACAAGCTAGTGGATATTATGGATGATAGAAGTTGTTTCTCAATAATTGGACACTTGAGCAAATAACATGATTACCAATACATTTGATTTAATCAACAGCGCTGACGATTTCCCCATGTTTCTCACCGTCTGTAGTGTCACTAAATTCTTTTTATTACTGTATATGAGCAGCATGATCTATCATGTCATTTTCATTCAGGATTGTGGCTCAGAATTCAGCAAGGTGACAAGGTGCTGTCAAGATTCACCGGGGACAGTAATGACTGACACTGCTGCAGGCTCTATGTGACTGTTTTCATTCACTGTGACTGATGATTGTTTTCTGAGTGATCCTTTGACACTGCAAACAACTCAGGTGATTGGTCAGATTATATCCGAGCGTACATCCAGAAGAAAACCCTGAATACAGGGGAAACAGTCAGGGTTCTGTGTGGGAACGTCGTGGCCATTCATTTTACAGCATTCTGGTCAGGGTGAGTCGAGAGTGAGCCAGAGTACAACAAAATGCGTACTGCCACCTCTGTACTCAGGTAGGCTACAAGATATCTGCTGTCAGAACATAGGGCTGAGCATCACAGTGCTGTCAGATGTAATAACGTTGCTCATCGTCTGTCAGCACACTTTACTGAAGATAATCACCCTGTCTCCTCTCTTCAATACATAGGGACTGAAAAGGCCACAGGTCACTCTGTTTAGATGTGGGGGGAAACTCTGTGCTACTGAAATAACCTCAGGACCCTCGCTGCTGTCAGTCTCAATGTACTATACAATCTGACCTCAGGCCTTTCTGTAATTGCTGGTTACATAATGTTGCATTAGTCTAACGCACTAAATATGCACCGTTGTGACGAAAAGAGAGCTGAGCCAGAAGGCAAAGCTCTCAATCTACCGGTCAGTTTTTGTTCCTACCCTCACCTATGGTCATGAAGGCTGGGTCATGACCGAAAGAACAAGATCCAGGGTACAAGCGGCCGAAATGGGTTTCCTCAGGAGGGTAGCTGGCGTCTCCCTTAGAGATAGGGTGAGAAGCTCAGTTATCCGTGAGGAGCTCGGAGTAGAGCCGCTGCTCCTTTGCGTCGAAAGGAGCCAGTTGTGGTGGTTCGGGCATCTGGTAAGGATGCCCCCTGGGCGCCTCCCTAGGGAGGTGTTCCAGGCACGTCCAGCTGGGAGGAGGCCTCGGGGAAGACCCAGGACTAGGTGGAGGGATTATATCTCCAACCTGGCCTGGGAACGCCTCGGGATCCCCCAGTCGGAGCTGGTTAATGTGGCCCGGGAAAGGGAAGTTTGGGGTCCCCTGCTGGAGCTGCTACCCCCGCGACCCGACCCCGGATAAGCGGATGAAGATGGATGGATGGATGGGACTAAATATGCTTTACAATAGAGTCACCTTTCTGTGCAGTTCCTGTTTAGTCTGGCCTAAGTATCAGCAGAACAAGTTATACCAGTGAGGGCTTTTATAAACCTGTGTATCTTTATTATGGTCAGCTAATGCAATACCTTCTGAAATGAGCAAAGTATTTTGTCTGGTGTTTGCAAAAGATATCCCCCTGAGCAGACGAATTCAGCAGTCTGAAATATTTTATCTGTCAGCGGTCTTCAGATCCTCAGGTGGCAGGAGTTCTATGTAGTTGATCTTGTTTAAGCTCTGGACATTGTCACAGTTTTATTGATACAAAGCACAGCATTGCCTCACAAAGAGATGCTGTATGAAAATCGAACAGCTGCTGTCTTTGAAAATCCCCAGAAAACACTGGGAGCTGAATTGAGGCTTACATTACTGAACTCCAGCTGGCTCAGAAAGATGCAGCTCACAGTATTGGCTGGTTTGGCTTGCTCAGACATGTCCACGGATTCTACCTTAAAAGAAACAATAGATGTCCTCTTTCAGTAAATACAATTCCTTGCCCTGTGTTGTTGATACCTAAGCCCACTGTGAGAAAAGCAGATTTAGTTTGAGCCACAGTTTGAACCCGAGAAACATGATGCAGAAGTGTGCACTCAATGTGAGAAGAGGATCACAGGTAAGTAGACAGACTGTAGGATCATGTTATTAAGCCATGATGCCACAGTGGTAACTTTATACATGCATTTTCTACTATGTAGATCCTCACTATACAAAAACATCCTTCTTCCTAAGCTTCCACGGTTCCAACAGCGACCCTAACCACCTCACTGTTAAGATTTCACTGGCAGCAAACTGTTGTAACTTTCTGCTGGAAGACACTGCACTTGGTATTCAAGAACAGAGCCAGTGACAGAGAGACACTTTACCAGCTGAGACAAGGTCCTCAGACACAGACAAGTCCATCACCAGGGATAACACATCAGCCTGAGACATCTGACACAATGAATCAACCTGTGGAGTGCTTCTTTTTTTTGGCGTGTTGAGCGTTACGCTTATGTTTATGGTTGCAGTCCACACACGGTTTCTCTACAAATGTATAAAAATCACAGATATAATGACATAATTCCTACTGTACACTGATACACTACACTTTATACTATATGTTATTTTAATATTGTTTAATGATATAATTTTCTACTATTTTACACAAATAAGGGATCATTTTACTTAAAGGAGAACTGCGGTCAATTTCAACCCGTAGCTCTGTTGTTTGTAAATTTGGAGTGCTGTGAGTAGCGAGAAAAACGAAAACAATCGGTGCTGCCTACACCGTGTTATCCTCCTGCTAGATTTTGCAGCCAACAGGCTTAAACAGGGCAAGTTTTAAACTTGTTTTTAGTCTCTAAACATGTTTGAAATGTCATTACAAGTGTCTAACCATGTGCAGTTATTCCTACCGAGGTAACACAGCGAATTTGACTGCAGTAGCTGTGACAGAAATGCATAACAGTTGTGTTAATCCATACCTCTGTTTATTTCCTGGTTTCTGGTGAAGTCCACACTAGTCGATTGCCGAACTCACACAATCCAATATTCCAAAACGTATTTTTTCCCCCCAAAAAACAATTTGCTGTGGTTATTTCCATAGTAATGACTGTAGCAACAAGCTGTAACCTGACACCACACCACAACTCAGCCTGCAGAGTGGCTGGCTGGAGTTCAAAAGTTCAACAGCTAATGCGCATGCGCATGCATAAAGTAACCATGGCAACGGTGAAGACTCACAGACTCAAAGACTCACTGTCAGCTGAGCTGAGAGAGAGACGACCACAGAGTTTTGGGATAATAACGAGCTTGTGTCAGTGTAGAATATCAGCTCAGATGGATAGTTCTATTAGGAAAAAGTAAGAATATGTATATTTTACAAGTAAAGTTGAATAAGTAAATTGTAAAAATAAGTAAATTGTACAGTTCTATAATATATTGCTAACATCTGTCTGTTATCAGTGGTTTTATAATATAACAGTACGCATTTCATTTGTGCTTTTGTGTCTTTACTTCAACAACAACAAAAAGGAAATTACAATATCACAATCTAGATATATACAATATATACATATACAATAACCAACTCTAATATTGACTCTAGATTCAAATGTGTGACAAGATTAAATATATAATAAACAAATACAAATCTTAAAATCAAGTTCATAAAGTAACTTTCTTTGCATTCATTTGATTCCCAATCAAGATACACTGGTAAGAATTGCCTTCTATTGTTAATATGTACTTAAAAACAGTTCTGAAATGCAAAATAATAGAATTTTAATCATGTGATAAAACATGCGATTAATTGTGATTAACTATAGAAATTCAACGATTAATCGTGATTAAGAAAATGTAATCGTTTGACAGCCCTAGTTTTAATACATAATCTGAAGTGTACAAAGAAAAAATAGTTTAGTACTCTTTTCCTAGGTCTCATATAACACAAACTCGAACCATTTTCTCATATTCCTCCTGATCTAACTCCAAGCTCCGTCTGTCAGCTCTGTGAGCTTCTCTCTGCTTTTGCCAACAAGCTCCACCGTTGCTATGGTTACCTCATGCGCATGCGCGATAGCTGTTGAACTTTTAAACTCCAGCCGGCCACTCTGCAGGCTGCGCTGTGGTGTCAGGTTACAGCTTGTTGCTACAGTCATTACTATGGAAATAACCACAGCAAATCGTTTTTTGGGGGGAAAAATACGTTTTGGAATATTGGATTGTATGAGTTCGGCAATCGACTAGTGTGGACTTCACCAGAAACCAGGAAATAAACAGAGGTATGATTAACAACTTTTATGCATTTGTCACAGCTACTGCAGTCAAATTCGCTGTGTTCCCTCGGTAGGAATAACTGCACATGGGTAGGCACTTGTAATGACATTTCAAACATGTTTAGAGACTAAAAACAAGTTTAAAACTTGCCCTGTTTAAGCCTGTTGGCTGCAAAATCTAGCAGGAGGATAACACGGTGTAGGCAGCACCGATTGTTTTCGTTTTTCTTGCTACTCACAGCACTCCAAATTTACAAACAACAGAGCTACGGGTTGAAATTGACCGCAGTTCTCCTTTAATGTAGGCAAACAGAATATGATGATGATGATGATAATGATGACACTGATTTCATCGTTTTTTTATTAGCTCTGTCTATTTTCCCAGGAGGAACGTTAAACTTGCATTGGATGTGTTTTCAGTAGAGCCCCTGCATAGTAATTCCCATTTCTTACTCTCATTTTCAGAAATGTTTTATAAAATTGAACTTAGAATTCTTACTTAATTAATGTTGTGAAAGTTAACCGCGTCATCCATCAATTTCGGTCATTACGTCTTACCTCTAAAACAATGTATAAATATAGCAGCAAGTGGCGGGCTCAAAAACTTTTTTTGGCTTCTCAAAGCACTTCCACTTGTTACAGGTACCTTTCACTCACGTTCACGCACTTTGAGATCAAACCGCCAACCTTCTGATTGTTAGGCAAACACTCTACCGCCTGATCTACAGCAGCTTGGTAAGTAAACCACTCGCCAAAATTCAAAGCATTAAGCAGCATTGAGCAGATGCCAAATCGCCAAAGTCAAAGCCGCAAGCAGAGTTGAGCAGGTTTGTAGCTTCACAAAGCTGAGCAAAACCACATCAGATGGTTTAATGTTCTATAGAAAAAGTGGTGAAACCAACCACACACCTGTTTCATCCCTTCAATAGATGCAGCAAGTCCCGCGATTTCGCCCCCTTTATCGGATTTTAAAGAAACTTGGTCACCCGTCATTGAGCCAAGTTTCGTGTTTCTAGCTCATTCCAGCTCATGGGAATTTGAGCTGCGGCAGAAGACGACAAATAATACTAAACCGGGAGAAGAACAATAGGGTCCAAACCCCCTCACTTTGAACTAAACTCACATTGGTCCTTCAGTTAACATTCTGTTACGTCCTGCCATGTGGCCACTTGAATTACTTTCTTCTCTTATTCTCAGCATGTCCAGATGAATCCCTTCATATTTCTCTGGTCACTCTTTCCATACCAGAACAGCTACATCTGCTTCCAGCCAAGGAGCCCACAGATCACTTAATCAACCTCTGACTCAGGTCTGCTGAGCCTGGGAGCTTTAATTGCTTGTGAATTTTAACTTGCAAAGCCCCCAGAAGTGGAGAGAGCTTGTAAGACTGTTTCCTTTAACTGTCACCAACAAGGACATTCTGTTGGTCTAAAACCAGAAACCTTGTCAGTTGTCTTTATCCTTTATTGAAGGACAAAGGTGTGTCTGTGTGTGTGTGTGTGTGTGTGTGTGTGTGTGTGTGTGTGTGTGTGTGTGTGTGTGTGTGTGTTTGTGTGTGTTTCTGTTGCATGTCTCTAAGTAGTCCCTGGACCGCCCCCCCTTCTGGGTTATCGCAACTTGCCTGTCAACATGTCACATCCCACCACAGCTCTGTTCTTGGAGAGGCAAGGCTGCAGGTGAAGCTGAGGGACGAGCTTTCTGTGTGTGTGTGTGTGTGTGTGTGTGTGTGTGTGTGATATTGGAATCTTAAAATATCCTTTGCATTATGTGCATTTAATGATCCAAACCAGAGGTACAGCACTGCACATGCCTTGATATTTCAGCCTCTATGAATTAAGTGTAATTAGAAACACGCATATTTAAGTCTATATATAACTACCAACACATGTATACACTCAAATAAACCATTTCAACCTCTTAGTCCTCTGTCATGGATTAACATATTGTATTGTTTGACTTTTGTCCTAAAAATGTGTCCTTGAGGAGCTGCAGTTGTTCCTCGTGACATACATATGACTATTTAATGAGACATTGTCCTTAGATTCATCTCTAGGTGTCACAGCTCACTTAACGCATGAATAAATAAGGCATGGAAACTGCTTCGGGGAGTAGACAATGACATGAAAATATAGAGGTAGCACTTGAACCAAATAGACTTTTCTCATAAGTAAAAATATTTCTATGTGGATAATTTAGGCTGTACAGTCAAAGACAAATCTCCCATCTAACACCTCTGGTGGTAATGAGAGGCTTCCACAGATTCAAGGGAAGCTAAACTTTAGAGCGAAAGACGTTTAGCCACTACAGGTTTTTAGCAGCAGAGGTCTTGTTTGTGATACAACCCAGGATTTGGCTGTATGAGCCCTATCTCCTCCAGAAATGCTGTGAGGTAAATATGTAATGTATACATGCAGATTTTTTGCATGGAGGTAGTGAAAGCGAGAGGACTGACATGACAGTGATAGGGGGCTGCTGTGGCTTAGGTGGTAGAGCGGTCGTCTACCAATTGGAAGGTCGTGGTTTGATCCCTGGCCCTGCAGTCCCATGTCGAAGTGTCCTTGGGCAAGACACTCAAACCCTTGCTTCCGATGCTGCGCCATCGGTGTGTTAATATGTGTGATGAGCAGGTGGCACCTTCTAAGGCAGCCTCGGCCACAGCGAATGAATGTGTGCGAATGGTGAATGGTTCCTGTACTATGTAAAAGTGCTTTGGGTAGTCGTTAAGACTAGAAAAGCACTATATAAATAAAGTCCATTTAGAGATCCCTAATTTAAACCTGTAAGGACATGGATACCCGGTCACTAATTAACACATTTTATTTGTTTTGTCCTTTTGACATCCAGCTGAAACTCGCACATGATGTACAGATTAAGCAAACCAGACAAAACATGTTAATTAAGTCGCTTTTCTATTACATGGTACCTGCTCGACTCGCCTCGACTCTACTCGCCTTTTTTGGTTTTCCATTACGAAAAAAAGTACCTGGTACCTGCTAACAGGTACTTTTTTTTAGTACCACCTCAGTGGAGGTTCCAAGTGTGCTGAGGCGAGCCGAAAAGGTGACGTGAAAGCTGACAGAGTGGGGGTGTCCTGAACAAACCCGCTATTTTTTAAATAGTTTAGCGAGCTGTGTTTTTTTTGCTGCCTCCAGCTTCATTTGAAACTAAATGTGTCTTCTGGCTGTGGCAACAACAACACCTTCCACGCGGCGCCGCTTGTTTTACAGTTCTGCGGAGGCTCCAGGCAGAGCTTTCGCCATAGCCTACGTACACACACACATGGCCGGCTCGACGCACGCACCAGCGCACAAGTATAAACATCAGGCTACTTACATAGTATACGGCGAAAGCTCTGCGTGGAGCCTCCACAGAACTGTAAAACAAGCTCAAGTGGCCTGATGTTTATAGCTGGCATATAACAACCAGCCACGCTGAGGCGGCACTAAAATCTGCAATGGAAAATGGACGCAGAGTGTGTCGAGTCGAGTCGAGGCGAGTCGAGCAGGTACCATGTAATGGAAAAACGCCATTAGTGACCTTGGTGCTGGAAGGTGGATTTTGTTACCTTTGGACAGAGCCAGGCTGTTTCCCCCTGTATCCATTCCTTATGCTAAGCTAACTGGGTGCTGAGGTTGAGAGTGGTATAAGTCTTCTCATCTAACTTTCTGCAACAAAGCAAACAAACATATTTCCCAAAATGCTGTACTAAGTAACCCAAAATCTTGCAAATGTCTGATTATAGGCACATTTATTCTACATGAATTGCGGTTCAAATAAAACACATTCCCCAGTTGTCTGATACTTTACTTTGTTGTCAGATGCACTTATAGAAATTAAATTAATATCTGTAAATATACATTTGATTGTAAACTGTGGCTGTCCAAATGAGCCCAAATGTCTATGGCAAAACAAGATGTACATGTGGGGTTTCATGGGTTGAAATGTGCCAGCTGAATATAATCACATAACCTTTTTACTAGAATATCTTTTTGATTCTCTCCATAGTTTTACTTTGGTTGACAGCCACTCTCCACTCCTCAATCTCACTATACATATTTAATAATATTGGATTCCTTTCCTACTTCCTCCCTCTGACCTTTCTCTGTGGTTTCATCACAATTCCCCATCAGTGCTGTGACATTTCCTTCTGTACCCTCTGTGTTTTATTACAGGCCTTGTGGGAGCAAACAGCAAGGCCAGGCAGTTCAGAGGCCAAAGCAGGCGGGTGGCCTGCAATCGAACGGTGGCGGCGATGTTGAAGGAATAAGGAGCATCCGTTTGGCTGCCTGGGTCTGAGAAACTCTCTGATGCCTATGTCCTAAGTGGAGGGAAGAACACAGGATGACAGCAAGACATATAGATACAAAGACCACTATATTAGAAAATAGCATGTCCAAGATGGTTAATGTAAAAAACCTTTTACTGTCAAAGTGATTCAATATAAAGTAACATATGTAGTCTGTTTACAGAAGGAAGAGAGTACTGATCATGAGCTATACACAGCAATAACATTGCAGATACTACCTTTAAATATGATCAAATAATCAAGTTTATACTATACTATATTAAATGCACTTTTAAATCTATGCATTTCTGCACACTCTGCAACATCATATGGTCTACAGTGAAGATGGAAGATCCACCATATGTGCCGCTACTGGTCTTTAGATTGATTGTGATGCATATAAAAATACAAACATGGTGTAAAATGAGTCTCTTCTAGTGCGCTGGCTTCATTGTGAGCTGACCGTATTAGCGCTGTCAAACAGGACAGTTTCAACCTAACAACTAAGACAAACCTTTTCATTAGCAGAGTTCTATGTTGTCCAACCATACAAAATGATGGTTTGAGTGTTTTACAATATTGCACCTAACAGATTGATGTACTAACGATTTATTTCAAACACATGTACTGGCTGTGAAAAGCGTAGATTTTATTCCTTGTCTGGCTCACACTATAGCTACTGTGACTGATGAATTTAAGGTGGTTGCCTAGAATGTCTGCAGAGAAGCTCTGATCACTAAAAAGGAAAGGGGGTCCCTTTTTTGAAAAGTCTTTTCAAGTCTACAACTTGACCTCTGTGTCAGTGTGACAGTCATTTGGTGTATGATGAATAGAAAACCCTGTGGAGAGTCGTAATCATATTTTAAATGTATTTCATTACAGGAAGCCAAAAAACAGTGTCTGCTAGTTTTTGAATGACAAAACATTTCCAATAGGCTAGATATACAACCGTGTGTGTGTGTGTGTGTGTGTGTGTGTGTGTGTGTGTGTGTGTGTGTGTGTGTGTGTGTGTGTGTGTGTGTGTGTGTGTGTGTGTGGCTCTTCTTAGCTACCTTGTCCTCTCTAAACAACAAAAGTCAGCATCAGTTCCGTACTATGGAAGTGTTACTGTCGGAGCTCAGCATTTTCAAATGTATTTGTGATGACGCATTTGTCTCATGCAATTGTGATTGATGAACTTTTTTTTCAAGCATCAGGGCTTTGTCCATGCTCATCCTTCCCTCCATGACCCTTTCCCTGACATATTCAAAGCAATGTAATAAGTCAATACAATTAAAAATAAACTATTAAAAGTCAAACTTTGCTACACAGTCATGTAAAACATGTTTCATACACAATACAGACACATGTTTTCAGTCCTGAAAACACCGTCATATATCACAGGTCTACAAAAGTGCATCTAGTCTACACTTTTGTTACTTGTCTGTGAGGTAAGGAAACAATTAAATGGCTACACTGCTTGCATTAAGCCTCTAAAAGGTGTTTTACTGATCTAGGGTCTCTGGTGAATTGTAGTAGAACCATACACAGCATAATAATAATAATATACAGTATTCTAATAATAACAATAATAATAATATACAGCATCTGCATTTTACATATCAGATGTGATCTTAACCAAGTAATTATTAGATACTTTTATCAATAAAGGCGATGATGCCACTGGGTTACATCTGATCAGATTACCAAAAGATACCTATGATCTCTTATATTGAATGGAGGTATAACATATTGAATGGAGGTATAACATGCAACATTAGATAAAAGAGGATGTTCATGGCAGAAATCATAATGTTACACTTGTTTAATACAAAAACAGTATAAACATCCGACATCTAAATATGAATACATTGATGATTTGACTTCAGTGTGCAGCTGGAAATGCAAATATACTGATAGTTCTTTCATTCACTGTGTCCTCAGGCTGTCACTGCCCTCACATGCACTTTGAAGACATCCCTCTGTTTATTTCTAATGCTTAGTGGTTTTGTGCACTGACTTGGTACCAAAGCTCGGCTTATATTTTATGCCCTGGTTGGTCCATGATAAGGGTAAGAAATTTAAAGAGCTGATGGGATGTGAGGCATGTCTGGAGAGAAAAAAACATGAGCTCTGTCTATCTCTATCCGTCTCTCACACATACTCACACAAATTCAAAATGCATACACTTAAGCACAGTCGTACTATCTTGAGGAAGTCATCCTCTAAAATGCCTGATTTGCCTGCAGTCTTTAGTGTCTTGATGTCAAGGGTCACTCACTCATCCTCTATGATAGACCAAAAAGAACTTGTGCATAGCCGCTAGCTTATAATGAAAAGATTGGTAGGTTCAGTGATAAGGAAACCAAGAGTATAAAGCTACTTTACATAGGAGCATAAGGTTAACATTCATAAAACTTCATAATGGAGAGGTGTTCCTGTGATGAGTTGATTTATTTAATATACATAATCTATGTACCCTCGAAATCCAGAGTTCTCGCGAGAGCACAATTTGAATTTGCTCAGCGAGTCACTCTGGCATTGAGTAATGATGCTCATTAACTATGCCCTTGTTGCCGAGCTGCACCAATCACATCGGTGTATCTGATATAGGCGGGCCAGAGGCGAGCTAAACAGATGAGGATAGTTTAATCTACCAGTTAGCTCCGCTGGTAGCTAAGCGTATGGGGCTCTGGATAAGTCACCCTGTGTATTGTTGTGATTGGTCGGAGTGTTATCCAATTGCGTGCAGTGAGATTTTCAAATGCATGCTTGGTGCCGCCCCTTGAGTTGGGCCATTTTCATTACTCAATGCCAGACCCTTAATCTTTCAGATTTGGGTGTGGATTTCCAGGCCATAATCTATGTACAAGTACAAGAAAAACATAGATGACACAAGAAATACAGGTTAGGTCACTTTAGATGAACATTTGATTAACAACATCCTAATTCTAATAGTTGAAATGTAGATGATGTAACCTAAGCAATATACAAGTGAAGCTGTGTCACTGTCACACACACAAACACTGTCACATTAAGCACAAACAAACAAGCACAAGGCACAGAGCTAGATGCTGTAGGACATTTTCAAGTCTGTTTTGTCTCTCTGTAACTCACTTGCCTCTGTCATATTTGGCAGATGCTCAATCTGTTAACTACTTTACTTTATCCCCAGTGTCTAACACGTTTTTGACAGGCTAAACAAAGAAACAAATGCGTGCTACTGTAAGACCAAGGTAGCGGTGCTCCTGGTGTATTAGCAAGCTATAAATCACTGTGGCACAGTGGTGCTGTGGACTAAATGCTTTATCATTAAAGGTGCCCTGCCACACGTATTTCATTACTTTGTGGTAATGTCTGAAGTTCTACCATGGACTAAAAAAATGCCTTGGTTACCTTGTTTCAAGCCATTCTAGCGTGGTAGCCTATAGAAAGCCTGCAGGAAGACTGAGCTCAATGTGTGCCAGTTCTCATTAATATTTAATGAGCTAAGCTGCTTGACTCTGATTCGCTAACAGCTAGCCAATGAGAGCCTGGCTATCAGCATCCTTTACCCAGCGCAACTGGGCGAGCTCATGAATAGTAATGAGCTCAGGCAACATGTCAGACTGACAAGCTTTTGTAATTGGCCTGATTTCTTTTCAGTGGCTAGAGCTGACAGAGGAGGTAATAGTTCATTTTCACATTCACAACATAACACAAACACATATGGACCCAACATATTTCAAAAAATGCAAGTAAAAACGGTTTTGTGTAGCAGGGCACCTTTAAGCATGGCAGCATGCTAACATCAGCTAATTAGCACTAAACAAAATACAGCATTTTCAAGTTGATCGGTCATAAACCAAAGTATTGGGCAAATACAAATTTTTAACTGATGTTTTGATTAGGAAAGTTAGAAAAGCGATTACCAAAGTTATTACAATTCAACCTCCTATTTGATGCACCTGCATCTGCTGTAATGTTGCTTAATACAATCTCTAGCCCTTCAAAAAAAATGTGTCTAGCACTAGGCTTACATAGGCCACTGCACACATTTGACCATACAATAAAGATTTAGGAGGGCTTTCAACTGTCTGCAGGATTCTGCCTGTTGGGGATGTTTTAAAAGCCACAACGCCTTACTGATTTTAGATAACACACCACATGAAAAGCCCTTCATTTTCCAGCTAAGTGGTGCAGTTAGCCTTCTGACAGGCCAGTCATCCACATGGTTAGAGAGAGAAGCGGAGAGCTAGAGGGTTACACAGAGGTGGAGAGCCAGAAGAAGAAAACAGAGGGAGAAACAGCAAGACAAAAAAAGACCGCCACTGAAGGGTTAATGTAACCCAGAGATCCTCAAGGGCAGATTACTCATCCCTTTACAAGTTGCTCTTTCACCCTCACCAGCCCTCCATCACCATCCCCCTCTCCTGTGACTCTCACTACCAACAATCACAACTGATTACTGTTTCTGAGTTAACAGCCCCAGGTACCCATTCTTATGTCAAACTCATAAGAAAAGTCTGGCAACTCACGCTGTGGAAGAGAGAGTGTGCTGAAAAGCGCAAGGAAGTTATTCAAGGCAGCATTTGCTTTAGGTCTAATAGAGCATTAGCTTAACTTTTAAGAAGTTGGAGGGGTTTATGGCCATTACTGTGATGCCCTATAAACTCTAAATCTGTACCTGAGATGATATTGGTTAATTTAACAACTCAGAGAGATACAGAGAGTTTATTATGTCTAATCATAATGTACTGTAGACTAATTATCCCCCACCTACTCATTTGTTTAGTCTTTATGTTTGATTTTTAGTATTTTTGATATTGTATTTATGATAATCATAAACATAAAAATAAGTTGAAGCATCTGTTGACCATTTTAAAGCATAGCCTAATTACAATAATAATATTTAAAACATATATATAATTTCACATTAATTAATTGTAATAGTAACATCCATAGTCAGTTATGTTGTTGCTAAATGGAGCTAAGGGCGTCAGGCAGACACTGCCTCAGTCTTATTTATTTTTTTATGATGTTGTTGATGTATTACGCTGATACGTATCAAGCGACGAGTTGACGAGGCGGGCTATTTAAACTGTCAGTAGGCTACACCGCCCCCCTGTTTCGTTTTACCAGTAACGATATCAGAACCTCTTTGGCTCTACCACAACTGCTGCTCATGTAGCATCTCTAAAGCTAGCTCTCCTGTTGCTCTCCAGGAGGTTTTGTGAAGTAAAAATGCTCGAGTTTTCTGTTGGCAGTTTGGGACCTTGGTTACTTTTTCCTCAAAGGATTTATTCACCCATGAGATGCTGATGACCACCGCTGCACTTCTCAAGTAAGCTGATTCTTGTGCTGATATAACCTAACGTTATGTGTTTAGTATTTAGCTCTGTTCAGTCTGTGTGCTTAGCATTTTTAGCTACCCAGGTAACAATTTTTGGTTCCCAGAACGTTCTGCGAACGTTCGTTTTTGGTTGCGGGAACGTTTCCTGAAGGTTAGTTTTTGGTTCCCATGGAAAGTTTTCCTGGCGTTTAGGGAACGTTAGTTTTTGGTTACATCGACTGTTCTCAGAACGTTCCCAGAACGTTCGCTTAACGTTGCAACCTTTATGGAACGTTTTACCGTTGTAACCTTTAGAGAACGTTCCCCTAACGTTATTTTTTTTACATTCCCCTAACCAACTACTGTGGTACCAATTTTATTATTAGTTTAAACTGTCTGTGCATGAGCAGGAATGAATTATTATATATTGGCAGGAATGAATGAACAGGCAACAGGCAAACTTGATGGGATTTAAAACTTTAATATAAAATTAGCAAAATACAAAAAAATATAAAAGGCCTAAACAAATAATATAACAATCAGAAACTATCCAAATAAGAAGAAAAAACAATGGAGTGGGATGTAGAGTGCAAATGTAGTGCAAATGTAGTTTGCAAAGATGCATATTGGAATGGTAATGTAATGAATTATTATATATTAGCATATTAACAAATACAATTGCTTTAATAAAAAAACACAAGCTGCAAGATGGATGGAAAAAAGAAAAGAAAAAAGAAAATATAGCTCCATGGTTTGGCTTATAGTCCTTCTCAGCTGGCCTAAAAGAAACAAAAGTTTGATATGTCATACTAAGAATCAACACGTTGACAAAAGCAAGACTAATTGCCTTACTAACAACTCTGTTTTTTCACATCATATAGAAGCATTTCAATTTACCGTCTGTGTGGGGCAAACTTCAGCGCTTGCCCGATCAAGTCCTCCACGTCTGCTGCAGTCAACATGGGGAAGTTCTTCTGGGAGGCCGCTAGAGTAGAAGTCAAAATGAAGCCAAGTTACAAGTCAAATTAAAACCTCATCAGCCAAGCTAAGCATAATACTGTGAACAATAAACAACAAATAAAAACACCTGCCTGTTATAACCCTGCATATAGTCAGGTCCTGGAAGGCCTTCTTTTGCCTTTCTTCCCTGCAGGCTATACTCTTTCAGCACGTTATTAGTTGCCACTCGCCGTAGCATGCGTCCGACTGCAGTACCTGCGGTCGGACCTCCAAGCATTGTCAGGAAAAGTTGTTGTAAAACATATAGAAATACAAATTATACATGTGGAACAAAGTGAAGAGCTTGTACAATCTCATTTTGTAAGAGAAGTCAGTTCTGTTATGATATTTCAATTTATGCAATTATATAGTGTTAACCTTAGGGCACGTAATTACTCCTCTCCGGTTGACCGAGACTCCGGTCAAACTCCTCCAGCTCGGTGACTGTCGAGCAGGGCGACAGCAACATGTCCTTAACAGCATGAGCAGCTCATCCATCTTCTCCTCAAATGCATCCATCCGCTGTGTCAGGCGGGCAATGGATGTCCTCACGGCTATGGAAAAATTAATGGTGTTAGTTTTAGTTGTTATACATTATAAACTTGCATATGTGAACAACTTAGGTGAGTCTTCTTACCTCTCAATTCTGTCTCCATGGCTCCATGGTCTCCCTCTGTGTGGTGAGGTCAGTTGTTTACAACAACAAAAAAAGTTATGTTACTCTCAAGTTCCTTGTCATGAAATTGTATTTAATTGGAAATGGAAAATTCAAAGCCACTGTACCTTCAACTGGGTCCCAAGAAGTGGCAGGCTGAGCTTGCGTTACAATAGACCCATCCAGCTCTGGGCGACCGGCAGGTTTCCTGTACGGTGTTGACTCATCTAAAAAAGTAAATATGAATATAGGTCAGTTCATTTATGGTAGGTTTCTTGCACACGCCATTGCAAAAGATGAACCTATGCTGTTACATTAGACAATCGCTAAACCCCCCAAAAAAAAACATTTACATGCAGGTGGTGGAGGCACTAACATCTGCTGACCTGAAAAGGGCAGGAAGGGACGGAAATGCTTTCTTGCTTGTGGAATGGATTAATCTGAAATGAAAGACCATACAATTTGTACTGATTGCAAAAAGAATATTTGAAGTGCAAATAATAATACATAGTCTGTACTTAAGGTCTTACTATGATTATCTAAATAAACGATGGCGTAATCGTTATGTCGTGCTAGGTTAGCCTGCAGTTTCGTGAATAGAACTTCTCTTAATACATCCATGGCTTTATCTCTCATCCACGTTACAGGCTTTACAGCATACAGCCCTCGGATGTATCGTAAGATAATACCATGGATGTATTAATAGAACACATGGTGAATTACAGCCTCCAATTTGGACGTACATTCAGTGAGTCCGACTGAGTTCAGCTCGACTAGCTGTATAATGCTGGCAACCATTTCGGAGCTTTCTTTAAGTTGTTTACCAAAATCTCTTACCTTGTTGTCCAGGTTCCTTATGGTGGTTAAAACCTCACCGAGGGAAGGCTCAGTCTCTGTGGCCAACTTTGATGTATCCATGGGGCTAGCAGCGCTCGCAGCATAGCTAGCTGTGAAAAGCTAACTTGTTTCCCGCGTTAGCATACGGGCTAGCAGTCTTGAGCGGAGAAAAGTCTTTACTGTTGACCGCCGACAATGTCTTTCTTGGTATCTTCGTCCTACCTTGCGTTATAACACCGTCGGTGAAGTGTAGTCAGCATATGTTTTAGTCAATGGCAGTATTTCAGTTCGAATTTGTGACCAAACGAACGGATCTTTTGTCTGCCCTGTTCGCCAGGTGTGTATACGGAAGTCAGGACAGGACTTGAATCGGTCACCTGAAAGCAGAGGCACTGTCTTCCCCCTACTGGCGTGGGGGTGTAACGGTTTGATTTGTACACTGAACTGAGCCACTTGTTAGAAGTGAAATGAAAGAAGTGATTTTTCTTAGTTGTGAAAATCGTTCTATTGATAGATTCTTGTTTTAAGTATTTTCACATAATACAGTTAAAAAAATGAAATCAAGCACAAAAGTATTGTTTTTAACAAAATTGTTATCAGCCTAAAAATAAATATATTCTCTTGCTATGTTGTTTCTTACTTAGATTTTATAAGGCCAATCATTTTTAAGTGAATCTAAATCAAGTGACTGCAAACCTTTTATATGCTACTTCAAAAACTGAAATGGAGCTGGTTTAAATAAACATTTTCAAAACTGCATCAGAACAACCAAAAACAACCAAACGGAAACATTGTGTGGCGGTACAGTGCAACCACAGGAGAACGTTTCAGTTGGTTGGTTCCCTTAATGTTTAGGGAACGTTATAACCATGAGGGAACGTTCCCTAAACATTAGTTTTTGGTCTGGTTCGAACTAACCTTTAGGGAACCAGAAACTAACGTTCCCCAACGTTCCCTAAATGTTCTGTGTTAGTGGGGTAGCTAGGTAGCCCAGCAGCTATACATTATCCAAAGCTATGTGGCTGCTAATTGTTTTGCTTGTTGGCATATCATATTGACTATCTATATCTATCTATTTATCTCTATGGTTGGCAGTCTCTTAGCATCAGTCCTGGTAAACACTGAAAATAACACACGAGGACAGGACAGACTAAGGAATAAGGCAGAAGAGTTGCGGGCCTGTACTCAGCACCTCACTGACTACCGGCAATCCTGCCTTATTTGCTTGACAGAAAGCTGGCTCACTGAGGTGGACCCTGACTCGTTGATCGACCTAGAGGACTATACGCTGGTGAGGATAGACCGTAACCTGAACTCCGGGAAAAGGAAAGGTGGAGGTGTGTGTGTTTATCAACAATAAATATTGTAATCCTGGTCATATTACGACGAAGCATCAGATCTGCACGAAGGACATTGAACTACTAGCGCTCTGCCTAAGGCCTTATCATCTGCCTAGGGAAATACACCAAATCAGACTGTTTGTTGTGTATATTGCGCCCTCCGCCGACACACGGCCACTGCCACTACGATTCAGGAACTTGTAGCTAAAGCAGAGGAAGAGGCCCCTGACACAGCCAATTTTGTGATGGGTGACTTCAATTTATGCAGTCTAAAGGAACATTTACCTACGTACCAACAATATGTCACCTGTTCTACGCGTAATGAAGCTTGCCTAGACCATTGCTATGGAAACATCCAGGACGCTTTTTATTCTAAGGCTCTGCCCGGTTTAGGGAACTCTGACCATAATATGATTAAGCTGATTCCTTCCTATGTGTCCCGACTACGGCGCGAAAAAGGTGGCGGTTAAATGCTGGTCTGCTGCTGCGACTGGGACTCTTCAGGACTGCCTGGAGTGCACAGACTGGAATGTAGTTACTGACGGGACTGACAACGTCAATGTCGCAGCGTTCGTTATCTCGGGGTATGTGCAATTCTGTGAGGACACAAATATTCCCACGAAAGACTATTAAGATGTTTCATAATAACAAGCCCTGGGTCACTACACAGTTTATATGGAACTAAGCTTTAGGAGCTTTCCATCTTTACTCTCCTCCCCGTTATGTTGCATTCGGAAATCGATTGTTTTTGACTGATAAAATGGCTGCGGCCGGAAACAACAAGACCTATGGTGAGTTGTTGAAAACCTTTCCTTTTAGTAAACTCTGTGTACACAATGTTGTTAGTGCTTTCGTTAAGGTGTAGAGCCCCTGGTGATACTTCGAGCAAAGTTTCATGTTGTGTCGAGCCATCTTAGTTTTTTAAAAATGGCTATTTTGAGGCTAGCATAAAAGTGCCCCTAGAACTCCCATTCAAAAGGCCATTTGACCGAAAACCGAAAATATGGTAAATCTTAAAAGTGGCGATTCCGTCCTAAATATGCTTTTAATGAAAAGTTTGACTCGGTTACATTCACAAAAAGACCCTAGGTTTCATTTTGGCGAGAGTTACGCTTTAACACAATCCAACCCCACCTGCTGGTGAGAAAATTGGTGCATTTGGGAGTAAATCTCTAATTGATCTTATGGATCTATAACTTCTTGATGGACCGCAGTCGGCAAGTGAGATTTAACTCCTGTATATCATCCTTAAAAACTATAAACACAGGGGCACCACAAGTGTGCGTTCTGTCGCCTATTCTATACACAATGTACAGCAATAATTGTCAACCCTCCTCTTCAGCCCACACTTATTTTAAATATGGTGACGACACAGCACTGATTGGCTTTTTAAAATCTGACATTTCTTCTATGAATGAATTCCAGAGGGAATTCCAGGGTTTCACTCAGTTGTGTTCTGATAATTTTCTTGAAATCAATGTGAAGAAAACAAAAGAGATGTTCATAGATTTGAGCAAAAATAGAATTATAGCCCCCACTTCTAAGATCAATGGTGAACTAGTAGAGAGGGTCTCAACCTACAAATATTTGGGAGTTGAATTGACTCTAAACTAACTTTTAATGAATGTGCACTGAACAAAACTAAGAAAATGCACCACTGGAATGTTTTTCCTTAGGAAACTAAACACTTTTAGATTAGACAGACACATCCTCGTAATGTTTTATAAAAGTATCCTCCAGAGTGTTCTGTCTTTTGGCCTTATCTGCATGTTTGGTAACATGCTTGGACCAAAAGAGACTGCAGCGCATGATCAAGATGGCCAGTAAGATCATCGGACTTGACCAGGTGTCGGCAGCTCAGCTGTACAACGAGCTTATCTTAAAAAAGACTGACCAAATCCTTAATGACCCCCACTCACCCTCTTCATCATAAATTTATGAGAAGCAATAGGTCAACTGGTAGAATTTTACAACAGAGAATTAGAACAGAAAGGTACAATAAATAATTTGTGCCTACAGCGATCAGACTGTATAATGACCAAGCACATCGCAAGCACTTTAATCCGCACTGGTACTTTAACTGGATGGTAGATCTAAATTTTTTTGACCACCACTCCTAGTTATTTTTTTATTTAAATTTTTAGCTACCTGATAATATTAGTCATTTTCTTTTTTTTTATGTTTTGTAAACGTCAGATGTCGGATTGTCTGTCATTTTTGTAGTATTGTTTATTTTTTGTATTGTCATTGTCGACTTCTGTCATTGTCATTTCTGTAGTATTGTTATTCTCTTCTCTATACATATACGTTTATTGGCTTGTCTGTGGTGTCTATATGTTTAGAGAATATGTTGTGACAAGGGCGCGTAATGAACATATGAATTTCCCCTTGTGTGATAATAAAGTTTACCTTGACCTACAGTTGTGTTCAAAATAATAGCAGTCCAACATCACTAACCTCATAAATCAAATGTTTTGGTAGAAGTGATATTTCTACATGGCAAATAATTTACTAGTAAGTGTTGTAGAGTTATAGAAAACTAACAGACCCAACAGTCATGACATGCATGCTGCTCATTCTGTGTAATTGAATCTGTAATTGAAAGGGGCATGTTCAAAATAATAGCAGTGTTGTGTTCAATTAGTGAGGTGATTGATTCTGTGAAGAAACAGTGTCAGTTATGGCCCATATTTAAGGAAGGAAGGAAGCAAATGTTGTGCGTGCTGGTTATAGTGCATTTCATACTGAAATACTCAGCAAAATGGGTCGTTCTAGACATTGCTCTGAGGAACAGCGGACTTTGATTAAAAAGTTGATTGGAGAGGGGAAAACGTATAAAGAAGTGCAGAAAATTATAGGCTGCTCAGCCAAAATGATTTCAAATGCCTTGAAATGGCATCCAAAGCCTGAACGACATGGGGAAAAAACGGTCAACTACCATTCGAATAGATCGAAGAATAGCCATAAATGGTAAAGGCTCAACCAATGATCAGCTCCAGGAAAATCAAAGAAGACTTAAAGTCACCTGTGAGTACTGTTACGATCATAAGAAGGCTATGTGAAGCAAAGCTATCAGCTAGAAGCCCCCGCAAAGTCCCATTGCTGAAAAAAAGTTTGTCCGACGACCCCCATGCACTGAATTCAAGCCACAGTACACTGTGAAGACAGTAAAGCATGGTGGTGCAAAAATCATGTTATGGGGATGTTTCTCATACTGTAGTGTTGGACCTATTTATCGCATACCAGGGATCATGGATCAGTTTCAATACATCAAAATACTTGAAGAGGTCATGTTGCCTTATGCTGAAGAGGAAATGCCTTTTGAAATGGGTCTTTCAACAAGACAATGACCCAAAACACACCAGTAAGCGAGCAAAGTCTTGGTTCCAGATGAACAAGATTGATGTTATGGAGTGGCCAGCCCAATCCCCAGACCTCAATACCATAGAAAACTTGTGTGGGGTGACATCAAAAATGATGTTTCTGAGGCAAAACCCAGTAGAGGAATTGTGGAATGTAGTTCAATCATCCTGGGCTGGAATACCTGTGTACAGGTGCCAGAAGTTGGTCGACTCAATGCAACACAGATGTGAAACAGTTCTCAGAAATAATGGTTATGCAACTAAATATTAGTGCAGTGATTCAAAGTAAAGCAAACCCTTGAGACATGTTTCAGTTTATACAGTAAATGTTTGAGTTTGTAAAGAAAAATGCAAATACTGCAGCCTAATATGACTTTTTCTGCACTTTCTGTAAAGGTATAACACAAACGTGATCAATTTTGGTCACGTTTTGATTTGGAGTTGAATGTGCGGTGTTCCCAATGCATTGATATTATGGAATTAAAAGCTATTCTAAGGATTTTGAGCATTATTCACTTTTTTTAAACACACTGCTATTATTCTGAACACAACTGTATATCAGGTGAAAACAGCATAATATTTTGTGTGTATCCCCTATGTAACTTTTGCTAAAAAACAGCAGACATCTCCATATTATCTCATGTTGTTTATTGTGACCTGGTAAAGACAGAAATAACACACATGACAGAACAGACCCTTTGCATGTTAGGGGAGGGGATTATATCAGGTGAAAAACGGCCTGATATAATGTGTATCCCCTCTGTAACTATTGCTAGAAAAGAGCAGACCTCTCCATATTATCTCAGTTTGTTCACTGTGACCTTTCTGTTGGCTGCTAATTTTGTCTTTTTATGGTGTGCACTTTTTGCATTACGGCTAAGCTAAAGTTAATTTTGTTTGGGTTTGTTGTCTGGTGTGTGCAGTATGAAGCTTTCTGTTGACTTATGTTGTGGTGAAATGTGAGTAATGTTACTTTTGTTTGAGTATTATTGGCTTTATTAGTTTCAGGTTGTTGGCTTGGCATTGCAAACATGTATCCAATTGTTTAAGGGTAATATTATTGACATGAGTATTGTATTGCGTTCAGACCATGCACATAATTATTTGCCTGTAGTATTGGTTTCATGGGAAACTCAACATGGCTTTTGTTACGTATGTCATAGGACATACTGTATAGTCACCTATTTCACTTACAGTACATCATGTACAGCTAAACAATAGGTTATGTAACAGCTTGGTTTATGTACATTACATATAAACATCTAAATGTCTACCTATTTTATGGTGTAACGTTACACTGCTGCTACACTCAGACACACTTACTAACATTAAAATCACACCCATGTACTGATGGACATCTGCTTATTGCAACATTTCATAAGAAGAGATTGATTTGGGGATTTTCATATGAAGTGTGATTTAGCCTGCTTCTCCAGATCAGCTGGATGGCCCAGTTTAGTTTTTTTACATCTCAATCCAGCAGACTAGAATATTCCATATAATAGCTGGCATCGTGCTCTGTATCTAATGTGATTTTGTGGGGGGATGTTAATTACTGACGCTCCCGAATCTCTGCTGTGCTGAGCTCGATGTTTGCTTGCAGGGTCAGAGCCTAGACATCAAATTTAATCTCGGTACATATTCTGCATTCATAAAATGCACTTCCTGTGAGTTTACTGAAATTCACTGGTAAGTGAAAGACAAACAAAACCTTCCCAAAAATGCTCAGGATGCTGCAAATGTTGGTATAATATGAAAATGGCTGGTGGATTTAAGACAAAAAAATTTAATTTATTGAATGAATCAAATATGAACATATCTGTAAGTGGCTTGTTGATCTTAACTTCCTAACCTGGCCTGGGACACACATTCGGTTTGATTAAGTACTTATTGGACTTTAACATATCATTGCACTTAGAATAATGACAGTAGCTGTCCTCAATTTAGGTCATTGTGTCGTCTCATCTCCGTTTTTTCCTGCATCCACTGTGTGTGATTGTGTGTGTGTGTGTGCGTCAGTAGCAGGGGGAACTGTATGAGCAGCTGCCCCGTCCCCGCCCGCTGCAGACAGCCGACAGGATTGAAACAGCAGCCGCTGACTTTAGAGTGGAAAAAAACGTTACAGCGTGCATTGATGTTAAAATGTATACAGGTTGGTAGGGCGGTCTGAAATGTTTTGCACGGTCTTTCGCTGTACGTTTTGTTGGTAAATGTGAGATGTTCGAGTCTCGTCTTCATATCGTAAACAAGCTCTCTCTCACTCCCGCTTGGTCAGTGGCACTCAGAGTCACATTATACTGACAAAGTCTGGCACGTGGGACTGCAGGGATTGGTTGAAGTCGCGGGAAACTCCGGTTATTGGTCAAATTTGCGGAAAAATTGCAGTGATTGGTCAAAATTGAGAGTTGCACCAAAGTCACGGTGATTGGTTGAATTCGCGTGAATTGGTGCGATCGCGACATCGCGAAATCCTGGAGGGACTGATATAGGATAAAAGACAGTCGATGAGGGAAAACTACACAATGACTATTGCTTTCATTATATTTCATATCACACGACATGTTCTCCTGTAACTTTCTCCAGCACAAAATTTTACTTTTTTTTTTTTAAATGCAGTGATGATGTCACCACTGCGGTATTGGCACGTCACCGCCCGTATTGCAGTGATGCGGTTATCGTCACAGCCCTAAAGTCAGCACTGGTAGCTGGGGGCGCAATGCCAAACTTCCCTGTTCTCTTCTCTTGTAAACTAGAGAGGATGTTATGGACAATATTTTTTTACAGTGTACATTTTACAGTGTTGTAACAGACTCGGATATTCTGTATTCAGCCAGAGAGAGGCTGAGGAAGGCTGCATCTGCAAATTGGACGGCGGCAGGGAACCTTCAGAACCTGAGCTGCCGAGAGAAAACACAGATTTGTTTTGCCTTTTGTTCAAATTGCCCTTCGATGCCAACGGAAACGGAATCATTCTGCTTCAATGGATGTCAGTTTTTGCCATGTTTTTGCTGGATACTCTTGCCGCTCACAAGGGGCTATATGTGCATTTCTGCATGTGTGCAGACAGAGGTGTGCTGAAAACCTTCTTCATATATGACAAATAGTGTATTTGAACGTTATTTGAACATATTGGTGTGGCATCTGAGGAGAACCATAGTGTTGGGAGGTGCCAGGTCTGGGCAGTGTGCATATAGAGAAAATGCTGCTTTAATGCTTTATAATTGCCCTTTGGATAGGATTTAGCTTATGGTTTCACACTTTTAGCAATATTCAGTACAAAAGGACAAAAACAGCTGGACCAATCCCATCCTCCCGGCTGTGCACACCATTGTGTCTGAGCCCGTGTTATGTTATAAAACTTGATTGGGTTGGCTCTACTGAGACCCGTGTGGGCTTGCTGTGAAAAAAAGATTTGGAACTACAGCTCTATAGGAAACGCTCACAGCAAGGTTAAGAGGGGCCTCTACAAGGTTCAAGGGCAAGTCAAAATGGTTACAGAACACTGAACCGGCATCCAAAAATCAGAAAAGTCCACAAATACATCCACAAACATCTAAAATATTTTCACACATTTTGTTGTTGTTTTTTTAGGGGGGGGTAAGTTACATAAATAACACATACTGTGTATGTTTTTTTTCCTTAATGGATCTACTGTACGTGTCTAATATGACCTCCACAACCAACTATATCACTTTTCCCAAGGGTGTGACACATCACTGCACTGTGGAGGCCTCAACTAGACATGAACTCACTCAGGGTCATCGCCAAGGTCAAACACCACCGTATGCTCAGCTGGCACTGACTCTTGCTCTTTTTTCCTTCTGTCTTATCGTGTTAGTGTTTCTGTAACCAAAAGGATTTTGTGCAACTTTTTGTGTCATTGTCAGTGTGTAACTGCAAAATTGCATCCTTACATCTATGATTTTGCATAATTAATACTTTCTACATACAGTACTAATACAGCATACTGCATATACCATGCATATACATCTACCACCTACTATATGATACCCTTGGAAGACTTTCACATGATCTTTTATGATACGCAACAAGCAGCTTGCAAGAGATCACCTCTCAGGAGACTGGTACTGCTGCTTTAGCAGTCTGAGGTATATTATTAAGCAAATTAATTTCAGCTTCTCTGCTAATACCCTTACCTGTATCCTGAGAGATGTGTGTGTGTGTGTGTATGTATGTACAGTGGTGTGAAAAAGTGTTTGCCCCCTTCCTCATTTCCTGTTCCTTTGCATGTTTGTCACACTTAAGTGTTTCGGAACATCAAACCAATTTAAACAAAAGTCAAGGACAACACAAGTAAACACAAAATGCAATTTGTAAATGAAGGTGTTTATTATTAAAGGAGAAAAAAAATCCAAACCATCATGGCCCTGTGTGAAAAAAGTGATTGCCCCCCTTGTTAAAACATACTATAACTGTGGTTGTCCACACCTGAGTTCAATTTCTCTAGCCACACCCAGGCCTGATTATTGCCACACCTGTTCACAATCAAGGCATCACTTAAATAGGAGCTGCTTGACACAGTAAGGTCCACCAGAAGATCCTTAAAAGCTACACATCATGCCGAGACCCAAAGAAATTCAGGAACAATTGAGAAAGAAAGTAATTGAGATCTATCAGTCTGGAAAGGGTTATAAAGCCATTTCCAAAGCTTTGGGAATCAGCGAACCACAGTGAGAGCCATTATCCACAAATGGCGAAGACATGGAACAGTGGTGAACCTTCCCAGGAGTGGCCGGCCGCCCAAAATTACCCCCAAGAGCGCAGCGACGACTCATCAAGAGGTCACAAAAGACCCCACAACAACGTCCAAAGAACTGCAGGCCTCACTTGCCTCAGTTAAGGTCAGCGTTCATGCCTCCACCATCAGGAAAAGACTGGGCAAAAATGGCCTGCATGGCAGAGTTCCAAGGAGAAAACCACTGCTGAGCAAAAAGAACATCAAAGCTTGTCTCAATTTCTCCAGAACACATCTTGATGATCCCCAAGACTTTTGGGACAACATTCTGTGGACCGATGAGACAAAAGTGGAACTCTTTGGAAGGTGTGTGTCCAAGTATATCTGGCGTAGAAGGAACACTGCATTTCATAAAAAGAACATTATACCAACTGTAAAAAATATGGTGGTGGTAGTGTGATGGTCTGGGGCTGTTTTGCTGCTTCAGGACCTGGAAGACTTGCCGTGATAAAAGGAACTATGAATTCTGCTGTCTACCAAGAGATCCTGAAGGAGAATGTCCGACCATCTGTTCGTGTACTCAAGCTGAAACGAACTTGGGTTCTGCAGCAGGACAATGATCCTAAACACACCAGCAAGTCCACCACCGAATGGCTGAAGAAAAACTAAATGAAGACTTTGGAGTGGCCTAGCCAAAGTCCTGACCTGAATCCTATTGAGATGTTGTGGTATGACCTTAAAAAGGCCGTTCATGCTCGAAAACCCTCTAATGTAACTGAATTAGGACAATTCTGCAAAGATGAGTGGGCCAAAATTCCTCCAGGACGCTGTAAAAGCCTCATTGCACGTTATCGCAAACGCTTGGTTGCAGTTGTTGCTGCTAAGGGTGGCCCAACCAGTTATTAGGTTTAGGGGGCAATCACTTTTTCACACAGGGCCATGATGGTTTGGATTTTTTTTCACCTTTAATAATTAACACCTTCATTTACAAATTGCATTTTGTGTTTACTTGTGTTGTCCTTGACTATTGTTTAAATTGGTTTGATGTTCTGAAACACTTAAGTGTGACAAACATGCAAAGGAACAGGAAATGAGGAAGGGGGCAAACACTTTTTCACACCACTGTATATATGTGTGTGTGATATGTGTATATGTGTGTATATGTGTGTGTGTGTATATATATATATATATATATATATATATATATATATATATATATATATATATATATATATATTAGGGCTGTCAAAATAACGCGTTCATTTTGATTAATTAATCTGAGAAAAAATAACACGTTAAAAAAAATAACGCAGATTAATCCATTCCATATTGACGTTTGACCTGGAGCCATTTTAGCCACCATTGGACTGTAAAATGAAGGAGGGAGACGAGAATGTTCTGCCTGGATCATTAATTGGAACATTTACTTGTAAAAATCTTCTTCCTGCCAACCCTGGCTACCGAAATCTAGTGCCACTGATATGTCTGCGCTTTTCTCTGATGCTCTGAAACACAAACACCGCTGCACGTGACGCTAGTTAACACTATACTCGACAGCAGCTAACGTTAGCCTACCGCTAGCTAGTAGCTGGATTAAACCCCGTTAAAATGCTGACAGCTGACGCTAAACGGTGTAAAGTTTGACTGTGTTTTACTGCAGAGGATTCAACACCGGTATGTAACAATCTGCAGCTGCCGTCGGAAAAACAACACAGACAGTGCGTTCAATGAAACTGGTAAACTACAGCCTTGTGGTGCATTTGAAGTTATTGTAAATGTCTTTTTCCCATATGATGGTTCAACAGCAATTTACTACTGAAATTAATTATTGTTATTGTTAAATCATTTCATTTTGACCATATGGCCTTAGCAATAAACAAGCCGTTCTTTAATGCCACCAACTGTTGTTTAGTACCCTTTTTTTCTTTTCTTTTTTTACTTTCTTAAAAAGTATCGGTTCAGGCACTGTTAATTATAAAGAACCTTTATGGTTAAACTATGTCTCTGTCTAATGCTTTCTGCTCTTTTCCTTTTCTCTTTCTAGTTTTTTCCTCTCCTTCTCTTCCTTTTTAGCTCACCCCAAAGCAATTGTCTCATTACACATTTTGGCTTGCACTTTTCCCGAGGCTCCTATTTCACTGTGTGAGACTGCAGTGGAGGAGATTCCACTGCCTTGTCTTAGCGGAGTCGAACAGGGATGGAGGATGATGTTGTCTTTTAGAGCTTCATCCATTAACTTGTTCCACCTTCATGACACAACTGTGGCTTCTCCTCCCTCTGTTCTCATCCCCGTTAGTGTGGCCTTCAAAGAAATGAAAAGAGATTTTTTTTTCATGAAGGCTTTACAGGTATTAAAAGAAATCTGCTTATCAAATCCCATCTTCCCAAAGAATTATTGGACACTTTGATTGTGTTTACACCTTCAGCTTTACATTTCACATACTTGCACCATTTACATAATAATTTTGCGTACCACCAGCTTTCATATTATCAGTATAGAGAGTTACCAATAGGCCATAGTGACTTTGCATACTGTGAGAATGTTTGAGCTTTTGAAGCATTGTGCAGCAATAAATGGTTAGCTGGCTGGCGTGGCTCCAGACCGTCTTATCATCAGCCACTCAGAGCCATTGGCTCAATGGATGGATGGCACATAACACCTTCTTCTAAAACTGTCCAATGATGAATGGCCCCAATTATCGCCATGACCTTTCTCTTTGTTGCTCACTCTTTCTCCCCGTTTCCTTTCATAGGCTTTCTGTTGGGTCTGTTTACCTTCCTGTCTCTGTCACCCACTTACACTCAGAGATCCTGTGTCGTTTTGTCCCTTTTCCTTGCTCTTTGTCTCTATTTAACTTTTTTGGTCTCACTGTGGCAACATCCTGAGAACCTTGTTTTGCCTAAACTGTAAAAGTTGAGTAAAAATCCACAATTTTGTGATTTTGCACTTCATTTGACAACTGACATCATTTATCAAACCTTTTGCCTGGGCTATCATAAAATCATGTGTAGAATGCCTGTGGTGGATGAGAGTTTCTACTATAGACTGTAAAAATAATGGACTTAGCATCAGTAATGTCACCCATTGGTTTTTGGACTGCGTTTTGAAGCCGTGAGTTTGCATTTTGGCCATCTTAGTATTTTGAAACCAAAAGTGACCATATTTGGACAAAAGAGCAGAGCTGGAGAGGATGATGCGGTTAAGCCAGTGTCTCTCTGGTTTCAAAGGCGCTGCGCTGAGCTTAACGCAACAGAGGGATAGTCGCTGATTTTCAACCCTTCTGATGCAAGTCATCCAGAGGAGTTTTGCCGGCGTTCATCTGCATAAATTAAAAAAAAAAAAAAAAAAATCAGCAGACTCTCCCCTTAAAGGGGCAAGCATAAATAAATGTGATGGAAAAATTATTCATTGCTATTTTTTAATGTATCTAGACTAAAATGACACAAGTTTATGCTTTTTTTTTCAAAAATATGATCTTTATTTTCTAAGTTACACTCTGTATCTCCTGAGATACATTACTCTAAATAGGCAATGTAACATTTTGCATTGTATTCTTTTTATTATAGTTCATATGCCAACTTTTAAAACATTTCATAAACCGTTAATTAGCTACATTATTTCATGTTATCCATACAACATTAGAAAAAATTGGAAAAAACTGAACTTTATCTCCCAACATGCATTGCCCATGTAGGATATTAATTTAAGATTTCATAACTTTTTAAATAGTCCATGTGCCGATTTGTATAACACCTTTTCCCTGTTTTTTTTAAGTCTACCATCTTCCCTGTGGTGCCCCACACCAGATATATTCTATGAGCAATGGAAGCTGTTTCTTGTACTCTATAAATGGCTGACAGAAATTCCCTGAAAACGTGTACACTAGTGAATTAATCAATAATACACATTTGAGAGTAAAATAAAAAGTAATCGATGTTGCACACAATGTTGCTCGAGATCCGCCCACAAAGCTACTTGCGTTTGGCGTTTGATACTTGCGTTTCTGATCGTTAAAATACTCATCAGTCCTTTCTTGATTAAAGCTGCGGTTTTCCACATCAACTTTTCGCTTCAGGCTCTTTGACACTAACATTTTTACCAAGGGGGAAAGCTTCTCCTCGGACCGCGTAGCTCCTATGGTGCCATTTTAATGCTACCAAGCCATCACCTCCCGTTAGCATTCCATTGACTGCCATTCATTTGGGTGCCACTTTGACAGCGAATAACTTTACATCTGAAGCGTTTAAAGACTCTATTTGTCCATTGTTGTGTTTCTTTAGAAATAAACAATGTATAAAAGGCTCCATTACCTTGTACCTCACGTTATGGCTCCGTAGCAGGCGTTTTTGTAAAAATAGGCTAACGATTGTGTCATAACCACGCGACTTACCGCACAGTAGCGAAATTACCGTACAGGAGAAGCGCGCAGGCAGTTTCGTCTCACATTAGCTGTTTAAGTGTAATTACTAATATTAACTAGCATTTTAGTTAGCAAAAATTAGCCTGTGCCTATGTTATCTCCTTACATATACCTACGATCTCCCTCTCTGCAAGATGCGGAATGATTGAGATTTCTCTTGGCTCAGCTACCAGAAGACTTATAACTTTCAGACAGGTTGCTCACGTCACATTTACGTCTTCAAACTCAATTGGAGGCTGCGCAGTAACGCTAGCCATCACCGGAAAAGTCCTTCTAATGGCCTTCACTGGTCTCTGTCCAGAGCAACGGGATCTGTTGGTCCATTATATATATGTCAATGATTTTTACCTGACAACAGGCCTTTCTTCCTGCAAGCGTTTCCCACCAATCAGGACACTGCATTCTACATTGACGTTTCCGTAATCACAGACTTTAACCATCACTCCTCAGTGAACAGCCTCCTAATCTAAGATCCTTTTCTAGTTAAGGAGCCAGTTACCATTATGGATTTTCCATGTTTTTTAGGAGTCTGTTCACACTAATAAATGTAAAAAATATAGCATTAATTTAGTAAGCAAGTGAAAATATCAAACAAGGATAAATACATCTTATTTCCTTTATTTGAAAGTCTTTCCCCCAAAGTGTCTGCTTAGAAAAATTCTGGCCCTTGCCATAAAGCAGGCCCTGCATTATCGTCTTTTTTAAATAAATAGGACCATCATTTACTAAATGAACATCATGCTGTATTCGAAGACTTAAAACTAACCAAAATGAAAATGTTTACTGAGGTAATAAATCAATTGAGAAGTAGGGTCATTTTCCTGTGGACTGACTTCTTTTTGGAGCCAGTAGAGTCAGCCCCTGCTGGAAATAGATAAAATGCAGGTTTAAGGCACTTCCGCATTGGCTTCACTATTCACCACCCTAATCCAAGGAAACATGCTGGGCGAAAAGAAAACATATGGACTCCGGGGAATAAGCTCCCCAGAGCTAGGTTAGTAACAAGTATTTCTGGAACATGGATGCACACAGATGGAAAGGGAGAGGAGAGAGAAGCTCAGTGTGTCAAAGGAAGTACCCCGGCAGTCTAAAACTATGGCAGCATAATTAAGAGAGACAGGTTAAGGAGAGGAGCCTGGTCGGGCTAGAACTCTCCCCAACCAGATTGGGCTGTACTGGCCTGTCTCCCTCTACATGATTATAGCATTGATTATATGGTAGATGAATCTAACAACTATGAAGAGAAGCAGAGAAGAGAAGGGGTGCCGCATCTGTATCGATATACCCTCTCCAGACGGTCTAGGCGAACGCTGCAACTCCTCACTCCCTAACTATAAGCTTTATGGAAGACAGGAGTTTTAAGTTTACTCTTAAATGTGGTGACGGTGTCTGCCCCCCGGACCCAGACTGGGAGCTGGTTCCACAGGAGAGGAGCCTGATAGCTAACAGCTCTGGCTCCCATTCTACTTTTAGAGACTCTAGGAACCACAAGTAACTCTGCATTCTGGGAGCGCAGTGCTCTAGTGGGGCAATAAGGTACTATGAGCGCTTCAAGATATGATGGTGCTTGACCATTTAGAGCTTTGTAGGTCATTTATAGGTAAATTCAATCCTGGATTTTACAGGAAGCCAATGCAGAGAAGCTAATACAGGAGAAATATGATCTCTTAGTTCTTGTCAGAACACGCGCTGCAGCATTCTGGATCAGCTGGAGAGTCTTAAGGGTTTTATTTGAGCATCCTGATAGTAAGGAATTACAATAGTCCAGCCTGGAAGTAACAAATGCATGGAGTAGTTTTTCAGCATCGTTTTGAGATAGGATGTTCCTAATTTTGGCAATTTTACGAAGGTGAAAAAGGCTGTTCTTGAGGTTTGTTTTAAGTGGGCGTTGAAGGATATATCCTGATCAAAAATAACTCCTAAATTTCTGACAGTAGTGCTGGAGGACAGGGCAATACCATCCAGAGTAGCTATATCTTTGGATAATGAGGTTCGGAGGTGTTCAGGGCCCAGCACAATCACTTCAGTTTTGTTTGAGTTTAACATCAGAAAATTTTAGGTCATCCATGCTTTTATATCTTTGATGCATGCTTGGAGTTTAGTTAACTGACTGGTTTCATCTGGCTTAATTGATAGATATAATAGGGTGTCATCAGCATAACAATGAAAGTTAATTGAATGTTTCCTAATAATATTGCCTAGGGGAAGCATATACAAGGTGAACAGAATTGGTCCAAGGACTGAGCCTTGTGGAATGCCATGGCTAACTTTAGCGTACCTGGAGGATTTATCATTAACATTAACAAATTGAGATTGATCAGATAAATAGGACTTAAACCAGCTTAGTGTGATTCCTTTAATGCCAACTAAGTGTTCTCTAGTCTCTGTAACAGGATGGTATGGTCAATAGTGTCGAATGCAGCACTAAGATCTAGTAAGACAAGTACGGAGAAGAGTCTTTTGTCTGAATCAGTTAGGTCGTTAGTAATTTTCACCAGTGCCGTCTCTGTGCTATGATGCATTCTAAATCCTGACTGAAAGTCCTCAAATAAGCTATTGCTATGTAGAAAATGATTGGCAACTACCTTCTCAAGGATTTTGGAGAGGAAGGGGAGAGAGATCCTACTCTCACCTACATGCTAATTTCCCTTTTATAAATCACCATGCTTCCCTGACAGTGTTTAATCTAAGAAGCACATCCTTCCCGGTTCACCACATCCAAACAGTTATGGTAGAGTTCTTCTCAATTACCCACATAGAAACAATTCACCACTCACCGTCCCATTTTTCTATTAATTAGCATCACCTGTAGCACGCTGCCTTCACCTCCTCAAGGCTGATGCTAAATTTGTATTAGAGGCAGCTGTTGTGCATTTCATAGTTCTGGCATGACCAATAAAAAGAGTGTTTGTTTAAAAGTGTTGAGTGACACCGTGTCACAGCAGGGAGTGCTGATAGCTGTTGAAAATTACAACCAAACTTCATATAATTAGAGTAATTGTGTGCGAAGAATTATTTGAACATTTCTTGCCTCTGTTATTTGCATATATACACTACCTGTTATTTCCAAGAAGTCCTACATGTGACAGAAGTAGCTTGTTCAATGTCTCATGCAGCAACAACAAGGATTTGTTTGGAAAAATCGAAAGGCAAATTGGTTGGAAAGAAAAGTTTGTACAATCAACAGTCAGTAGATGCCATATTAGCTTGAACACATAAACAAAAACAAAAAAAACTGGCAAGTGGGCAATGCAGTGAAAACCACTGCCTCAAAAAATGATCTTTTAGGTAGGGCCCTATGACTTCCGTGATGCGGAAAACACGGACGGAATCACGGAATCTACACATGAAAACGGAATTCTCTTATACACACGGAATCACACGGAATTTGCATATATTTTGTTGACATGAAATAAATGTTTTTTTTTTTTTTACTGCCTTCTCATTTTTCAGTTTAAAAAACAAAACAAGCGTAGAAAGGTCTCTACCTAAACTGTGGCCAAATGGCATTGTTAAACATGTTGCCTAGTAACCATCCTCACGTTCACGTTGTGAGTTTGTTGCGTGGGGAAAAAAAATGTTGAAGCAAGTGGCTCCTGATAAGCCAACGGTGGCGAAAAAATTAAACTCTCAATTGACTGCTAAATACCGGGCTGAAAATACCCCAACGACTACCATGAGTCTGGACAACAACTGTTTTGTAAGTTTTGTCAACCTACTGTTGACTGGACCCACAAAGACACATGTAACGACCATTTGAAATCAAAAGTTCATCTCAAGAACAAAGCTAAATCCACAGCGGGCAAATTCCTCCAGGTTACCATTGAGGCAACAACAAAATCAATAGATGCAAGGCGTGAGTTTGTGGAAGATTTTGTTGCAATGTCTGCTGAAGCTGACATACCACTTGAGAAAATGATGAGGATACGTCGGTTTCTTGTTAAACATTGCCGCGAGTCTTTGACCAGCACATGCAAAAAGTGCTGCAAGAGATCCATGGAAAGAAAATCTTCGTTGTTGTCGACAAACCGAGATTGCAGTGTCCTCAACATTGTTATAGGTGAGCAGCCAAAGCTTTTATTTAGGTAATTTTGAATGTGCTTTGCTGAATATATTAACAGTTTAAATAAAAAAGCTGACTTGTGAGTTTGTGTCACTGAGTTTTTAAAGGTCAATACTGTTTAGAAGTGTAAAGAAAACAAGCAAATCCGAAAGGGCTAAAACTAAATCCGAAAACACGGAAAATGGAATTTGAAAGAAAAAAAATAAAATGGATTTCATAGGGCCCTATTTAGGCCATTGCGGCTATTTGCTGCATTGCAGAGATCACACCAAAAACAGGATGTTGAAAGAACTGTTTTCTCAATTTTTTCAAAGTTTGCTTCTTTCTACTAATTTACTGTGCACTGTGCATAATCCCGGATTAATTTTGTGTGTGTGTACCCAGTTGTCTCTCCCTCTGCTCTCCTTGTTTCACCTGTTGTCACTCCCCTAACTTTTCTTCCTCTGTGTGTTATTCCTCCAGGCAGAAGAAGACCGATGTCTGATAGGTTTTCTTAACAGAAAAAGACTGCAGCAGCAGCAGATGAATTGGATGATGGCGGTCGAGGAGTGTTTTGGTCAGAGTGTGGCTGTTTTCAACTGTTATCTCCCCCCAGATTGATAAAAGTCATGTTTTTTTCAAAGCAAAGAAAGAAGATAAAGAGCCCACCTTTCAACTTGAATGTCTAGTGAGAACTGATCAATCACATATCAAAACCATCTTAATGAACCTGCCTGGTTAGATAAAGGCTGAATGAATTGGAAATAACAGAACATGTTGACACATGCTCCCATTTGGATTGTCAGATAAGAGTGCCATAGCTGTATTCATTTTGGAGAAACCACAACTTCCTGACAACTGCAACACCCTTTTGAGATTAGGCCAGATTTTGGAAAGATGATATGTTGTCCTCACTGTGAGTTAAAGCAAGTGTGTCAACAAAGTCACCCGGGTTTTGTATGAACTGACGTCGTCGCACTGAGGACAGGAGTTTTGAGAGGTGGTGTGAGGTTACTGGGCCCAACTGTTTGGATAGTCTTCATCAACATCAAAAGCTTTGCATAATATGATAGAATTACCATACCATTTGCCAAGCCAGTAAAGTAATTAGCCTACCTTACTTAATCGAAGGATTCTTGTAGAAAAAAACTTGACGTCTTGACCTCTTTAAATAATTAGGCAGCTGAATAAAGTGACGAGCAAATTGTTTTTCTCCAGAATGATAACTAAACAATGATTATTTTGTTTGTCATATCACATGACTAATGCACTTCTGTAAAAAAATGAAATCCCCCCCCCCCCCCAAAAAAAAAACAAAAAAAACAAATGTGGTGATGATGTCATCACCACTGCATCATCGCGGTGAGGCAGTTCTCGTTGCAGCCCTAGCGTTCTGGTATTTGACCTTTTTGTGGTTTGATGGTTAGCTTTTCATTATGCCATGTGAATAGGCACATTCATAAATGGATATAGCTTTTTGTGATTTAATGTCAATGTTTAGTTGATGTCATTCATTGTTTGTTGTTCTTCATAATCTGAAACGTACATTTAAAAAAAATTCAATTTTATTGTGGCACAATACATCTACATCATTTCAAAATGTTTATAGTAATGCCTTGAATCACGTGTGCTGCAGTGTAATGGTTCTTCATAACAGAACAGCCAGCAAGCCAGTACTCTGGGTAATGGTTTAATTGTTGGTCAAGAGGTGTAGGGAGCAGTCTCTTGGTCAAACAAGACATAAGTGCACTGTGGGTCAGCAAGGTGCGCAGCCTACGCCCAATTAATCTCTCCGCATCTGGGTGTGTTTCAGAGGACGCAGGAGAATTAATCCTCTGAACTGAACCATGGAAAACATGTTGTCATGTCTACTCCGCTGTAACGAAGCCAGCTGGAAAAGATGATTGCACATCGTCTGATTCATCCATGAAAGGAGGAATTTCTTTATACGTTTGCATCTAAAAGGACTGACAGCTTATATTTGTTTTTCATTAATACATAGACAAAATGTTACACTGCAAGCAGCACACACTTAGAACACACCTTGTAATTAGCAGTAACAGTTGCTGTCTCTCATTGTGGTGCAATCATTTTTTGTGCACCTTTTTAGAATGAAAATCTTAAGATGCTTTTAATGCAGCAGCTGAAGATTTCTTAAACCCAGAAAACCCAGCTGCTCACAGGCCAAGCATATGTGATAGTGGTGGGTAGCCCCCAGATATTTGTGTGCATGTGTTTAACCCGACTTCACTCGCTGCAAATGCTCTTGCAGTCTGTTGCTGCTAGTCAACAGAGTTACTTGCTTCTCTTTCTTGGAAACTTCAATTAATATTACAGCAACCTGGTGGTTGTTTTTGTCGTTCAACAGCAATTTAATAGTGAAATAAGTTATTGTTATACATTATTATTAAATCATTTAATTTTGACCATATGGCCTTAGCAATAAACAAGCCGTTCTTTAATGTCACCGACTGTTGTTTAGTACCCTTCTTTTTTCTTTTCTTTTTTTACTTTCTTAAAAAGTATCGGTTCAGGCACTGTTAATTATGTATGCGATTCATTTCGATTAATTAATCACAGAGTATGTAATTAATTAGATTACATTTTTTAATCGATTGACAGCCCTAATATTTATACAGCTCCAGTGTTGCTGCAGTCTGCTCTCCTACACTGAAGTATGTTGTTGTCAGAGGTATGTTTTCCTTGATTTTCCAGCCAGGTACAGTAACCATCTGGTGCTGAGCTTGCTGGACCGTTTAGGTTATCACCATCTCTGAAAGCATTAGCAGAGTTTAGCTCATTGTCAAGCTCTGGGCTTGTTGTCTTGCTCTGCTGGCCTAGGTGTGAAGGACTAGTCCTGTTATACAGCCCACTAATCTACTTTTGTGTGTGTGTGTGTGTGTGTGTGTGTGATCATGTGTTCATTAGGAATGGCCTGACCTAGAGAGCAGGACCAAGATATAAACTATGGTTTGCATCATGTAGGTTGATGTCCTTTACGTGTGCGTTTATAATAACCTTTGTGGCTAATATAGCTGGACTGAGGTCAGCAGACTCTTGATAGTGAAAAAATCTAAATGTATCCAATAGCTCCCATTCAGTTGGCTTCATTACAGTGTGTACATGTGTCTGACCTCAGTTGGCCTACTGTACTGTCCAACCGTGTGCTTAAACTGATTCAAGCTGAGGCTTTGGAATACAGGTGAATAGATTTTTTTTGCTTGGGTGAGGTACCACAATTGGTGAAGAAGTCTTTTAATTACCATTGAATCCCTCACCATGTCAACTCACATCGCAATCCAAGACCTTCATGTTAACAGCAGATACAGATGAGGGAGAAAAACATCAAACTGACATTATACAAATGATAGTCTCGCATTGCCAGACCTTTCTCCACACTACTGTGGAGTAAGGTCTGGGTCATCCAAACATACATTCCAGGATAGGAGAAAAAAACCCTCTGGGTTGTTTGCATTTCTTTACACCAGTCACAATCATCTTGCGTGGCGCTAAGCTCCAGATGGTGGCTCTGTAAAATAGTCTCGGCAAGGAACATTTGCACCCCGCAAATTAAAACGCCACATACGATATTAAATGAAGTTAACCGTTCACAAAATACAGTAACGTGAGCCATTTAAATTAGCTGCAGACATAGTCAAACGTAATTTGCTTTTACCAATGTATCATCGTGTGTATTTTGTCCATAGCAAATCCCTGCCAATATGTCCCAAAATGTAGACAGTGAATGCCACGAACATATTCTTTGTAAATCTTTACAATCATTCCCCTAAAGAACCAAGAAGGCCTGCCTTGTTGCACGATCCATGCCATGTTCAGCATGTAGCTTGCTAGCATGAAGTTTGTAGTTGTTTCCCGAAGAGAACGGAGTTAGACAACGGCAACACACATTGATTATCCTGGAAATGAACTGCCGTTAATCCAGACTACACTAAATAAACTTGTGAATCACAGTGCCTCCAAGTGTATGGCCGGTTAAATCTCTAAATAATGTGTACCATGCCGTTAGGTAGTTAGCACGTAAAAGGTAGTTAAATTAGGGTGACCAGACGTCCCGGTTTGACGGGGACAGTCCTGATTTTGAATTCTGTGTCCCAAGTCCCGACAAAAGCCCGTCAGGACGCTAAAATGTCCCGGTTTACACCACGAGCGGCGTGAGCCGATTTTGCCGGGGCTTCAGCCCCAAATAGTAGCACCGAATGTAACTTTGTCCAGGCGAATAGAACGGGCAGCTACGTGCGGGGTCCGACCATGCTGTATTTGTTGCTATCACCTAGCAACCGTATTTACGTGAGGAAAGCTGTGAAAGGTGAAGTTTTCGGAGGAATAATAGCCAAATGTTAATATATTGATGCCATTAACACAAAGTTTAGGAGCGCAATACTAATGATTTAGTTAGAAGTTCCTGTGACGTGACGTCAGTCTATGGGTCAGACTCAAACACACGGAGCTCTGAAGCAGACCTGTGCGTCGCTTAGTGTCCACTCTCGCTGTAAAATGCAGGGCAGCTTCAGGTTTATAGCTGAGCGGTTTATATACCGCTCAGCTGTCGACATGCTGCGGCAGATGTGTCCCGTTTGTGCGCCGTGTATTTCTGCAGCAGTAGTTTCGGTTTTCCACCTCCGATGTAGCAGCGTACAGCCACTTCCCTAGCTAAATTATTTGTCTCATTCAGAGACCCAAACGGGGCTTTGTGCCTGTCAGAAGGTCTGAGATCTACCATATCAGCAGAGCAATCACGTAATGCACAGCAGTGCAGGTATAGATTATTTTCTGAAATATAGTGACTTTATTCTTGTAATAGTCTATTATAACTTTATTTTTCTCATAAAAACTTTACTTTTCTCAAAATATATCACGACTCTTCCAAATCACAGAGAACACAGATATATTGTATTTTGTATATGTGCACACAGTTTTGGATATGAGCAGAAATCTTGCTCAAACACATCTGAAATATTACAGTCCAGGGGTTTATTAATAAATTAAATACAAATTCATGTATCATTGAGGTGAATAATTGTCATATGCACATTTAAGGAGGTTACTTCCCAACAAAAGACGCAAAACAGGAGGGAGGAGTAAATGATGCCTAGGCTACATGTGTGCTGACTCATATAATTAGAAAAGTCGATCCAAAGGAGAATATATAATTGAAAGCAATACAGAATGCCTGAGAGCCTTACTGCAATATATCCCATTATGTTTTTATATTTGGATTGTAATCTATTTTTCTCTTTACATAAAGATATTTGCAGCATACTACATTGATTCAGAAAAAGGTAGTAATAGGTGCATACAAATTCACCTGAATGCAGGAAATGAAGTTTTTAATGCTCAACATTTTCAATAAATCATTTGAATTATTTTGGTGTTATTGGAATAAATAACACTTCAAAAAATATTTTTTAGAAAAAGTCTCAACATAAATCTCGCACTAAACTGAAAAAGGCTGCTGCTGCAATTTTGTTAATTTTACAGGAAAAAGCACTGTTATTATTAGATGAGGAAAAAAAGAGCAAAAATAATGACACTGTCTGTGTTCTATGTCTGACCTGGGCTGGCACATGTTCACGTTAAAAAGCGTGTGCGTGCACGAGCACTACGGTCACGCACAAAGTGTCCCGGTTTTAGTTCCGGGAAATCTGGTCACCCTAAGTTAAATGCATTTGGAGTCCTGAGACTAGACATAGGGGGGTTGAACTGGACCAGGGTTATCCAGGGCTCAGCTCCAGCACATCGGCTGTAAAAAAAGGCCGAACTACTGTACATTAATAAATAAATTATTAACTAAACTCATATCTATCTATTGGGGGCAGGAGCGTCCTGTATTACTTTACATGGCAACGCAACTGAGGGAGTACTCGTCTAGACTGCATATAGCTTGAAAAGACTGACGATCAGCCCTCACCCCCCACTCTGCTCCATTTCAGCACACAATGAAGTGATCAATGTATTGGGACAAGTGAGGGCATGAATTGTCATCTTAAATTAGTGTCAAACTGTGATTATGAATTATTGTTACTAACTAGAAGGTTTGCACTTGCATACAGCATGTAGAACATTTGACTGTGGAGAATGTGGGCTACACAGCTATTATACCAGAGTATTTTTTTGCATATTCAGTAAATTACTTAATTGTACATGTGAAACATAATTATTCGGTAATGCTTTATAGGTTTGTTAAATGCTAATAAACTACTAAAAAGGACCCTTTGAACCACCACATAACAAATCCCAAATTAACCCCTGTTTTGTGTGTATAACTCTCCAGTGAACATTTGCTGCCTAGCACCCACTCTACTCAGCAGGGATTAGGCACACTAAGACACACAAGGCAAATACTCTCTATCCTGAGCCTCAGTACGAGGTTGTGGCGATATACGCTGCAGGAGAGCAAGGGCTGATTTTAAAAGAAAGTACCATTTACAGAGAGAGAGAGAGAGATTGACCCTCATGAGCGTGGTGAGTGCTTTTGGCCATCTTGTTATAATACCTGTTGCTGTTTGATGTACCTCTTCTGTGAATATCAACAATAGCCTGGGTGGGTTCATATGACTTTCATATTTATGCATACAGTTTGTGTGTATCAAAAGGTCTTTGTGATCAATGTTGCAATTGTTTCTTTTGGCAGCAGTGCCTCAGTTGAATTTGAGATATTCAGGCAAACCGTTATGTTTAGCTTGAATTCAGTCACATCCCTGTAGCATGATGTTAGCGTTGTGTTGGCATATGCAGTGTTGGGAAGGACACTTTCAAAACGTATTCCGTCACAGAGTACAGAATACATGCCCAAAAATGTAATTTGTAACGTATTCCGTTACGTTACTCAATCTGAGTAACGTATTCTGAATACTTGGATTACTTCCACATTGAATTGCATTTTATAAGTAGGAATGCGGCCATCACATACAGATTACTAAACAGGCCTATTCTGGTGTGTTTTTCTGTTCCAACTGGCTGAATGTTTACCTAAACAAGCAGATAGATTTTTGTATTTGTAGTAACGAACTGCATACTACAGAAATCTAACCGCAGTCTAAGCTACCATGAGCTAATTTTAGCTAACGTTAGCTAACATGTCAAACGGGGCTAGTCTTTCAACGGCTCTGGGGCTAGTAAATCAGCATGTAGGAGAATGTAAAGCAGACGACTACCCTTGGCTAAAAATAACTTACTTTAAGATGCTTTTTCAGGTTGGAGGTGGAGTAATTTGGACGCTGAAAGGAAGTTGGTTGCTGGCAAGCAGAAGTTGCACTGCAGTGCACAGTTATATTTCGTTCTCCCTTCTCTTTCTTTAATGTGAAATGCTGTTTGAATTTCCAAGATAGAAACGCATTCCTGCCCTGGCTCTGTTGTGCCGGTTCCGGCTCCATCTTTACCTCTATCAGTGATCACGCAAATAGCTAATTTTTTCGTTTTCATATTGGGGCTTCTGGGAAATGCATGGATTTGCAAGAGTGAATAAATCCGTGAAACAGAGAAGTATCGTCATGTAATCCATTCATTTCAACAATGTAACTGTATTCTAAATACCAACTATTTAAATTGTAACTGTAACGGAATACAGTTACTCAGAATTTGTATTCTGAATACGTAACGCCAGTACATGTATTCCGTTACTCCCCAACACTGGGCATATGTTATGCTAAACCTTATGGTTCTACATGGTTGCAAGGTCACATAAATTGCTCAGTGTGCTACAGGTCTCAAGATTCATCAAAACACAGAACAGGTTTAACTCAGCGCTCAACACCTGCCACAACGTACCTCAGTGGATCTTGGTTCGTTTGTCAGAAATTATATTTGGGCTTTTTCTGTCAGTTTGTATTGTTGTGCAACAGTACAGTGGCTTCTATGCATAGCTGAGTGCTAAGTCAAGTTCGCAGACTCAGAGTTTGTGAGACAGGCAAGCTGCTATCAGTCATGCTGAATAGTCACTCTCTCTCGCCCAGTGTTTCACTGATAAATGTGGACATGTGGTGGCTGGAGTCAGGTCAGGTTTTTATTTTAAAATTTCTGAGCGACAATATGTGTCTTGGCCTCATCGATGAGCCATTTACTGGCCATGTGTCAAAATTAGGGGTGGGAAGAAAAAAAATTGATACAGCATAGTATTGCAATATTTTCCGTGGCAATACTGTATCGGAACACAGACGCCAAGTATCAATCTATTATTACATACGTATGTGTTGGTCAGTTTTTCTGCTTGACAATCCCATTTTGCAGCAATAAGTGAGATGAACAAACAGAGAAATGTATCTTTTTAGATAAAACAGATGTTGACAAGGTTTCCTTTTGGGGACATCATTTGAAATTGGGAAAAATTTGAAGATGGGGAAAAAAGGTAATATATTGCAGAATATTGAAATATGTTTAAAATTGCAATAATATTGTATTATGACATAAGTATCGTGATAATGTTGTATCGTGAGGCCTCTGGTGATTGAGTAATTCACATTTGCCTTTTGTCACTTTAGAGTCTTGTAGTACCCTTCACAGGTAGGCAGTGGTGGAATGTAACGAAGTACAAATACTTTGTTACTGTACTTAAGTACATTTTTCACGTATCTGTACTTTACTTAAGTAGAATCAATAGTGCATACTTTTGACTTTTACTTCATTACATTCTGCAGCAATTATCTATACTTTCTACTCCACTACATTTCTACAACGTTCTGTTACATTTTCGTTACATTTTCTGATCAGTTTTCCCCCCTGCCAAAACGTCTTCCTGACGTCACACGTTTGCAGTCCACAGGGAAGCCTTCAGCAGCGGCTCCTGCACCGGCTGCAGTCCGTCCAGCTCCCGGTACCGCTCGCGATATTACGAATCCCACTATGGTCACGCCAAGACCCGCCCTTCAATAGCATTTATTGGCCAGGCGCGTACCGCTCCCAGTACTATCACTGCTCCCGTTACTGCTGCTGCTCCCAATACTCTGCTTGGTCATATGTGAAGCATCCGTTCACAGATCTATCTTAAAAACACTCCCGGTCGTCCTCAGCTGTGAAACTACGTAGCCTACTTGTTGTCCAAGCCCGTGTGTTCTCACTAGATAAATGTGTGCAGCATTTACTGTCCCGTTGGAAATAATGCAAAGTCGAGCTTCATGCAGCTCACCCTGATAGATAGCCAGAACTGTAAGTCAGAATGTAAACTGAGCCACAGATGGTAAGCACAATTACATTAACCCAAAACTAACTAATTTCATACAACATAAACAATTCTCAGCCTTTAAATATGTAGTTTAGTCACACTGGAAAATTGGAAAATTAAGTAAAAAATGTCACTTTCATGCAAAACAAAAGCTGTATTGTACACTACTATGCCACAATGCAATCAACAAAAGAAATGGAGAAGTCTCTTACAGCTGTAAAACATTAAATTGTAGTTGTGAGACAGCTTAAGGAAGATCTTTAAAAAAACAAGACTCAAGAGTCTACAGCCACGCTAGCGGCTGTGAGACTGCACAGTGGTGCTTTGAGCTAAATGCTAACATGAGCATACTAACATACTCACAATGACAATGCTAACATGCTAATGTTTATAACGTTCACCATTTTAGTTTAGCTTGTTAGCATGCTAACATTTGCTAATTGGTACTAAACACAAGTATAACTGAGGCTGATGGGAATGTCATTTGTTTTTCAGGTATCTGGTCTTAAACCAAAGTACTCGACAAATTGATATTTTGACCTGATGATGGCAGTATAAATGTCAGAGGATCACGACTATGAATATCTGTACATAATTTCATGGCAATCAATCCAATAGTTATCCAGTAGTTATTTCAGCATGGACAAAAGGAAGTACTTAGTGTTTGGAACAATACTTTTCTTCCTCTTCAGTTTATGTCAGCAGAACTGGCATACCAATAGTATGGAACTGGGACATAGAATACAGTATGTCTCTGCTGTTTTCAGGGGCCCTGTCGATGACCTGAGAGGAGAGTGGATTGGTTGTTTATATGGCTGATAACTGTTTAGCACAAAGAGGAATTATGGAGGAGCTAACTGGATTAGTGTAAGGCGGTTTAGCTGGCTTCCTGCAGCTTCAAAGGAGAAACGCTGACACTGTCTTTTTTCTGTCTGTTTTTCCCACTTGAAAAAAATATTTTAGCTGTAACAGTAGAAGGGAAAAAAAAAAATTCTGCAAACCTATTTTATTAAAATAATCTTCTCTGTTTAATAATAAAAAAAATGCCATCAATATCATACAAAGAATGTTATATGTAGCGCTTCAAAGAAGGATTCAGAAAGCACAAGGCTACATGATCAAATCAAACTACAGTAGCGTGAGAATAAACGCTATAATGTTTGCAGTGTTTTAATATAAATATTTTGACTCTCCTCATTGAAGACAGTGTGTTGAAAGGAATGGACAAAACAATTCAGAGGTGGAGGAAAAGAAAGGAGTAAGAGAAAGATACAGTATATTTGTGAGAGAAAGCAAGAAAAAGATTGTGATGGACATTTACTCACCTGCCACCCACACAGCACAGAAAGAACACAGAGTTTTTTTTAAAATTGAAGCTCAAAAAGATCAAAGGTTTAGCTTGTTCACTTCAGATTGCCAATATTGTTCCTGTTATCTTTATCCAAGCGAGGATTGCTTAATTTGCTGCCTCACTGCTGTTTTAGCAGAACTTCAGTGCTTCAGCTCACGGGCACACAAACACAGGCGCACATGAAATCCGACACCACAGAGGAAAATTAAATAAAGCACAGCCATACTCTTGGGCTGATGACTGACACACACACACACACACACACACACACACACATAAACAGTTATGTAAAAACATTGATTCACTTTTGGTTTCAATTTCTACTTTCCTCCAAAAGATAGTTTGAGTCATGAAAGCTGCTTCTCGTATAATTGTGATGGACTGCCCTGCCAAGCATGTTACAAAGAACTGACTTCATTTAATTTTTTTTCATCGTTTGACATGCTGATGTCTAAACAGAATGTTGCATTTCATCTTGCATCCATGAAGACTCTGCTTGTTTACCAACTCAATGTTTGGCATCATAATAATCAGCCTGTAAAAATACAAGTCCCACAGTTCTGTTTGAAATTAAACAAATTCTTAGAGGGTTCCCCCCTTGTTTTGGATCCTTTGTGCATACAGTATGCATGCTAGGGTAAACTGTGGTATGCAATTTGACAGTTATCATACTATGTACATTTGCTTATCTACGATATTGGAATTTTTTTTTTACACATACTTCCATTAAAAACAAAATGGTTTTAATTATAATAAACTTTTAACCAAAACACAGTCTTTTTTCTTTCCTTTAAGGCTTATTGTAACTAATAATAATAATAATACAGTATTATTGTAATTGTGTAATACCATGAAACTGTGACATTGTCTGTCTGAGATGGTTATCATACTGTGAAATCTCATACAGTTGCAACCCTAGTGCTAGTGCACGCCATTTGAATCCAGTACAGTAATGGTGGACTCCGCCACAGGCAAAAGCTATATAGAGTCAACACATGAGTGGAAATATACTTAATGGCTATAGCAAATGAATGTCAACCATCAAATGTATGAAAAATGGGATTTAACATAATGAAAGGATTTGAACTTAGGGGATCAGGGACATGTCTTGATGACAAGATGCTGCATGTTCCATAGTGTCATATTGATTACATTTTGAAGAAAATAATGTGTTATTTCTGTGACGTTAATGTAATCATTAATTCAGTAGCACGAAATGCGAAAAAAAGAAGAAAAGTTTAAAACTGATTATACCGAGCGATTTTATAAACTGCCAACATCAAACCAAGGATACATTTAATGTAGCACTATACAAATTCAGTACAGCTTTAATATGTTGATATGCATTGAAGTTTTATGGGTTCTTGTTTTGGGAAATATTAACATTTTGGAGATTTCTCCCATATGAATTGTAGATAGGTTTATGTACACAATTAAAGGTTTTTATTATCAAGCTGATGATAGCATTGATGTTTAATCCTGCACAAACTCATTGTAGCCAGTTTTAATAACATCCTTTTACAATATCTCCAAAATACCTGCTATGCAACTATTTGTCACAGTATTACCCTGCTAGTTGCTAAAATAATGAGAGGTTTAGCCTCCTTCAGCAGTGCGTTCATTTTACATTTACGTGGAGCTTTTAAATAGGATGATCTTGTTTATAGCGAGGTGTTTACTTCCGGGTTAAAGCGAGTTAACACGTCTGTCAGTGATGCCGTCACTGTCATTATGTGCTTCAACTGTGACAGCTGTTTGAGCTGTCACAGTTCAGGCTTGTGTCTCTTAATCTTAGGCTGTCAAACGATGAATTCCCTGCTCTCATTTAAAGGCAAAATGTCTGTTTTTACTGATTTGAAAAAAACAACCACAAACTTTTGCAGTGCATTTTGTAACCTCAATTACTTCAGCTGCTATTATTCCTTGGTTTACTTCAATTGCTTAGAGTTCTAATGTTTTGTAGACACATTGTTGATTAAATCAAATGTGGTAAGCTTTAACCACGGATGGTATGAGTAATAGATTAATCGATTACTAACCGGACACGTACCTGATTAACCTTTTTATTGTCCTATTCAATCTGTTTTGTCTGGATTGTGAGCTTGCACGCGTGTCTGGGAAAAATGCGGTGCTGCGCGGCCAAGATGGCATTCTAATAATACCAAATCCAAAGCGACTCCCGACGTCTGCAGAAACACACCAAGAACTGAATTATCTGTCAATCAGTCAGGAATTACCACAAATGTAAGAAAATTATGAAAAATCACATTTTACAAAATAAAGCATAAGGGGATGTTATCACATTGCTTGTTTTGTCGGAGCAACAGTCCGAAACCCAAAGATATTGAGTTTACTATCATAAAGACAAAGACAAGTAGCAAATCCTTACAATGCGAGGCTTAAACTAGTGAAATTTCAGTTTTTTATTTAACCTTTTATTAAACCAGGAATAAGAGTCAATGCTCATCTATTTTGCTTGCAAAAAGAATTAAATGATTAATAAATTATGAAAGTATTTGCAATAGTGTATGAAACAGGGTTGTACTTACTAGAACTATATTATTTGTTATTAACCACTAAGTACACTACATTGTCACTTTGATGGTCAAGTGAAACAAATCCCGGCAGCAAATTAGCTTAACGACCTATTGATTTTTTTGTGGTATTTACATTAAATAATTTCTCCATTGTACAAACCCCATTTACAGCCCATTTGTTTGATTTGGAGATTTTATCAACACACACTGATGAAGACCGAAGGCAGAAAATGTGTAACCTACTTACAGTCATTCTCACAATAATTCCCACATCCTCTCTCTCTCTCTCTCTCTCTCTCTCTCTCTCTCTCTCTCCCTCTCCCTTTCTTTTCTTTATCGCTGTCTCAATAACTAGTAGTTGCTCTAATCTTTACAGAAAGCACTAATGTGCAAGTAACCTAATGAAGATCCTGGCACAATTATAGATTAAGGAAATGACATAGTAGGCCATGCTACTTTTCAGCTATATAATGTTCCTTGCAGCTCTCATGGAACAATGAGTTAATAATAGTTTAGGAAACAATGGCATATACATCACCAGTCCACCCTCTCTGGCCAATCTCTGCTCCCTACTGCAGTGCTCTCTAATTGTTCTCAACAATGGAGGATAATGACAACCGAGCACAACAGCCATGGACTCTTTCCATCTCTGTTCCTCTTTGTCTCGCACTGTTTTTGTGTCAGAGTGTTACTATCCCTTGCTGATGATGCTCTCATCTGATTTCTCTCGCCTCTCTTTCTGGTTACTTGTTTCTATCACTTTCCTTTCCTTTCCTCTCAAACTCACTCACACACACAATCCTGGACAGTAGGGGTGAATGTGGGGTATTAAATTATTCAAACTCCTGCAGAAAGTGTCACCATTGTGTTTATTTATAGACTTTGACGGGAAAGGCCGCGTCTCATTTCCTGTCCATTCTCAGAGTGTAAAGAAGTCGTTTTGAGCAGTTTAAATTAACATCTACAGTACTGTAATTGTAAATATTTTTGACTGATATTGCAATTGTGATACACTATAATTAACGACAGTGGAGGGAATGATAATTTTTGCATCACTTATTTTTTTTGAAAAGATTATTAAAATGATCATGGTGTGATATTTTCTTTCTGTATCAAACAAAGATTTTTTAACTTAAGTTTGTAGAATATGATTTGAAGGCCGGGACATCTCTGCAGCACCACAATACTTAATTCAAATGGTATTTTGACACATATTTTGCCTTTAACAAATATTGCTCTGCCTGCGTTTTGGAAATTGCACTAGTCCATATTGCGATTTCCATAAAATTTGGAATAATTGTTCATCCCTAGTTTAAAAGCTGACAATGAATATCCAATAACCTCTCAGTGTGATAAAGGCTGTGAGGGGTTGTTGGTGTTTGTAAATCACTATGACAGCACTGCTTTGATCCAGGCAGCTACTGATTACAATCATTTATGACTATAATATGATTATTTACATGTACACATTTAATTTAAACACCTGTTCCGCAATTTACATTTAGGTAGTTTACCATGACACAGACTAAAATGCAGTACACATAATATGCTTGGACTGTACCATCTTGTGCAAATCTATTGTGTTGTATGTCAAATATGTTAATTACAGTCAGGTCCATAAATATTGGGACATCGACACAATTCTAATCTTTTTGGCTCTATACACCACCACAATGGAGTTGAAATGAAACGAACAAGATGTGCTTTAACTGCAGACTTTCAGCTTTAATTTGAGGGTATTTACATCCAAATCAGGTGAACGGTGTAGGAATTACAACAGTTTGTATATGTGCCTCCCACTTTTTAAGGGACCAAAAGTAATGGGACAGATTAACAATCATAAATAAAACTTTCACTTTTTATTACTTAGTTGCAAATCCTTTGCATTCAATTACAGCCTGAAGTCTGGAACGCATAGACATCACCAGACGCTGGGTTTCATCCCTGGTGATGCTCTGCCAGGCCTCTACTGCAACTGTCTTCAGTTCCTGCTTGTTCTTGGGGCATTTTCCCTTCAGTTTTGTCTTCAGCAAGTGAAATGCATGCTCAATCGGATTCAGGTCAGGTGATTGACTTGGCCATTGCATAACATTCCACTTCTTTCCCTTAAAAAACTCTTTGGTTGCTTTCGCAGTATGCTTCGGGTCATTGTCCATCTGCACTGTGAAGCGCCGTCCAATGAGTTCTGAAGCATTTGGCTGAATATGAGCAGATAATATTGCCCGAAACACTTCAGAATTCATCCTGCTGCTTTTGTCAGCAGTCACATCATCAATAAATACAAGAGAACCAGTTCCATTGGCAGCCATACATGCCCACGCCATGACACTACCACCACCATACTTCACTGATGAGGTGGTATGCTTTGGATCATGAGCAGTTCCTTTCCTTCTCCATACTCTTCTCTCCCCATCACTCTGGTACAAGTTGATCTTTGTCTCATCTGTCCATAGGATGTTGTTCCAGAAATGTGAAGGCTTTTTTTAGATGTTGTTTGGCAAACTCTAATCCGGCCTTCCTGTTTTTTTAGGCTCACCAATGGTTTACATCTTGTAGTGAACCCTCTGTATTCACTCTGGTGAAGTCTTCTCTTGATTGTTGACTTTGACACACATACACCTACCTCCTGGAGAGTGTTCTTGATCTGGCCAACTGTTGTGAAGGGTGTTTTCTTCACCAGGAAAGTATTCTTCGGTCATCCACCACAGTTGTTTTCCCGTGGTCTTCCGGGTTTTTTGGTGTTGCTGAGCTCACCGGTGCGTTCTTTCTTTTTAAGAATGTTCCAAACAGTTGATTTGGCCACACCTAATGTTTTTGCTATCTCTCTGATGGGTTTGTTTAGATTTGTCAGCCTAATGATGGCTTGCTTTACTGATAGTGACAGCTCTTTGGATCTCATATTGAGAGTTGACAGCAACAGATTCCAAATGTAAATAGCACACTTGAAATGAACTCTGGACCTTTTATCTGCTCCTTGTAAATGGGATAATGAGGGAATAACACACACCTGGCCATGGAACAGCTGAGCAACCAATTGTCCCATTACTTTTGGTCCCTTAAAAAGTGGGAGGCACATATACAAACTGTTGTAATTCCTACACCGTTCACCTGATTTGGATGTAAATACCCTCAAATTAAAGCTGAAAGTCTGCAGTTAAAGCACATCTTGTTCGTTTCATTTCAACTCCATTGTGGTGGTGTATAGAGCCAAAAAGATTAGAATTGTGTCGATGTCCCAATATTTATGGCCTGACTGTATGTTGTATGTATGTAAGAAATCTGACCAAGGACAACAACTGAAAATCAGTTATTTATTTATTTTTTTTAACTGTCAAATAAACTAAAATAGAAATACATAAACTTGATTGATTAACAACAAAAATTCAAACATTTTAAGAGTTTAATTTCCAAATTTCAAGGATATCAAAAAAATGACAATGAAAGAAGAAAAGGCTACTGTGGCTGTGATAACAGTGCCTTTGTTTATGTGCTGCTTTCTAATAGGTTAGTTGACAGTCTTCATTATCAAGTTATGGCTTGTAGTTTGGCTCCTAAAGCCAGCCCGGATCTCTGTGTTTGGTATGTGTGGCTGTGTTATGGGGAAAAACAAGCAGTGCCACTAACACAAACAGTGCTATACTGCAGAGAAAAAAAACCTACCTAAACCTGCTTTAAATTGCAGAATGCAGTTTACTCAAAGACAACAAACATGCAGTGTTTCCCTGGGTCAGCTTTTTATCAACCACCACTGACAGCAGCAGGTTACCAGCTCTCTAGTCTCCTACCCACCCCCATTACAAGAGAAAAAAGCTAAGATTTTATTTGCTCTATCTGGTGTCACACTCCTTTTTATAAGCAGAGGACATTTTCATTTGGCTGATTCCCTGAGGGTAATTTTGCTGACTACCTAACAAAAACAAATCCATTGTACTGCACAACATCGATGACTCTGCCCCCTCCATCTGTGATTATCTGTGTAGCAGCCAGTGATAGAAAAACAGCAAACCAACTGAGATAAACAGCATTCCAGATTCTAAAAAAAAGTGATGCCTGAAGGAGACTGTTGCTACTATAAGAAGAAAGCCCACATAATGCACAGATGTGTTGTGATTTGTGTCAAAAAAAACTCACAAGCTCACAAAAAACCCTTCTTACAGAATTTCAAATATTTATCAAATTAATTGGTTCCAACATTTTCTCATAATAATCTGAGCTTTTCCATTTGACTGGAAGGAAGATTCTGGGAAAAGAAAAAGTACATGAAACGGACAAGACCTCCTGTTTTGTAATAACCAATAGTAATGCTTGACATGATTAATTCCTTTTAAAATAAACAGTTTGAAAAGTCCTTACACTACCATATGAGAAGACACCACACAAGTACAGTACTGCCCTCTCAGAACGTTCAATAATGTCGATCCATGGTCTATGACCTAATGCAAGACAACATGGATTAAAGTAAGAGTTTTGTCTGGCAACTACTTAAGAAAAAAATCAATATTGTATGCTTTTTTTCAAGCATTAGGAACCAAATGCACCAACAATGGTAAACAATTGGCAGTGATACACAGGGGTGCTTTTTTGGCAGCCCCCTAAGAAGGGTAACATTTTCACTGAAATGCTGCAAACTGGGCATTGTGTTCCTTGATTCCATGGTTAGTATAATCTCTCTAAAGCCAGCATTTTTAACAAAACTGTATTGCTGCCTGTCCATGAGAATGGACAGCTTCAGGTAGAGTAAGCAGCAAGTTGGCTTTGGAAGACGGGCTAGTTGCTAATGCTAGCGTTGTTGCTAGCTTTGTTATGTCATAGTGCTGATAAAATCCTGCATCTTCAGTACTCTGTTGTCAATACTATGCTGCCTTCTTAGTCATGATGTTAATGGTAGAAATCAGTGGGTTTTGTTGTACTGTGGCAGGTTTTGCACAGTGTGTGCACACAAGCCACAGGAGCTTCGAGACTAGTTTCTTGACAACAACATTGATTTTCTTTGACAAATTTATTTCTGAATTTGGTTTGGATGTGTGGTTAGCTGAAGCTCTGACTCCTGTTTCGATTTTGTGATTATTTATCAGTTAATCCATATTTGCAAACTGCACAAGTAAACAAATACGATTCTGTCAAACCCAACTCATTGAATTTGACCAAAATCTCCACGGAGCAAGATAAATTGTTATTAATGTCTTATGTCACATATCCTGAGGTTGGTGTGATTTTAACCCAATATCTCGATTGAACAAGGACACTGTATCCTGGCATGGGGGGAGGAGAAGGAAAGGGTGTGTTCAGAGGTGAAATGGTCCCTCACAGGACCATCCATCATATGCTCAACCACAGAACGGCGGGCAGTGAGTGTCAGCAGCATATGTTTGTGTGTTTTCGTTGTGTTATGTGTCTGTGTGAATATGTGTGTGCCTGCTGGGGGACACCACAGTGTACAGAGGGGACTGGGCTTGTGCAGTATGCTGACAGGAGGACCAGTATGAGTAGCAGTTTGACAGCTGACATTCTCCAGAGTGTAGCTGACTGGAGAGGCAGGAATAAACCGGATACCAGCATGCTAATGAGGCATGAGCCTTAATTGTGTTTGGATTGACAATGTGCAGTGTTAATGCCTGTGTGAGTCTAAAATAGTATGAAGTAATGATGAGGGTGTTATATCAGGTCATATAAAATTAGACGTCGAAAACAAACTTTCATAGGCAGATGTTTGAAATTACAAGCCTCCTACATAAGAAAGGATATTAGGATATGCACTTTGCGTCATACAGAAGGCTTTTAATGTGAAACATTAGTACAGGACGTGTTAGGCTTCAATGAATGTAGCTTAACAGTGATCGAAAAACAGCTAAATGAAAGCAACTGGAAACAAACAAACCATATTTCTGTTCGAGAAGTGTGCATAGTGTGTTTGTAACCTGCAAATGTTAGCATGTCTGGCAATCAAGGTTACTACAACATACTTATAATACTGGGACTAACTAGCTCTACTCTGCAATACAAGAACAATGTTATTTCCATGTCTTCGTCATTGATCGTCAACCGTTAAGGACACTAACTATTCGCCTGGGACATGTTAGCTTTGTCCTCAGTCTTTTAGCATGATATCATGTATGTAGCCATCAGGTGCAGATTTATCAACCTCATTTAGGGTTCTTATTATAGAACGAGTCAGACTGAAATATTAAATAGTCCACATTAAACAATGTTTTATCAACTCATGGAGCTAATGTTAGCTTAATTAGCTTGCTAGCGGCCATGTACCAATCCACAATCGCTAGAAAAAAATAAGAAGCCTGCTTTTATGTACTTCTTTCTGAAATCAAGAGCCCATTGTTTAAAAAAATAAATTAACTTAACACGAACAGTGAAGGATGAATCTGCTTTTTCAGGATTTCTACATCACAAATCCACAAGGAATCCTACTGTACCACACCAATACACGCATCATAGAAATGTAGGCAGCTTGTAGACGCTGGTGTTCCTGTTTCTCTTGTGCATTTTGGTTGCATAAACAGGGGTGATTTATCCTGGGTCTTCTGTCCCTTTGTCTGAAAATGCTGACAAAAATGAAGGTCTGTCAGTGGGAGGGTAAAAAGAGAGTCAGAGTGTAGAAATGGAGGGGATGAAAGGGAAAGAGGTTGTCTGGCAGAGAGGGTGATAAGAGAGGTGAGTAAGAAAGAGGAGAGGAGTCTGAGGAAGCAAGAGGGAGACAGAGAGAGGGAGGGAGACGGAAGGTGTCCCTGTAGTAATCCTGTTAGAGAGGGGGAGATCAAGTTGAGGGTTTGGTGCTGTCACTCTATGAAGGGATTTTCTTCTCTGGTCTTTGAAAAACATTACAACATACCATAGATCGCCTTTAATTTAATTATTTCGCAGTGTCACTATTAGCTTGTTCTTTAAAAGCATATCTGCTGTTCTCTGTTGAGCAGCAAGACAAAAAAGTGGCTGTGCTTGTTCGTGGTAGGGGTGTATGTAGGGCTGTGACGATAACCACATTACCGTAATACCGGCGGTGACGTGCCACTACCACTGATATCGCTTTTTTTCTTTTCTTTTTTTTATTATTATGGAGAGAAAAAAAATTAAATTGCTCGTCACCTCAGCTTTGCAGAGGATGGCTAGTCCATTATATAGGATAAATGGGGATTTATTTAGTGTGTCAGATTATTAGGAATTATTTCTACAGGTAACGTTTAATATAATACAGAAAACTATTTTTTTTCAAAACTTTATTGACAATAGAGTTTTCTGAATTGTCTACAGAATAAATCAGCGGAGAGGAGAGAAAGCAGCGTGAACGTAAATGACAGCAAAACACAGTAAAGACTCTCACATTGAGCTGAAATGGAAACACTGTGCTGCAATCTTTATATACACAGGGTTCCCGCGGGGTCTTAAAAAGTCTAAAATTCGGAACTTTAAAATGAAGGCCTTAAAACGTCTTAAAAACAACCCGATTTTCATCCAAGGTCTTACATTTAATTTAGTCAGGTCTAAAAAAGGTTTTACCCTCGTTCATTTCCAGAAACGCTGGCTGCAGAAAGAAAAAGTATGGAGTCGTAGACTACAATGCGGAGCTCTAGAGTCTTTGCTCTGTAACAAAACCAGCAGAACGCTGCCCTCAGAACGTTGGTTTGGTGTGTTATAGTTCTTTCTGGGGGATATTGGTGTTGGTACGTACACGGTGATAAAACTACAAATCCCGTGATAAATGCAATACCTGCTCATGAAATACGCCTGTTTCTCCTAAGAGTTTGTTCGGCTAGGCCTACGTGTGGAAAATGGGAAAGTGTACTTTTAACGAGACATGGCTAGATCACAGCGATTTCCGCTGTTACAAGCGGTACCCAGCTCCAGGTACAAGGCTCGCTGCAAACTTTGTAAAATAAATATTCAGTTAGAGACTCTGGGTGTGAAGGTGCTGGAGTCACACACCAGAGCGGAGAAACACAAGCTAGCCGCGAAATGCTTTCAGCAGACTCGGCCAATTAGTTTTAATTTTAATTTAAAATTAATTAATTATGTGCCTCACCCCTGCCGTCGTGCATTTGGCACATTGTTGGGTGTGAAAGGTTACTAATGTGATTGCTTCTGTAAATTAAATTAATGCTTTTTCAATGACTGAATTCACTGAAATAAAATGATTTTTTTCAGAATGTCTTTGATTTGAATATTTTTTGGTAATGCCTCGTGTTTCAAAATTCAAATTTCAATCTTTATGGTCTTAAAATGTCTTAAAAAGGTGTTAAATTTGACTTATTAAAACCTGCAAGAACCCTTTATACAGTCTATGGCTGAAACATATGTTGTGAGGTTTAAGCCAATGCTTTTATGGGGTAACGCCATTCACTTTACCGGCAGTATTGACAACCGATAAAGCACCATGTCGTGAGAAGCTCAAGCTTGTTGTTTTATTGTTCACGTTTAACTCACTTTACATCATCTTTGCTAATTCTTTTTCATCTCGCTTTTCCTCACAGCCGCACTAATATGCTACTCTCCGTTACGACTGGCTCTCTTACTCTACTCTCGTGAGGGGGTTGTGCTTAACCGCCATAACCGTAAGATAAACACTATACCGTCACAGCCCTAGGTGTATGTCTTATCTGCCTTCAGGGGAATTTTAGTATTTTTTTATGCAAAACAATTCATTGTTGTTTTGCAGTTGTCTTAATCATTTATCAAGCAAAAATGGCAAACTGCTGGTTTCAGCGTATGAGAGGACTTACTGCTTTTGACTGTTTAAATAGATTGATTATGTTTGAGTTATGCGCTGTTGGTGTGGTATAACATTACACTTGAAATATCACCTTGGGTCTTGGAACAGCATTTCTTTAATATTTTGTGATACATTTACTATCCTTTAAGAAAAGGGGCCGTACTTTGGATGAGACATTTTGCCACTTAGACTGCTGCACAGTTTTCATCTTGTTTTTTTATTAAACCATTTTCATTGGAATAGGAAAAGAAAAGAGACTTGTCCTCTTAAGACACTGATGGCAGCAGTTGGGGAAGATATCAAATGACCAGACCATACACATGAACCAAATCCCTCACCACAACTCAAACACTCCAAGACATTCAATACCAGCATGACCTCAACAGTACTGTGCTCAGAAATAGTTTTTTTTAGGTGTATTTAGAGATATGACTTTACAGTAAATGGATGTTGTCAGACTTTTGTTCTAGAAATGAGGTTTCAGTCCCTATTTCCTCCCTTCTCTCTTTGTTTTTTTTTTTGTCTCCTCATTGTGCTAAAGGATATGTGGGTGTGCAGTTTTCTGTTGAAAGGAATGTTTCTGTGAAAATGATAATTTTGTGAGCTGGCAGTGTCCCTAAGTGTGGAGACAAATGTATTTTCAGATGGCAGCCTATGCATGAGCCTGAACCCCATCAGTGGGATGAGTGTGGCCTTATCATAGCTGGCCAAGGAGCCCCTGGATCCCCTGGCTCATCACCCAGCAGCCGATTACCTTCTCCCTGAATCTCTATTTTTTTTCTATTAGACTGAGGGGGCCCGCACTGATAAAAGTGATGGAAATTTTAAACTCACTTATATATATATATAAGTTATATTAGATAATATATTAATATATTGTAGAGTTGCAAAATGCTACAGAGTTGAGTAATGTTTTTGAGACTGATCAGAAACCAAAGGTTATCTGAATAAGATACTGAAACATGGGTCTATGCTTTGTGCACTATGACTATGGTAGAGTCTTTGATGACAAAAATAAATAAAACACATGTTAACAAAAAGTAAGTTTTATTGCCGAAAAGCAGCAAATCCCCCAATTTGGATCCCCTGGCTCATCACCCAGCAGCTGATTACCTTCTCCCTGAATCTCTATATTATTCTCTATTACACTGAGGGGTCCCGCCCTGATAAAAGTGCTGGAAATTTTAAACTCACTTAAAAAAAAAATATAAAAAAAATCCACGTTGAATATACACTCACCTAAAGGATTATTAGGAACACCTCTTAAATTTCACATTAATGAAATTATCTAATCAACCAATCACATGGCAGCTGCTTCGATGCATTTAGGGGTGTGGTCCAGGTCTAGACAATATCCTGAACTCCAAACTGAATGTCAGAATAGGAAAGAAAGGTGATCTAAACAACTTTGAGCGTGGCATGGTTGTTGGTGCCAGACGGGTTGGTCTGAGTATTTCACAATCTGCTCAGTTACTGGGATTTTCACGCACAACCATTTCTAGGGTTTACAAAGAATGGTCTGAAAAAGAAAAAAACATCCAGTATGCGGCAGTCCTGTGGGGCGAAAATGCTTTGTTGATGCTAGAGGTCAGAGGAGAATGGGCCAACTGATTCGAGCTGATAGAAGATCAACTTTTACTCAAATAACCACTCGTTACAACCGAGGTACGCAGCAAAGCATTTGTGAAGCCACAACACGCACAACCTTGAGGCGGATGGGCTACACCAGCAGAAGACCCCACCAGGTACCACTTATCTTCACTAAAAATAGGAAAATGAGGCTACAATTTGCACCAGTGCACCAAAATTGGACAATTGAAGACTGGAAAAATGTTGCCTGGTCTGATGAGTCTCGATTTCTGTTGAGACATTCAGATGGTAGAGTCAGAATTTGGCGTAAAAGGAATGAGAACATGGATCCGTTGTGCCTTGTTACCACTGTGCAGGCTGGTGGTGGTGATGGTGTAATGGTGTGGGGGATGTTTTCTTGGCACACTTTAGGCCCCTTAGTACCCCTTAGTGCCCCTTGGGCATGATTTAAATGCCACAGCCTACCTGAGCATTGTTTCCGACCGTGTCCATCACTTTATGACCACCACGTACCCATCCTCTGATGGCTACTTCCAGCAGGATAATGCACCATGTCACAAAGCTCGATTAATTTCAAATTGGTTTCTTGAACATGACGATGAGTTCACTGTACTAAAATGGCCCCCACAGTCACCAGATCTCAACCCAATAGAACATCTTTGGGATGTGGTGGAACGGGAGCTTTGTGCCCTGGATGTGCATCCCACAAATCTCCATTAACTGCAAGATGCTATCCTATCGATATGGGCCAACATTTCTAAAGAATGCTTCCAGCACCTTGTTGAATCAATGCCACAAAGAATTAAGGCAGTTCTGAAGGGGTTCTGAAGGGGGGTTCTGAAGGGGGTCAAACACGGTATTAGTGAGGTGTTCCTAATAATCCTTAAGGTGAGTGTATTGTAGAGTTGCAAAATGCTACAGAGTTGAGTAATGTTTTTTGAGACTGATCAGAAACCTATGGTTCTCTGAATAAGATACTGAAACACCAGGGTTTATGCTTTGTGCACTATGACCTCCCTGTGGATGGTCGGTTAAACAAAAAGGCAATTTCCCCATGTAGATCTATACAGAATGCCACATTTATTTAGAGATTTCCTTTTTGATATTACCTAAAAGGCCTATTAGGGATGTTTCAACTCTCAATCACGTTTTTGGCCCCCTTCCCATCAGTAGACAGTATCTAACAAATGAACAATGCTGCCATTTTTTAAGGGCAACTAAGCATAGTCAACTCACATTTTGTATTTGCTCAGGACTTCCCTGAAGCCAGACATTTGGTAATGTGTAATCTGTCTTAAATATTGGTTTGTTTATTGTGCTGCAACAATTAGTAGATCACCAAAAAATATAATAATTGAATACCTCCAAGTTTCAGACTGCTGGTCAACAAAAGAAAACAACTGAAACATCAGCATGTGCTATGGGATCTTGTGATGGGGCATTTTGCAGAGCAAAAGGACTTTTTACAGTGTAGGCTGAGCTGTCTGTGCTTCTCTTCTGTGCTCTCAGTAATTAGTTCCGTTTGTCATAAGACAGTGAGAGAGACGCGAATGAGGCTCTCACAAGTGTCCTGGATTAATGGATTATAGATGAACAGGCTTTTTTTCACACTTGGTGATGAATGAAACACTTTATTCACTTACACTAAAGCTCCGTCTTTCTCTGTCACGCATAGTCTTTACATCTGTGCCTCACTCTTTTTCAGCAGTATGGAATTGGATTTTTAATCTTGTTCTATTGAGTGTGGTTGTCTGTGGGAGTTTGACATCAAATTTTTGTTGGAGGGGGTGGATATCTCATGCCACAGCTCTTTGTTGTTCTCACTTTTCTCGCTGTCACCACCTCACTCTCTAAAGCACTCACACTTTCACCTTGTCTCTACCTTTTCACTCTCCTTCCTTATACCTGGGAGACACCTGTCTGTCAGAGGGAAATAATATTCAATTCTGACTGACATGTTTGTGCCCCTCCCATGTTAACCTAATATTACCTTTTGCTCTGTGTTCATTTAACCAGCCATTTTTAACTGAAACAGTCTGATATAGAAAATGAGTGTGTAAATGTACTCAAAATTCGCTTCGCTTCAAGCTAGAAAAGCAGACATTTTGGATTTAAATAATTTCACTGTCCACTAGGGCTGCAATTTATGGTTACATTTATGATCCATCTCCCAAATATTTTCTCAATTAACTGATTAATTATTTAGTAGAAAATGTACATTCAAATGTCCCAGAGGCTAAGATGACATCTTCAATACAGTCCTGAACCCAAACACTTACAGTTTACGTTGATAACAATATTGAATAAAAACGTTTTTCTTATCAACATATTTTAGTTGCCAATTCATTTTCTGTTGATTTTCTGATTGATTAATTGGCCTTTTCAAGCTCCTTACACCTTAAAAGCACCACATGAATAATGCATGCAAACCAAAGCATGCTTGCAACTAGAAATGTGTGCTAGACAGTAGATTCTGACTGTATAGACTGTACTGTGCAGGAGGCTGGTCAGAGTAGACAAGTTCTTATTCTGATCTATGGTGCTTTCAATATAAGTAAGACCGTTGTTTCTGTCAAATATACATCTTCTTACAAATATACTTCAGGGCCTGGTAATGTCCACATTCAGGTACTCTGAGACATAACACACACACACACACACACACACACGTACATGATGTGCATGCATCTGTGTGAGTGTGAGGGGGGTGGGGTAGTGATTGCCATTCTCCAGCTTCAATAGGTCAACAGGGCTGAAGCTCCCGTGGCGCAGCGAAATCGCCTAGCTAGCAGGGGCTATCGGAGAGATTGGCCTTAATGACAAGAAAGATGACAAGACAAATGTGTTGCCATTCTTATTCCACAGGGACACGCAAGCTGTCCTCACAGGGTCTGTTAACCATAGAGGAGTCTTTAACCGTAGAGTCTTTGATGACAAAAATAAATGAAACTCATGTTAACAAAAAGTAAGTTTTATTGCTGAAAAGCAGCAAATCCCCCAATTTGAGTAGCTGAACCCAGCAAGTGTTCAGCAGCTTGATACTGTACATGTTTTTAATTGTTGGGGATTACCTTGTTGTTGATCATCTAATGCATTTATTGTTGCAACACAATACACAAACCGACAATAAACAGACATAATTACCCAAATATTTAAACTCCTACTAAAAAGTCATACGGTGAAAACAAACCCCCAGGTTAGTCAAACTGATATATAAAACAAAGGTTAACAGTAAATTATAACCCAAACTGCTTGCTCTAAACTTCCTGGGTCAACTCAAACTTACTGCACCTGCCAATGCACACTCGCGTTTCTCCAGAACAATGAGGGATTATTAGTGACATTACTGATGCATTCACGTGTTTTACCTCTAAATAAAGTCATAGTTAATGTAGCTAAATTGCTGACTTGTTGACAACTTGTATGATTATTTGACAGCCCATGGTTCTTTTGGGGTTATGGCTGGAACTATTTCTTGGCTGGGGCCTGTAACTTTGTGTGTAAGTGGTGTGAATCTTTTTATATAACTCTCCACCAGAGAGCAACTAAGCGTATTTTTCATTAGAGTATTTGCCTTATTTAGATATCCGGTAAATAGCTTTTAAATCCATAATCAGGAGAAAGCGTTTATTCTGCATGGACAACGTCACTAAAAAAGACATACAGTTAGGCTTCACATTCCTCTCACAGGAAACTGAGGACTTTAACAAAAGTATTGTTTGTAAGTGTGTTAACGTTTTTCTCATCGGCTTATGCCAGTTTCCCTGCACAGTGGGACTAAGGCAAGCAGAGAGAATATCATTTTCATATTTCACACTGAGGTTTACAGTAATTTATCATTTATTTCTCTCTTTTTTTTCAGTCCTGTTTCTCTGTGGTGTTTCTGCTTTCTATGAGAAGCACATCCACAAAGTAGAGCAGAGGAGCATTAGTTTGAGTGCATGGGGAAATAATGTTCATCTATCCTCCCATGGATGCGTCCAGCAGAGAGGGACTTAGCTCACAGTGGAGATTTATTTTAGATTGTGTTACATTGTTTTTTTAGCCTTGCACTCAAAATAATAGCTCGCCGGAAGACTCTGGGAAATAATGTGTTGAAGCCTTTGATCGTCTTAGAGCCTGAGAGAGATTTTTTTCTTTTGTGCAAGGTAGAGCATAGAAGATTTTTTGCCAAGACTCAAGAAAGAAATCTGAGAAAACATATGCATTGGTTTTGCTCTGTGCTGTGACATCTGAGTTCTGAAATAATAGGACAATTAGCCAATTATTTAATTAAGAGAAAATAGCATGTTAAAACTTCTCAAATGTGTGGCTTAATTACTTTTCTCTGTTTTATATGATTGCAAATTGAACATTTTGGGGTTTTGGGCTGTTGGTCGGACTAAACAAGCAATTTGAAGACATCACCTTGGGCTCTGGGAGCTTTTGATGTGCACTTATTTTGTATATATAATAATTTCCGACATTTGATATTGGAAAAACAAATAACATATTATTAAATAATGAAAATAATTGTTTGCAGTCCTAATTACATGTTTACCTTCGATCAGACATCATGGTCGTCTTCTTTCCTGGAATTTAGGTATTTTGGTGAGAGAATTTCAAGTCACACACCAGGTAGCTTGCTTTGCATTAACTGCCCGTGGTGTACTTCTAACTTTGACCAATTTTTTTCCGATACTAATTTTAGAAAATCGATTTTAACAAAAAAAAAAAAAAACATTACACATTATGGCACAAATCTTTTAATTTGTTTTTCAGCTCCTACTACATAAGCCCCGTCTTTGTGCGTAACGTAGAGTTTTTCCTGCGTGTCTCTTTGACATGTAACGTTAGACAGCTGATCAGCAGCATTATTAGATCTTGGTAGAAGCATGCTGAATGCTTATTGGCTCACTGACGCCGATGAGATTTATTCCTTAGATTTGAACTTTGTTATTAAATGACGAGGCAGTTCGGTCACTGCCTAAAAGTATCAAATTCTGTACCCAGCCCTAGGCGTGCACGGTAGTGCATATGCACGTGGTATTTCGAGTCCTGCCACCAAGGGCATTTTTTAGCAACGTTATTTCGAAACAAATGTAACAGCCATATTATTAGCTGTAGGACCTTTACAGTAAAAGAGAATTAGGTTAGGCTACTAAGAAAACAAGCAGGAAAGAGACAGAGGAGACAAATAACAGACAATGACAGTGAATGTGAGGCAAGTCTGATTAGACTGTGTGAATCCTGCAGTGCTACGCCACGTACCGCTGATCATTAATATGCACTGTGGAGCTACGTGACAAAAGGCCATAGCCAAAGCAATTTCATTTCCTAAGCAGGGCCTCTGAGGAGTTCATTTTAAATGCCCTCCAACCACGACTCAGTCTGAATTGCATTTGGGAAAGAAAGCAGCGTGATTGAGAAAAAAAAAACATATCAGACTTGCCACCAGTTAAAAGGCAGAAATGACAAGGCAACACTGAAAATATAAAATGTCATTATATATGATTCCCCCTCCAGTGTGTACTCAATCTCTGTAAACCACAGCTCAATCTTTCCCTTCGACGGATGAGATCGTCCAGCCTCTGGCATCGGTCATGGGGGGCTAGGACAAGGCCTTCACAACGTTAGCTCTACTTGTTGCAATTTCATGTCACTCACATGTTTAGTGACTGCTGCTGCTGATATATAATGAAATTAAGTTTGTGGGTTACTTTCAGAGGAGCAGCGAGAGATATTTCTTCATTACAAACCTCAGAATGAACTTTTGAGGGCTGTAGGAGGGTGAATCAAGATCTTTCAAGGGATACTCTGTCATTGTAGGAAATGTGCTTGTTTGTTTTTTATGTCTGTGTATTTGGCACAGAGTTAGCTGTTTAGCCTAGCTGTGCACGGTCATTGAAAGCCTTGCTCTGTCAAAGATGCCATTCAACAACTCAAATTTTTATTAGGTAAAAAATGTGCAAAAAAAGAAAACTAGACATTTTGGTTTTAAGGAATAGCTTGACATTACGGGAAATAGGCTTTTTCCTGTCGAGAGGCTATCCGTTTCCCCGTTTCCAATCTTTATGCTAAGCTGACTGTAGCTTCATATTTAACGGACAGATATGAGAGCGCTATCAATCTTCTCCTCTACCCTTTGACAAGAAAGCAAATAAGTGTACATTAAAAAATGACAAACTATTGCTTTAACCAAGCAACAATCTTTCCCTAACCTTAAATAATTGGTTTTAGCAGCATAAACCTAACAATTACTACAGACTAAAAGCAGGTCATTGCACACAGCTCCTCAGAAGTCTTGTGCTTATTGTAAAGTAGCTGTATTTGCGATTTAACTCTGAACAAAAGCCAGGTGATCTATAGTTTGCTAAATAAAAAGATGAATACATCACGTAAAAAAGACAATTTAAAAGTCATTGGTGGTGTACTTGACAGGATAGCTGTTTTTCCCTGTATCCAGTCTTTGTGCTACTAAATGGTGTTGAAGAGATTCCGTCGAATTAATGTACAGTATATTGATCTTCTTATCCGACTCCCAGTAAGACTACAAGCAAGAGTATTTCACAAATACTGAGCTGATACCTAATACCCTCACTAGTTATCCTTCGTTATTATTACACTGCACCGAGGGCAGAATACAGTAGTTATTTAAGTTTGCCGTGATCGTAGCACTATGGGAAAGGTCATCAAAGGGCACCAGAATCAAAAGATCGCCAAAATCGACAGCTTTTCTTGTCTGGAGGTTTGTTGTACATGACAAATTTCAAGTTAATCAGACCATTTATATGGATATAATGGTCATAACCCTACTTTCCGATACTTTCCTCCAGCACGTTTTAGCCAATCTTGCTCTAAGCTTAAGTCAAAGCCAGCCCACTCTTGATCATTCTAATGAACGGCTGAGAATAAATGGCTAAAGGACAGTGACTCTGTCAATGAGAAGCTTCTACATTGTGAGCTGACCTAGGTGCAGTTTGAAAAGGACTTAGCTGGTTCAGAGGGGAGCAGAACAGAAAAGGCAGCCGCAGAGAGTGAGTCTGTGGAATCGAAGGCATTTAATTAAATTGATATGGTGAGTGAACAATGAAATAGATCACAGGAGCTGCTCTTACTGTTGCAGATAGGCCATCTTGCCTGCAACACAGGTCAAGAGCAGAGTGGTCCTAATCCATTGAGCGTGCACACACACACACACACACACACACACACACGTCTCATTGTGCAGTTGGACGGCACATCACAGTAAATAAGCTTAACACATGTTTTCAGGCATACACACAGCCAAGCGTATGAAGTGCTAAACAGAAAAGGGGGTGATTTTTGGTAATTACATCCTTTGCCTGTCTGTCCGCTTTGCTTGGTCGCAGCACTCGATAGATGACAGGTAATCAGTGCTCTGTGATAAGACATTGTTCATTCACTTAAGACCAACAGACGACTTAATTTGAATGAATTGTACCTTTTTTTTGTGGTGCAAACTTTCTTTAGCTTTTAGCTTTAGTTTTTCTAACCTGTCTATTATAATATGCAGCAGCAAAAAAACAAAAGACCACCTGTCAGCCTGCAAAGGAAATGCTATTTTTTTTTTTTGCTTTTTTCTGAAACATTTCTTTTTCCTGAGATGGAGGGGGTTGAGGTGGGGGTTTATTTTGCCTGTGTGAGTGCACCAGAGGAAAAAGCAAACCAAAAGGCATGCCTTTTTAGTAAAAGGTCAGAGTGGGCTTTTCTTGTTCCCAGTGGCTCCACCGTCTCACTCAGGAATAAAGAAACAACAAACACTCATGCTAGGATGACTCACCAGGCTTTAAAAGGAGATTAAATTCCTGTTTTTCCCTCCATCCTCCGCTCCCGCTTCACAGTAGGCAAGTAATGGTGCTATCTCCCTGCAGCTCGGGGACATCGTCTTGAATGTCCTGAGGTGAGACCATCATCTATCGTGGGTAGAGGGAGCTACAGTATGTGGGCAATATTTAACCACTGTGAGGTAACCCTGCAGTTTACTGTCATTTCTTCACTAAAATGTATTCTTAAAAAGAGAGAAAGCATTGTGCTGGTGTGAGAGCAGCCGAGGAATCTCTTTCTTCTTTTATTACTTCAAAGAGGGACTCATATGGGGTGGCTAAGTGGGGTGACGGCAGATACACTAAAAGACTGGTAACCATTTATTGGAGCCAATACATAAAACCATGAGTTATCATCTTAGTCCATCCTGTCTTCTGGTCCAAAACTGATGACCCCAGCCTTGAGATGGAGCACCTTTGGAAGCCTGACGCCTCCAAAGATCCCCTGCAGATTGCTTATTTCACGGCCCATGTGTATGATTTCACAGAGGCCCTCTGGCGTGAAGGGTCTAATGTTAAATGCTGCTCCTCCATCCTCTGCTTAATGCTGCCCATTCTCTGCCTCCATCCCTTCCCTTAACACAACCCAGAGATACACACTGTAATAATAGCTCAAACCGTTACCGGCGCTAGAATAAAAAAATAAAAAAAAGACATATATATGGAATGCTGCTGATATAGAGGCACTGCATGCATTGCAGTATGTAGCCAGACATGTTTACTGAATGTTGTACCATTATGCATTGAGTATAGAGAGATTGGAGACACTTCAAAAGAGAGAGAGAGGTGAGATTTGCTTGCTAACGAGCAGCATGAGATGTTACAAGAGGAGTGAGAGTTGTTACTAGCAAAACGAGTGAATTAATCTTTGTACTGTTGGGGATTGCACTAACACACGTGCACTCACACGTACTGGAGCAGATGGAATGAGACAGGACAGCAGAGAGCAAAGGAAATCAAATTGGACAAGTGAAACAGGAGACAAGATAGGCGAGAAGACAGGAAGCTCGGAGAGAATAAAGAGGTACTGATTACAAATGAAGCAAAAAGTAAACCCAGCACAGCCAGAGAAGGGAGGAAATTAGGCCTACATTACCAAATGGATAATTTTATTGTGTAAAAAGGACTCTTCTCACTAAAGACGGCCTTTTTAATGTTACCTTCCCTGCAACCAGACTTGCTGTCATTCCCTCATCAGCAACCGTTTAAAAAAGCAAAAATACTCTCTTGATTTTACATGCTCTTTAAATAACTTCATCCAGATTCTTATTGGACAGCTCGTCGTGACAAATCAGTGTGAGGTGTTGTGTCAAGAAACTTCAGAGTCAGTGTAAAACAATGTCTACAGACTACACCATTCTACATACATTTTAATCCGTCTATATGGGGTTAGGGTCCCCTGCTACTTTGTTATATATTAGCAAAGTAGCAGGGGAATTGTGTGCTAGTTTTTGACAGTGACAGCCTCAATGGCTGCAGTGACATTCGCCAGTGCATTCATCTAATTTTTCAACAAAATAATCAAGTCATTTAAATCATCCTTCAAATCTTTATTTTCACACAATCCATGTTTCTAAAATAAATCTTCCAACAAATAACCTTTTTGAATGCAATATGTTTCAACAGCGTACTCTTAAGATCTTGGATATCAAGAATGTAGAATAAGTAACCATCACAGCTCGTCTTCTTTTAACAGAAGCAAACCACTCTGAAAACTCTGTAACCACCCTCTGTCACAGTCTTAACTTTTAAAGTTCCAAAAGTTGTAAAAGTAACATGCATTAAATTGCATGAAACGTTAGAGGTCTCAGCAGCATGTCTTTCCTCACGTCTGCATGTCAAACATTTTCAGTGACTGCATGTGTATCTCTTGTATTCGTTGTCTTGTGGTTGTGCATCTCAATTAATGTCTTGTATGCTTCTCATGCTCACTTTATGACGTCTGTATCTGATGAGGAATTAGTGCTTTGTTAATTGGTTAATCAACAGTTGCTATTTGGTCTAACAATCTATTAATTTGACTAATTGTCTCACACAAAATTAGCAACGGACAGAGAATACAGTAAAACCGCTTAGAGTGCCTGACTTGTTCCAGTCTAATACATTTGTTGGTAACACTTTACTTGAATGTATCTACATAAGAGTGACATGACACTGTCATGATACATGAACCCTAACCATAACTTGTCATGACAAAAATCGAATGACTTACTAAAAGAAGCGTTATGTCATAAACGTTTATGACTTGTTTATAATGTGTATGACACGTTCATGACAGTGTCATGTCACTCTTATGTAGATACCTTCAAGTAAAGTAGAACCCATTTGTTTTTCATAAAGAAAAAGTGTTATAATACAAAAATGTGAATACTTTTCAGCTGTTGAAGAGTTCAATACATTCAGTCAATGTGCTTCCTGTTGACTCTAATAGTCTTAGTTATTGAGCTTAACTCAATCTATTGGGTAGTTTTCAGGCTAGAAATGGAAAGTGTACTAAGTGACCTGTGCAGTACAGGTGAACTTTAAGAAATGTATGTGAATGGGTCAGGCGCACCGTCAATTTGTTAATTTCCACCCCTGCTTCTGCCTCTGAGTAATTTAAGCCTATGCTTCTTTTCACCATTAACTGTAATTGGCTCCTAGTTTCATATTGAGCAGCTTGTGGTGACAAACATTCTTCCGCCGGGAGCAAAGTAGACAGATGCTCTCGGTTTCTCATTCTCCCTCTGCATCTGCCTCTCTCTCCCATTCTGTTTATCTCTATCTCCCCCTTAAGTCTTGATAAGCTAGTCATTCTTTAGAGCACAGTGACAATAAATGGAGCGGATCATAGACTGCTGGAACCAGTGATGAAAATCAAGTCTGAGGCAAACCGTTTGTCAGAGAGATTTGGATTTTAACTTGACACAGAATTTACCGTTTTGTGTCAGACTGTGGGTCTGATACAGTATGCCCTCTGTTCCCTGGTAGGAGATCCCCGCTGTGCGAAGAATGCATTCATATTGATTCCCTATTATATATTAATCAGAACAACTCAAATTAATGGCAGGCGTTGCAGTTAAGGGAAAAGCAGCATGTCTGTCTGAGTTACCGTGTTATTACTAGAGGTGTGACGAGATCTCGATCACGATATTAAAACGTGACGATATTTCTCGGCGAGGTGAAAGTTGTCTCGTGATGAATGGCAACATGAATAGGCGACATTTATACGCCAATACAAATATATACATATACACACATATATATATATGTATATATACGTACACACACACACACACACACACAAACAACAAATTCTCATCTACAATTCATCTCGATAAAGAGCTTTTTTCCTCTTCTCCCAAGCTTTATCTAGATAATTGGCTAATTTATATGTTTCATATGTGTCACGATCTGTCAAGTGTGTGGCGAGGCTTGGACCCAAATGCAGTTTAGAAGTAATTTATTAAAAAACAGTCTTACACAAAATGTCCTCCAGAAGGTAGCCAGACAGGAACGAAACACGGAATCCAACATACAGAAACAGCACGCAACAAAACACAATGATCCGACAAGAGACAAGCACAGAACAAGAACTAAATACACCAGGTAACGAGGACTAACACTGGACAGGTGACACAACAGGTGAAACAAATCAGGGTCGGGCAGAACAATCAAAAAGGCGGGAAACAAACAAAGATGGGAAGAAAGCTAGACAAGACAAGGGAGACAAGACAGACTACAAAATAAAACAGGAAACAGAACATAACAGAAAAACAAGACTACCACAATAAGACAGAAAAATACCAAAACCCTGACAATATGTGAACAGCCATCTCAGTCTTTGAGCATCATCCATATTTACCAAGTCAATCTCTGCTTTTATCCTACGAAACAAAAAATCACGCTGCTCACAATAAAAAGGACAATAGAAAACAAAATGGAACTCATTTTCTATATCATTCAAACAACACATGGGACAGATCCGTTTTTCCTCTTCTACATTAACATATCGTCCTGTTTCAACAGTCAAAGGTAAAACACCAGATCTCAACTGAGCACACAGAGATCTTTGCCTTTTTGACAAATTATATACAACATAATTCTCTGTGCCATATTCTGTTTTTTGTCATTACAAAAGTACGCAATTTTGGCTTAGCCCATATATCATCGGCCCACCGCTTTTTGTCTTTAGCAAACACAGATTCTTTAAACAAACCAATATTCAGCTTTTCATTATTAAGAAACAACTCACCAAAATCATAATCACAAAACAATTTGCATATGTCGTTAGACCAAGGACCAAGAGTGTGTTTATCCCAGAGAAATATTTTCCTTGTCAACCTATTTGCGTCCATATCTAATAGACGAGTCCATAACTGGGCCATACATATCTTCCAGCGAGCCTCACATGATTCCCATCCCATGTCTCCCACTATCGCCAATGTCGGGGTATATTTATGCACACCCAGAAAATATCTTATGGCACTATTTTGCACTAATTCACAATTAGATATATTCCTAAATCCTCGAACACCCACAATATAATCAAGTATAGGGTAGTGTAGATTGGTGAAGTGTTCAATAAATGTTTTTGTTGAGAAATTCTGTGTATATTAGTGTTACATTTTATCTTTCAAATAGAGGTTTAAAAACAAGCACATATCAGCCAAATATCGGCCAAAATAAATCGGCAGCATTTATCGGCCATCGACTGACCCTGATTTCTAAAGATCGGCATCGGCATCGGCCAGAGAAAACCCATATCAGTCGACCTCTACCACAATCCGGTCCACTAAATTATGATTGTACACACACTGACATTTCCATAAACACATCCTGTACCGAACATACTTGCAGATACACTTATATAGTTAATCACTTTGATTGAGGGTACTTTCATTCCCCTTCTTCCTCACTTTCTTATTTTTTTAAACAGATTTCATTTCACAAACATGCCTCATTTGCATGCATCTTTTTAGACCGCCACTGCCTGTTTGTGTGTGTGAAGTTAAACACACAGTCTGGTTTGCAGATCAGACAATGAGCATGATCACACTGTTTCAAGAAATATTAGAACAAAACCTAGCGCCCCACTCCCCCCCTCCTTGCGGAGCACAAACTCACTGGAGATCTCACTGACAGTTTTTGCTCCCCAGCTAAATGCTCACACAATTGATGAGTAAGCCATGATACAGAAATAGGGCTTTTTTCACGTCTTCTTTTTTTCTGTGTCACACATCTTGGATTCATGCTCTGCACGTTGCAAGCGAAACACAAACTGAGTCGCTGTCCTTACATTACAGAATGGAGAGGGTTTATTAACCCTAATACACAATTCACTGTGTACTGTAGATGCATTTAATCATGCCAACCTTGTTTTAAAGCTTTATTGGTATTTGATATCAGGCCTCTACGATCCTCAGCTGTAAATAAAGTGTAATTTAGCTGGGATAACATGCGATTGTGTTGTGCAGAAAGAGGCGTTACTGAAGAGAAGAATAATGACTATAGTTTGTTTGCCTACATAGTGATGTCGGAGTCCCTATAGTTTGGTAGAGCCAAAACTGGTTAGCCTGTAGGCTAGGCACTATGAATAAAATCCTCTATCATGGTACAAAATGATTGTGATCTGTGATTTTAATTCGCAATATAAATACATGGAACACATTTTGAAAATGAAGAAACTGCTAATGGATAAACAATAACCAGACAAAAATATGTGTTTTAGCTAATCTAGCTAATTAAATAATTAAGGTAGCATACTTTATTACATTGATACAAAAAAACGTGAAAATTCAACATGACCATAAAAAAAGTCCTGCTCATTGATCTGCAGCATTGCCCACAATGGTCTAATACACCCAGAGATGTTAAAGGCAATTTGGCAAAATCTCTTAACAGTTGACAGATTTATATTGTCTCACGATAAATATCATATGACCCAACCCTATCTTCGCAAATAGAAAATTATGAAAAAATAGAAGAAAAGAGAAAATAAATATTGTTCCTGCCACAAGATGTAAAATCAGATTTTGACCCAGTTTTTTTGCATTGATTAAAAAGAAAAATCATAATATTCCCATGACTTCCTTTTTTAAGTTTTTCTATGCTTGTCAGTACCAAGTACAACTGGGGCTGACACAACTTGGAATGCAATCATTTTTTCTGTCTGTCACAGAACCCTGTCATGACACAAACGTCAGCATTCTTTGCAAATTTAATGAAACATAGATCTGAGTGTAATGAGCTGTTATGGGAAACAGGTGCACAGTAATGCATGTTATTGTGAGCATGATGAGGATGATGACAACTACAGAGCAGATAAAAGCTCTTCAAAAAATGATTTCCTTCTATTCTGCTCTCTCTATTTCTTTCTTTCTAATTCCGTTATTTTTCTTCTCCTTTCTGTTTCACTCAGTTATACTAACAAAATTATCAAAGGGGAAAATATAAACACATTACTTCAGCCATCAATCAGCAAGGCCAGGTAGAACTAATTGCATTAAGGGGGTTAGATAAACCATTTCCCACAGAGTGTGGCATCATTTGGATTTTCCATTAGGGTCACCTTTCCCACAACACCTAGCTTATATTGATGGAACTCTGGCATCAAATAGAAGCTGAGGGGGAGAGCGAGAGGGTCCCAAGTGGGAGACGCCTAAATACGTCAATTTTTTATTGTGCCTTTGCTTAAATTTGATATATGAATTATGCATTTCCTATAAAAAAAGATGGGATTTTCATTTGACTGCTTGCTTTACAAAAGCAGCATAAATGATGCACCACTGTAATTAGCAGATGTTGCTACTGTTCAGATGTCTGTCTTCTCACTCTTTCTATATTGTGGTTCTCTAAGTCTCCTTCTCTCTATACGCCCAAATTGCCCTTCTTCCCTTTCATCTTACAACCTGTCATCTGTGCCTATCCTAATTACAGCAGTTAATTACACAGCATTTCCAGAGCCCAAATGGATTTGATCTGCATTGACCTTGTATTATTTGCGCATAAAGACATGAGGGAAAAATCCTTTTTCTGCACCACCCGTTGGAGTTTTCCTGCCTTTTTCTGCCTCAGTGATTCATCAGTTTCTCGTGCATTTAAACTTCTAAACGTGACATCTTGTACAGCGCTGTGAACAGACACTTACATATACATACATAATGCAGCCAGGGTACAAATATTACTGTAACTATTTGCCATATTAACTAGCAGTTAGGCATAATGATTTACTGCTATCCACATGCAAACAGAATCTGAGGGCATCACGTGAGTCTGGAACATCAATACAGATACAATCAGAAACAAAAGCTCCCTTTGTAACCACATGCAGCTACAAAACAGACACACACAGACACGCACACATCTTCATTTTCCGTGTGTGTGTGTGTGTGTGTGTCACAGTGGTCAGTATCAGGGGAGACTCCGCAATCAGTAATATCAGTACTTCAGTAACCTCGCAACAGGAGACAGAGGGCTATTGATTTGTGGGTATGCTTAATGTTGCTTTCTTCTGATCCAACAAACACACACACACACACACACACACACACACACACACACACACACACACGTTCATCTAGGGAAACACATATACAGCAACTGAGTCATTTATAGAACAAATATTGGATAGATTGCACTGTTGGTGCCATGTTTCCTTTATTTCTCATGAAACAAGTGACAAGATTGTCTGCACATGATGTTGCAACAGAGTAGTCCAGTGAATCATAACTGGTCTCACTTTGTATTATGTGTCTGTTATATACTCTAACTATAAATTATAGGCTTTAAAAATCATGACCGAACTATAAACTGGTGTCATTTATATATTGAGGAGCACATTTTGTCAAACATTTACGGCTGCAACTAGGCCTAATGGTAACCTATTGGTTATTTTTTTTTCAAATTAATGATAGTAAGAACGTTGTCATGAATGCCCATCACAAGTTCACAGAGCCTAAATTGCTTGTTTTGTCCAACCAGCTGTCTAAAATCAATAGGAAAGCAAGGTAGAATTCTTCATCAGTGTTGACATATCAAGTATCAGGCTATTGCAATTAATAAGCTCTATTCTTTCATCCACCATTTCCACTTAATAATTTGAGGCAAACCACTTTTATTGTACCATTCACAAGTTACGTCTCTGCCCTCTATGACTCAATCAATTATCAAAGACCGACTGTCAAAAAAATGCAACGCAAAAGCTGCCTGCAGGAGGGTAAAGATGAATCATCTGCCTGGTGACGATTTGAGCCTCTACCCTCTATCTAGTAATCTGATGAATGTATAAGGCATTTGAACCGTGAACAGTTGACTGATATGGCCTCTGTTGAAAACTGCAGTGAGGCTATTGCATCAAGCCGTGTTACACCATGTGATCAAACAGAAGTGTTTGAGTAACCAAAAAGAAGACTTAACCATACTGATGCATATGAATTTGACCAGATTAGAGTCATCGCACTGTAGATCTGCAATAGATTAGATAACTTCCACAAAGAAAGAAGTCGCACTTCCTTTCACTTTAGTTCTTTAACCTTGTTGTTGGTGATCACACTTAATGCTTCAATGAGTCTTCATCAGAGCCATTAAGTTACTTCATCATCCGTCTCCTCGGGTTGACTGGATAATTAAACTGCCATCTTATTAAATCTTTAGTAACCTCTGCTCATTACTCTGAAGAGGTACATCCATTATGTACTCTGTCTTTATATGCCTCCTACTAAAAAGGCGTTTAGTTCATGGGGTATAAAGGCCCAGCATGGGAGGAATTGTTTACTGGTATTGATTTTACACACTGAATAAACGTGACGACCAAATGGTTAATTTTATGTAAAAGTGCCCTTTATCCACTCGTACAGCTCATTTTTGCACTATTATATGTATTACAATCACAAATACTCAAACTGGGCCAATTAAAACCTGATGATAGCCCTGTAAAGCAAGTGAAGGGATCATCAGCAAGAATGTCTGTTCAAAATTTCTTGGCAATCCAATGAGATATTTCCGTCTGGCCATCCCTAGAGCCATGCTACTGGCAGGTACCTGTATATCTGTATTGTAATCTCAGCAGAGAGAGAAGTTTCAGTTAAAACATTTTTCTGAACTATGTTAGTGTATGTGTCTTGACTTGACTCTTTGTAGAAAATTTAAATGACAAGTTTGATGTGCACATACAAGTAAGTATGTGGGTTTCTGTGGTTATTTTGCAACAGTCTGGTGGTGGTTACACAAAATTTAACCAGTGTATCAGTTGTGCGTAATTGTGGCTTGACAGTGCACAACATCACTCTAATTAAAGGCTCAGGTGGAACAGACACATGTTGCCTTCAAATGGCTGTAAATCGAGTCACCAGAGTAAAGGAAGTGCCTTCTGTATAGGCTATTAACTGTGGGGGATTAAAGAGCTAGTAAGAATCATCATTAATCTTTATTCTGCCTCATTGGCATTGATGCTGTAATCGGAATACAACTTTTTTTCCGCCTGTGTAATCACATGGTTGGAAAATGAGCAAAACATAAACAAAAGGATTTGTGGGATTTTAGAGAAGCTTATATGTGTGTACCTTTTCCAAATAAAGTAACTGGCACAGTCGAGAGAACAACCTCAATGCACTGTGCTGCTTCCCTCTCTTTGTTCTGACTGTGTGTTAGTCATGCTATGTCTGTCTTGTCCATGTGTTTACACTGGCATATGATCTGTGTTCAGTGAGACTGTCAGTGTCCCTCTCTGTTCCCTGACACCCATGTAAGAGGCTGTGACTGGCTAATGGGTTTTGACAGGGCAGAAAATTGATCAAGTGCCAGATCAAAAGCTCAAAGCTAGAAGGGTGTTAAGTAACAATTCTGGGTGATAGTGAGTGTGCTATATCAAATTAGAGCTCTAGTACCAAGACCAGGAAACAGTGTGGTGCACACATCAAAAGCACATTACTGGAGTCATGTCCAAAATGTAATTATGTACAGAAGGCTTGTGTAGTGAGCAGGGAGAGCCTGGTTTTAAGAGAATCAAACCAGCTTCCAGAGGCAGTCTGACCATATGCTCTGACCTCCTCATAGAGAGGGCAAGGAAATCTATGTGGGGATAACAAACTAAATCAAAATATTGTTTTTTCAAACATTTCAAGGACTGTGGTCTTGTGAATAATGGATGCATGGTACAAGTGCACAATATGTGGCAGTGGCGTAGGCAGAAATTGTGTTTTGGGTCGGCTAGTACAAACGTGAGTTCTTTTCCCAGAAAAAAAGGACTTAGAAGTAGAAAAATGACAAACATCAGACAAATTGAAAAAACACCAACACTTTTTCTTTGCAACATTTTGCATTACAAAGGCAATCACAGCAAAACACTGTCAACACGCTCAACCAACAAAGCTCAGTCTATAAAGGCTTTACACAACAGTATAGGCAAAAACCTGTCTATTATATCCTATTCAGGCTATAAGTATATTATATATTTTATATATATATATATATATATATATATAAGTTTTTTCAATCAGGAAAGAGCCCACTCAGACAAACTCTCCTCCGCTGGGGAAATGTCTGCACATTTTACAGAAACGTGTATCCTTATTCACAATGTATTCCAACCAAGAAAACTGTCCATCCCATTTTGATAAGAAGCTCCTCCTTTAAATAACACATTAAAGAACTTTGTTTAGTCATTGTTGCGGTGGTAACATTACAGTATATTGGCTGAAAAGACAGCTAGCTAGCTGGCTGAAGGCAGCCCAGAGAGACTGCCTGTCGGAACCATAGCAACCAACTATGTTCCGGAGGTTTCCTACAGCTTGTATCACAATCCATTCTCACTCCGACCTCATAAAATACAGACGTTTGGACAGTGGCTGTCAGTGTCTGAAGCGACAAAAAAGCACCCTTCAGCATGGTTGTAGAACGTACCGGGGAGAGTAGCATCTACACGGGGTTTAGCGAGTAGCCTAGTATGTAAGGGGGAAATTCCACGTAGGGATGTTGGTCAGGGTGGTGGATGGGTCAGACACAGGACTTTCACCCAGGAGACCGGGGTTTGTGTCCCGCATGTGTCTTTAACTGTCCCGTTATTGCTGCGTGTCACGGAATCCACTTTCTTCTTTAACCGTCCCGTTCTTCCCGCGAGTCACGGAAACGTAAGCCAACTCGCAAGCTTTTCCTTAACCTAACTGTGTCAAAAGGGACGCCAATAGTCCCGACCAAGCATGTTTAGTTAAAGCACGTTATATGACGCTAAAGGAGACTTTTAGCGTCAATAACAACGACAAAGGCACCTGACCAAGTGTCCGTATTTTACGAGATAGGAGTGAGAATGTGTTGTGTGTCAACAGTTCCGTTTTAATCAGAAGACTGATTAAATATACACAAGTCAACAATATTTCAAGTTTATATTTATTTATTTTCTTACATAGCCTACATTTGAATATTTTTCATAACAAAAGAGGCTGGATGGGCCAGTGAGTAAAAAGTGGGTGGGCCAGTGCCGCCCAGGCCCATTACTGGCTATGCGCCTGATATGTGGCAATTGACTGATATCTTCATCGGCAAGAGACCGTGGCTGTCACGGTTGGGAAAGTGAAGCAGTGCATTATCAGTAGGTGCAGTGGGCCTGGCTTTAAACATGACAAATCAATTTACTTCTTTTCCACATTTTGTGTGGGAGTTGGGTGATCTCCTGTCAGGCAGGTCAACTGGTTTGAGGTCCCTGTGGTGTGTTCCTCTTGTTTGCTGTGATTAAAAGTGTGGTTTTATTATTATTTTTCTGTAGTAGGTCCTAAGCCCCTTCATAATAAATCTCTGTCCGTCCGAAAATATTATTAAATATTATTTACGTTCTCTAAGATGTGAACATAGCACAGCTGCTGTCGGAAAGCTTCATTTGCACCCCCAGAGAGACGCTCTAGAAACGGCAGCTTACTTCATTGGTTTCAGAAGCTAAAGGTCCAGTTCTGTTTCCTTTGTCCAGTTTATAACTTAGCGTTACAGTTAGTCTGCTGCTTAAATGTCCGACGATATCAGCTGCAGTGATTACCGTGCGCATGGAAATGTTTACAAGCAACATCTCTAATCATTAATAAATTGTTACAAATAACACTTAATACAATACATAATTTAATAAGCAGCATTGCCTACATGGACTGTAGAGGCAGTGAAGGGGCAGTGAAGTGTCAATGCCGGTCTCTCAATCAGAGAAAATAATTAATTCAGGAGGGTGGAGGATTTTAAGCCTACACACGGATTCGGATGAAGAGCTGATCCACGCATCAATGACAAGAGTGAGTTTGGGTGTATATAATATACTGTATATATTTGTATTGTTTTTCATACTAACATTTATAGTGTTTTACACTAAAATAGCCTTATAGGCTATATATATATATATATATATATATATATATAAAGCCATACTGTGTATGTATATTATAAATGTGTGTCTGTTAAATACCACAAATAATAAAAATGTACGACCCCTGTACATTCTTGTCACATTATGCCATGTTGTTAACTGAATTCAAAGTAAAGTTGTCATGAACACTGTTCTGCTCATATAACAATGAACAGCTAATGCAGTTCTGCCGCACGTCCTATTTAATTGACGTCGCTTTTAAACGACAGCTTGAAGGCAAAGATGTCTCATGTTTGATGCCTGTTGCTCCGACTCCTCTCTCTTCGAGTCACTTTCTCGACTCCTTGGCTCAAATCTCCTGTGGGTGGGACTTAGGGCTGTGCAATTAATCAAAATTTTAATCACAGTTACGATCTTGGCTCCTAGTTATCACAAAAACAGAATAATCGAGAAAAACTAATATTTTGCACATTACGTTTTGCAAGTAAACTCTTATTTTGTCAAGGGTATGTTGGCCTTCCCTGCTGGTTTGATAGATATTGATCTGACTATACACACAACGTTTTAGTGGATCAACATAAGCCTCAATAAGCTTACCAATGTCTACGTTTGTGCTTTTATTTTATTATGTACATAAAATTAACTTGCAAATCTATGGATTTTGATTGTTTGTCTCTGTGTGCTTGTGTGTCTACTGCTTTATACGTAATAAGGGACATCACTATACTACACTAAACTTTGCGAAGTGTTTACCCTTTTATATTTAATGTTTCTCCAATTTGAGCATAAATTAGCTACACTAGCTTTGATTCATCAGATCTCCCTGCTAATGAATGGCAGAATCATAATGTACAGTATGACTCAAAATCAGTTTTACCACGATTAAGCCTGCAGCCCTGCAGCAATGTGTTGGAACAGCCTGTGTTGTTGATAACCCTCCAGAGACCATCAGGCTGTCAGCAGCCTTCTTAACCTGCTACTAATTAAGTGATTACACCAAAAAGAGTCCAACCAAAAAGAGATTTCACAATGAGAGGCTCTGAGACTTATTTAAAGGTGCCCTGCCACACAAAACCGTTTTTACTAGTATTTTTTTGAAATATGTTAGGTCCATATGTGTTTGTGTTATGTCATGAATGTGAAAATGCCCAGCTCCTCTGTCAGCTCTAGTCACTGAAAAGAAATAAGCCGAGAAATCAGGCCAATTACAAAAGCTGGTCAGTCTGACGTGGTGTTGCCTGAGCTCATTACTATTCATGAGCTCTCCCAGTTGCGCTGGGTAAAGGATGCTGATAGCGAGGCTCTCATTGGCTAGCTGTTAGCCAATCAAGTCAAGCAGCTTAGCTCGTTGAATATTAATGAGAACTGGCACAAATCTTTCTGCAGGCTTTATATACCATGCTAGAATGGCTTGAAACAAGGTAACCAAGGCATTTTCTCCACAAAAAATGTTACAGAGTCCATGGTAGAACTTGAAATACGTGTGGCAGGGCACCTTTAAATCTCCAGTGACACAGTTTGTTCCAGAAACTCTGATACACCTTGAATAATGCTAATATACTTCTAGAAAAATGTCCTATGCCAGCAGCGAATGTATTTCGTCAGTTCAGTCCCATGGATGCTGTGTAGAATCTGGATCGGGCCGAATTTTTCTGTCCGAACCCGGCCCGCGTCTGATAGAACCGTGACAGGCATCAAGAGATTTATGTCCGAGCCCGACCCGAGCCCAACACCGTCACCATCATTCAGGACTTCTAAGTTGGCAGCTAAACCAAAATGTATTCACATGCTGCTTTGAGGCTAAACAAACCCATAAGACACAAGTTAAACAAACATGTTGACTTGTTCAGCAATGGTAGATATTTCCATGTTGCTGAGTTTCTTAAAGTTTGGCTTGAATATTGTTTCACTTGGTTAGTAACAATTCAGAATCCAATGTAGTACCTGGTTGAGTCAATGAAGCAGCACGTCACCACAGAAACCGGACAAACAGCGGGATAGAGCAATTAAGACGGGCCTTGACAAACGTTAACGAGCTCTTGGCTGAGCCCCCCCCCCCTGCTGCAGAGCTTGTTAAACCTTGAGTGTGTGGGCAAATAGCCCGCTAATGAGCCAAATCTCCAGTATATAATCAATTAATCTCTTTGACGAGGGTACGGAGAAAGGAGGACAAGGCTTATGAACAAGTTGGAAATGAGAGGACTTGACTGATATTGTTTATCATGTAATTTTTCGTTGGACTTGTGGTCTTTTCTTTCCCTCTGGCAGCCATACAGAACTCAAAAGAATTTCATTTACACAATGAGGACAGTCACAGTAACAGTAACACGCGTCTAGTGTAACATATCTCTGATCATATATCATTATAGCATTGTGTTAAATCATATTAAATGAAAGTAATCAACAGCAGTTTTACACCTATGACCCCTTTTGTTTTGAAATAGCAGAAGCATCATTTTTTGTTGACATCTAAACTTTCCTCTTCCACTTTTCTCAGAGCATAAATTCTATTTATTTAGCAGATAAACAAGTACAAACCACTGTTTTAAACGGATGCTTGAAAGTTTAACCTTTCATCTCCAGAATGGGTACACAGACCACTGAGGCAAGACATACTGTAAAACCTACATTATCTTTAGATGGACTTCTCACTTAAAAAGAGCAATAGGACTTAGATTGGGCCAACTTCATTCACTGTCTCTGTCCAATCAGTTTTATTCCCTCCTTTGCTCCCCTCCTCTACCTTCCTCTTCCTCTCCTCATCAAGCTTTTGAGTGATATTAAACATTAGTGCGGATTAGACTGAGCTGTTAGTATGCAGTGAGCTGCTTTTCGGCACTCAAATAATGGATTCCGTCTGTCGTTTCCCGTCTCTTTCCGTCTTTCTCACTTTTATAGCTGCATCAGGTTTTATGTGAAGCGGTTGTCATATTCACCTCATTTAAAGCTTTATTGCGTAACTTTTTGATATTAATTAATATTATTATTATTAATATTAATTAGTTACATTCAAGCCATTGCCAAAAGAGTTGATACAAAGCTAATTAAGACTATCATCTCCACAAAACTCTCTCTGTATTTCAGAAACTCTAGTGAAGAAAATTACCTGTTTTGAAGAGTCCATCATGTTTTTTTAATTCTCCGTGTCCTCCTTGGCTACTAGCAACTGTGTTGAGGAGGGGTGGGGGAGGTGCGCGATCACGTAAGGCTTGTATTATGTGGACGTGCAGACAGTTTTGTTGTCATTACTTAGAATTCCTCATGAGGTCGACAGAAACTACGCACTATAGCTTTAAGCTCAAGAGACTTGGAATGTACAGGATGTTGGCTAATGCAGCACAGGTTATCTAAGGTTGAATTAGTTTTACTTCAGCCACATAAAGAAATCCATCGTCATTTTTTCTTTCTGGTATTAAAACAACTGAATAAGAATGAAAGTTTTACAATGAACTATCTCAAAAAAATGTAGGCTATAATAAAAAATGTAAGTGCTATGCAGTTGCCAGTAGCTAATTGCATTTTGAACATGGGTGTATCATTTGGAAATCAAACTTCTCAACTTGCATGCAGCGGTGCTTGTAACATTTAACTGAAATTTAAGAGGGACTTTTTACTTAGTACTTAGTTTCTGATGGCTTTACAGTAGTTGGCTGATGATTTTGCACAAAAAATATAAGTTATTCCCAGAAAATGTGAATAAATGTTACTTAAAATTAGACTTAAAATCATCCAGATGCATACACAGTAGTAGTGTGTTCCCCTTGGTTCGGTTTCTTTTCACACATGGGAAAAAATATTCAGAATTTCAAACCACACGATAACGTTCACTCCACTTGGTCAGACATTGGTCAGATATGTCTGGGACACATCTGACCAATAAGCGGCAAGGGAGCAAGAAAAGGAAAGTACAGGAAGAAGGTCCTGTGTTTCACTCTGCCTGTGTCTGTCTCTAACATTTTTGCAGCTGGTTTGACTATGGAGATGCGAGTGACAACAAGCTTCCACAGTTTATGTGCTCTGCTGCATTGCAGATTGCAAAGCAGACCTGACAAAAGGGGCCGTTTAGCTCAAACTTGCGGAGTAAACCTGGTAGTTGGTAGGATCACGTTCTCACCACAAAACAAAGCGTACCGAAGCATACCAGAGTTTATTTGTGACCTTGCGACCTCGGTCTGGTTGTTTTGGTCCGTGTCTGAGTGCGATAGCTGTGTTCACACCTGCCTGAACAAACTGCACCAAGGGGGTAAATGCTCATGGGTTCGGTTCAAATAAACAAGGCACATGTGAAAACGCCCTAAGTATATTATGTCACTAGTACCACCATACTTTTTTTTTTAAAGATTATTTTTGGGCATTTTAGGCCTTTATTTGACAGGACAGCTGAAGACAGGGTGCCCGTACCTTTGTACTTTAACCATGTAAAAATACTGGAATACCAATAAATGTCTTTTAAATTTTACTTGAAACTGCATTGATAATATGATCAGCCTCCCCGGTAAAGTCTACTCCAAGGTGCTGGAAAGGAGGGTTCGGTCGATAGTCGAATCTCAGGTTGAAGAGGAACAATGCGGATTCCGTCCTGGTCGTGGAACAACGGACCAGATCTTTACTCTCGCAAGGATCCTGGAGGGAGCCTGGGAGTATGCCCAACCGGTCTACATGTGTTTTGTGGATCTGGAGAAGGCGTATGACCGGGTGCCCCGGGAGATACTGTGGGAGGTGCTGCGGGAGTACGGGGTGAGCGGGTCCCTTCTCAGGGCCATCCAATCTCTGTACGACCAAAGCGAGAGCTGTGTCCGGGTTCTCGGCAGTAAGTCGGACTCGTTTCAGATGAGAGTTGGCCTCCGCCAGGGCTGCGCTTTGTCACCAATCCTGTTTGTAGTATTTATGGACAGGATATCAAGGCGTTGTCGGGGTGGAGAGGTGTTACAGTTCGGTGGGCTGGGGATCTCATCGCTGCTTTTTGCAGATGATGTGGTCCTGATGGAATCATCGGCCTGTGACCTTCAGCACTCACTGGATCGGTTCGCAGCCGAGTGTGAAGCGGCTGGGATGAGGATCAGCACCTCTAAATCGGAGGCCATGGTTCTCAGCAGGAAACCGATGGAGTGCCTTCTCCAGGTAGGGAATGAGTCCTTACCCCAAGAGAAGGAGTTCAAGTACCTTGGGGTCTTGTTCGCGAGTGAGGGGACAATGGAGCGGGAGATTGGTCGGAGAATCGGCACAGCAAGTGCGGTATTACATTCAATTTATCGCACCGTTGTGACGAAAAGAGAGCTGAGCCAGAAGGCAAAGCTCTCAATCTACCGGTCAGTTTTTGTTCCTACCCTCACCTATGGTCATGAAGGTTGGGTCATGACCGAAAGAACAAGATCCAGGGTACAAGCGGCCGAAATGGGTTTCCTCAGGAGGGTAGCTGGTGTCTCCCTTAGAGATAGGGTGAGAAGCTCAGTTATCCGTGAGGAGCTCGGAGTTCCTTTGCGTCGAAAGGAGCCAGTTGAGGTGGTTCGGGCATCTGGTAAGGATGCCCCCTGGGCACGTCCAGCTGGGAGGAGGCCTCGGGGGAGACCCAGGACTAGGTGGAGGGATTATATCTCTAACCTGGCCTGGGAACGCCTCGGGATCCCCCAGTCGGAGCTGGTTAATGTGGCCCGGGAAAGGGAAGTTTGGGGTCCCCTGCTGGAGCTGCTACCCCCGCGACCCGACCCCGGATAAGCGGATGAAGATGGATGGATGGACTGCATTGATAAATATTGTTATATAAACAATGATTCATAACTATGTGCATTGTGAAAGGAAAGGGGTCACTTGTAGAGATAAATGCACAGAATTATGAACCAACTCTGCAGTTTCTCTCAACTCTACAGAGCGTTTTAGTATCTTTCAGCTAATTGTTTTGGTATTCTGGCCCGCTGTCATCAACATTGTTTCCAGCACCAGCAGGCTCCTGGTGAACACTGTATACTACCGGACCGGCACTAAACATCAGCAGACAAAGGTAGCGACCAGCCGATGAACATAGTGGAGCTAAAGAGCCAGATATTTCACTCAGGAGTTGGTGGAGATTAAAACGGAGCTCAAAGGAGATTAAAATTGAATTTACATTTGACCTAAATAAATGCTAATGTTGCTCCATGTATGCTATATATGTTAACAACGCCATAAAAACTTTATAAGGTGGTACTATGTCATGTTGTGTTTACAGCTTGTTGTGATTTGCAAATTCTGAACAACGGACATGGAAGATACACCACACACGTACGGTCTTTTAAAAAAATGCCCACTTCAGCTGCACTGTGCCACAGCTCATCTCATTTCAGTTTATCAACATCACTGACACAGCAGATGTGCCAGTGATGTGATTCATGTTTTTTTTTGCATCATCTTAAGAAGTGACAAGCAAGACCTCTTATCCGCTCATTGTTTGTGCATTGCGCTGTATTCATGTGTTAAAAGTTAAAAGCCTAAACTCTATAGTGGGGGGGAGCATTTAATCAGTGTAAAAAAAAGGAGTCAAAGCGCGGGAATGGATATATGTGCTTTGATACAAAATGTAAGAGGGTGAGGAAAGGGTGAAACCGAAGGAGAGAGTGAGAGACAAAGGGGAAAACGGGGATTAAATGGATGAGAGCACACGCTTTGTTGGGCTGCTATAGTGCTGGCATCCGGTTCCATACTTATCCCGAAGGGTTAGACTGCTTCACTAATGGACACGGAGACAATTGATCTCTACAGTATTACTGGAACGCATGTCATCAGGCTGCCAGGCCCACTCACACACAGATGTACAGATTTTACATACTGTACACAAAAAATACATGCAAGACACATTCATTGCTCCATACACTATTTATTCATATATTCAGCCCCACACATCTATCCAGAGAAGGAACAAAAAGAGCTGCAGAGTATGTACTATCTGGAATTGAACACGCATGCAAGGAATCAGTAAAGCTATCACAACAATTCCTGGTTGCTGGCAGGCTTCACTTAGACGCTGTATGTACATAATTCAAGGTGTCTAAAAATAGCCTTAAGATGTAAATAATGCAGAGGGGCCATTAAATAGGGCTAAAACAAACGCATTGAGGGAGGAAGGGAGAGAGACAGGATGGACGGTGTATTTGAATGAATGGAAATTAGTGGGAATGTTATGTGAGTAGTTTGTCTATACAGTGCATCTAAGGGCCCTATCTTGCAACCGGCGCAGCGCAAAGCCCGACGCAAGTGTCTTTGCTGGTTTAAGACCGACGCAGTTGTCAATTTCCCGTCCAGCGCCCACGTCGTTTAAATAGCAAATGCACCTGTGCCCATCTGTGCGCCCATGCACCGTGCTGGTCTTACAGGGAGGTGTGTTCAGGTGCATTCTTGGCGTATTGCTATCTTGTGGCAGCGGAAAGCGATCACGACCAACAAAAACCTGGTCTAAAGTCAATAACGCAGCATTTCATTGTTATTTTAACAGCGTATTAGTAAAATGTGTCTAGGCTTGTGCACAGCGCGCACAGTATGCTTGTTACACACACGAGCAGCAGCACACAAACATGCAAAAGATTAAAAATATTACAATGTGAAATAGTATTATGATATGATCTACACATGCACATTCACTTCACGCACGAGCAGATCAGTTTCTTCTCCTGAAAATCTCTCCTTCCTGTTTAGCAAATCCACCATCATAATAGCAATGCACCAAGGTACAAATGCGCCTGGCTTTTAAAGGGAATGGGAGATGACACTCTGATTGGTTTATTGCAGGTTACGCCCAAAACACACCTATGATTAATTAAAGGACAATTCCGGCGCAAAACGAACCTAGGGGTTATTAACAGATGTGTATCCACTCTGTCGCTCTCTGGGACATGTTTTCATGCTAATCGAATGAGTTTGGAGCTTGAAAGATGCTAACACGGACCGTTGATTAGCTTACAACACTAGTATTCGGGGCACAGGGAACGTAAAAACAAATCGCTATTTATACCACTAAAAAGGCTCAAAATATCACCAAACTTCAACAGTAGCATAATGAGGGTCCCTAAATGTTAACCGAAGCATTGAGAACTTTGTAAGTGTACAGACAGTTTATTGAAAAGATAGATTATACAGACACTCGCGTTCATGTTTACATGCCGCCGCCGTCTTGAAAACCAGCCATGACTTACAGCTGGCGATGCAAACTAAAATCAAAAGCAATTTGCTCAATATATCTGAAATAATCGCACTCTGCATAACTTGTCTAGTGTACTTACTCAGTGGATAACTGTCCATCTGGTCCCTCCGGTCTGGGTCGCCGAAAAAGTTTCAAGTACAGCCCTGTTTATCAGAGAGGGGAAATCTTCAGACTGTACAAAACACTGCGTCTCTTGGGCATCGCGACGCAACAGGTCCCACTCCTTGCAACAAAGACACTCCTGTTCGGTGGCCATAGCTTCACAACGTCCGCAGGTACACCACCAGTTTCCTGAAGTACGAGGCTGTGTTGCGGCATTGACTACCGGTAGCGCTCTCTCGCACTCGCTTGGAAATCCAATTATCGGATTTCCAAGCGCATTATATAAAAATATGACTTTTTAACCGGATGATGCAAACTGATAATATTCTATTTTTTAAATATCTAATATCTAAATTAAAGAAAAACTGTGGCGGCGCATAGTCCTGCTGCGCTCTGGCAGCACTACACCCCTGGACACAAGGTTACAGACATAACGACCATTCCCTGACTCACGATTGAGGTAATTTCAGTCATGCCTGAAAACACTGATGACCTGGCTCTGTGCATGTACAAAAACTCATTTGAATCTGGCTACTCTAAATCTGCTATAGCTCTCAATTGCCTATTCAAGCTTGATTTAAAGTTTCAAGCAGCCAAGATGGAGGTCTGAAAACAGGCAATCCCAATTATCTATGTGCAGTATGTAGAACAAAGTGATTAAAACTGGTATTTGCACTTGCACCAACATTAATTCTCACTTGTAATATTTCTTAGAAGATTCAGTGCAATTTTCTGTTAAACATTTACCAGAAATAATTAGACTGGAGTGGACTGGTAAAGTTATCTAAGCAGAACATAGCCAACCTGAGCTAGACTACACTGGCTGAGCTAAACAGGGCTCAATATTGTACATAGTACAAACGTCCAGCTGGAGGTCATTTATGTGCATCGATCCAGGAGACTTTATAAAAAAGAAAGACGCAAAAGCAGCAGCTACAGTCTTTTGTCAGTGTACACACTGTATCCAATCAGCCACAGTATGGCTGGGCACTCAATAGAATTGGACAGCAGTCACAGCCACTATGCACAATCATGTGCGTAAAATTGGAAGAAAATAGACTTTAAGCTTAAAAAGATGCTTGGGGTCACAGTAACCAGCGATTATGCAACCAATGTATATGGATACATCAGTTAAAATAATCTGTTTTATCAGATGGATATGAGATAGAAAGCTGAAAACTGCAGTTGGATCACATACTGCTTAGACGAGGTATAAGTGGAGGTGAAATTGACAGGTAGAGAAATTCCCCTCCATTGCTTATTTTGGTTTTTGATTTATCCCCTGATTGGAGCATTGTGCTAAGGCTTTGTTTATTCCTAAGTGCCTCATGGACCTGTGCTGCTTGAGCACCGTGACCATAACCGCCAGATAAATACATCATCAGATTGTGCTATAAATAGACCCACTGCTGCCTTACACACGCACACACACACACACACACACACACACACACACACACACACACACACACACACAGAAACACGTGTGTACATACGGTTCAGTATCTCACACAACTGGGAGACGTAAGCACCGTTTTTGCACACAAATGCTCCACATCAACTGCTGGAGCAAAACACATTAAAAAACATCAAACGCAGAGTTACGTTTCCTCTTCTCCTGCCAGCAGATGCCTCCCACAGAATTTGTGTGTGTGTGTGTGTGTGGGGGGGGGGGTCTTTGATTGCATTCTGAAGTGTCATTCTTAATGTCACTTGTTTTTCAGTTTTTTTTTTTCAATCTTTTCATTTTTGACGGGAGGGGGGTTTCAGCCTGCTGTTCCGAAGCCTGGCATCACCACAACGCTAGTATACGTTAATATCTTCCATGAGTTCACACTGATCTCCAAAACAGCAAATATGTTAGCTCTGTTTCTCTCTGCCGTTGTTTTTTCACATGTAATGGGTTGGTTACAGTTAACTTGGTCTATATCGGCGACATTTCAATTCCGGGATAGTTGACCTTCCGCTTTCTTTGTGTTAGCATTTTAAACTCTGGTCGATTTATGAGGACTATGGTAACTGCTCCTCAGATCTCTGCAGGGTAAATCTAGACAGCTAGCTAGACTGTCCATTCTGAGTTTTCTGTTGCACAACTAAAACAACTTTTGAACGTACACATGTTCCACCAAAACAAGTTCCTTCCTGAGGCTATTTTGCAGAGGCATCATTGCTCTTTTGGCACTCAGCTAACGTCAATGTCAGCTAATTTCAACTATCATAGCTAACGCTAAGCTCTATGTGAAAATCAACAGCAGAGAGAAACAGACTTAATTGTGTTTTGGGAGTTCCAGGTGAACTCGTTAAAGCCATTGCCGTAGATGTACGGTAAAGTCAAGCAGTCAGAGTGTGCATGAAGAAGAGGGGCTATTCACAGATGGGTCCCTTGTGTTTGAGAGAGAGAGGGAGAGTGGGACAAGGAGGGGTTGAGCAAATCAATGCGCTGCACACAGCTCTACAGTGAAATAAAATTTGACCTATTATAAATAGTACAAAAATAGAAAATCAATATGTGGTGGTCAATGTTGATAATGTATGGGAAACACTAAAGTGTCAAGTACTTTTGTATTAGTGTGGTCACAGCAGCTTACAGGTATTTTTTGAAAGAGTTTGGTGATGGAGGCCCTCCGGTTCTTCACACAAACACACCCCATCTCGATCATGTGTCTTGTGCTCTCTTGTGTCCACACCCTGCCCTTTTCCAGCAGTAGAAACAAGACTGATGTGTCCGTCTGAGTCACCTCAGTCCTCTCCCACTGGGTACTCCATGGTCGCACCTGACAGGCCACTGTGTGTGTGTGTGTGTGTGTGTGTGTGCGTGTGTGCGTGTGCGTGTGCGTGCGCATTTATCTGGTGAACTGAGGTGACGTGACTCAGACAGATGGACACTGAAATAAATGTTCCTTTACAAGATCAGCTGAGTTTCCAGAGCTAAGGTGAACTCAAAAAATCAAAAACATTTGAAAGGTATGGAAATTATAATTTCTTTATTTTTTAGCTTTGCCAGTGAATCGCCTCTCATAGCAAGTCACTGCAAGAATACTTGATTACAGTGAAGTACAATAACTTAGCTTTCTGTAAGACAAATATTGATCCATTATGTCTGACTTCTCTATTTTCAGTTCATTTTCAGTGATGAGAGCCATGCATCCATCTGTGTCAGTGTCAGTTTTGACAAAAAGATAACCCAGTTGAATTCTGTCTGGACAGATATATTTGTCAGAGTCCAGACCACACAGACGGTAACAGATGGGTAGAAACAGTGCTCTACACCAACTGTGGATTGGGTAATTAAGTTATGTTTTGGGAGAAATATGGCACTGTACTATCACTATGTCATCCTGATGTGGGAGTCATCACTAGACTGCAAAAACTTAACATGATTTAAGTTGCTGCCCTCATGCAAACGCCCTGAAGGTCTTTCAGAGGGCTAAGTATTATTGTAAAGGTCAGAATCCCATAGAGAAAGGAAATGCACTTGTGTTGTATAAAAGGACACACTGGTGTAATGGGTCCCAGCCTCAAGGGGGAGTAGCAAGGTTATTGACTGCTGCCTACAAATGGTAGATGTTGACATACAGCATATGTACACACAGTCATAGTGGATACACATAATGGACACGGAATGTACATCTATAAGTTTAAATATACATGTATGCAATCACACACCTACATTCTATATATTTTGAAGGGCACACATGCCGTAACAGTTTGCATAACTAAAGTTCCTGCCCAGTGTGGAGTATTTATTAGCATGACCAGCATCCATAGTCCTTTCACCCTGTCTGCTCTGTTCACACTTCATGGAGAAGAGATAAAATGCACACAAGGGCACACATGCACACCATGATCATAGGTGTACACGTTTCTGCGAATGCAGAGGGCAGTTGTGCACATGGATGGATTACCAAACGGGCCTACCGGGCTCAAGTGCCCCTAAACTAGAGCCTCTGCTTGAAGTCGCTGTCATTAACTTTGCATTTATTGTTGCCTAGGCAAAGGGCTTAGTCATTTATGTCAATGACAGTACCCTCCTGAAAAACTGAAGAAGTGGCCTAACTTCACTTTGAAGATGTCACAAGAAATAAACCATCATGATACATCAGAGTTTATCTCCTCAGTTTATCTATAGGACTTTAGAGGGACTGAATACTCCAACTAGACAGACCAATCTAAAACTGCATGGCTATGTAGTAGATTTTGTTGCAGAGGGGAATATTTGAGGTGCTGAGAATGCTGCCTGTTGAATAATGATCTTTGAAATATTATGCATGTCGGAAAACCTACATTGAGAATCTGTGCCCTGGGGCCCATTTTCTCATAATCCATATGTTTACGCATATCGACAGTTGTTGGTGGTAATGTAGCGTAAAAAGTAGAACTGGAACAGTAAGACTGCATGGCAAGAAAGTTTTTGCATGTTTTTTGAGGTTGGAAATCTATTGAACATGTTTGATATGTCTATATCAAATATATATAACGATATGCACAATGCAAAGTGGTATGGTAACAAAACGTCCTGTTCATCTTATTTTACTCACAAGTGATTTTGAGTTGCAGAATTGGTCACATCTGGTTTCTGTCATATTTGAGAAACTGTGGCGAGGAGGATCCTTAGCAAAGAGGAAAGGCTTAAATTGATTGGCTTTTCATTTTCAAGAACTTTTCTTCTTGAACAATCCCCTGGAAGGTGCACCCTTGATTTTTATAAGTGCTACTTACTACAAGCAGCACTTGCAAATGTCTAAAGAGTTTCTGTCACTGATTGAAACCTATCATATTAAGGAGCAGTGTGTCAGATTTAGGAGAATCTATTGGCAGAAATAGAATACAATGTTCATAACTTATGAATGAACTTATAATGTTTTCATTAGTGTATAATCACCTGCAATGTAATAATCATGTTTTCGTTAGCTTAGAATAAGCCCTTCATAACTACATAGGGAACAGGTCTTCTTCCACAGAATCTGCCTTTTTGTAATGCCATGTTTGTACAGTAGCCCAGAACGGACAAACCAAACAGCGGCTCTAGAGAGGGCCTTCTGCATCTGTTACCAGAAGGCCACTGCAGGTGGTAAATGCTAGAATGTAGTTACCGAAAGTCAACACGGGAATACTGTGCAAGGGTCAACGGTTCAACATGATTCAACAAACGGCTATTTGCACCCTGCTACAACGCAATGCTGTAGTTAATAATAAATAAATAAACGCAGCAATAATCACCTTTATAATTGATCATACATGAAGATGTGATCACCTCATAAGTAACTAGATGTAACCAGTTTTGTTCGGTGACTACTACCCTCACGCTTGAAAAGGGAGGGGTAAGCGGAGGGCTATTCAGTTGGTTGCAATCATAGACTGTATATAAAGATGGGAGGCTTTACAGCTCCCCAAAAGTGAAGCCAAAACATCTCGATCGCCCCCTGGTAGCTGGTTAACCCCGCCCCCCTCCATGTTAGCGGATGGGACTTGGGCCAAAGTCTTTCCCAAGATGGCAGCGCCAGTATCCAGGATATTTTGGCTTCACTTTTGTACAGGAAGGGGATACACTTCGTCCATCTTTATATACAGTCTGTGATTGGAATCTGCCACTAAATCGTACTGCACAATTTTGTTGTTGTTATAAGCACTTTCTGTGCATAAAGGTAAAATGCTAAGCTTATTTTTAGTGAAAATTGTTGTTTTAATGATGTCAAATCCTGAAGTAGCAGGTCCTTTTCAGACCAATGTTTAGTCACGTGTCAAGTCCCCCAGTCATCCCAGCTTAAGCCAGAGATATGCAGAGATTTGGCTACATCTTTATATTTGTCCATTTGTTAGCAACTTGACTTGCAGTAAAAAACTGTAAAAACAGTAAAAACTGACACAAAAACTAACAGAGCCAGCAGGAGCATTAGCAAAGCTGTGTCTGTCCCTCCTCCCCACTGAGAGAGTGGGATGGGGAATAAAGAAGCAGAGGAACACAGAAAAATAGAACCAAACACAAGGCTTGTGTGAGTCAGTGTTGAAAGAATGATTTGTTGTTACATTCAGTTAGCATTTGCTCCCAATACAGAAGACTACATGACAACATAACTGTGTCAGACTCAAGCTAAAAGACCACCAGCTTTCATAATTGATGCATTATTTTTTCAATGAATTTTGATTGACATTCAATTAATTCATCAATTGACATACCCAGCTACACATTCGTGACTCAATCATGAACATGTGCAAAGCAATCTGATGCACACTTTTTTGTTTGATCATTGAAAAAAAACATACAGGCCATTCCAGTTATAATTAGCCTGTCTACACGGTGTTTAATCCATTCCTTCTTTCAAGTTTTGTCATATTTTCTCCTCACCCAACACTGCATATGTACTTACTCACATGCCTATTCGAACGCCATGTTAAGTTCTGCTGCTGGCATTAAAGAAACCCACAGCACAGCTTTACTGTATAATACAGCAGTCACAACTATTGAAAACGTATACAGAAATCCTTAAAGTCAGACAAAAGAAAAATCAATAGCCCCATTTAGCAATCTCTTTATTCAATACAGTACATTCAGTGTGCCAGGCAGGCAGGCTGAGCACGTAGAATCAGACTCATACTAGGTTATCAAATATGCAGTAGATATACAGCAGGGGGGAGGAAAGAGAGATGGTGTGGTACTGAAGAGTGTGAAAAGAGAGACAGTCTGTCATTGTTTAAAGAAAGCATCATTTCTAAATCGGCTAGAGTACAGTGTGTTTGAATTATGTCACCTTTCAAATGCTAATCACATTTTGTTAAAACATAGTGTCTCACCTACAGTGCAGCTGTCACATCACTGTCATGTTCTGTAGATCTGCATATTCATTATGGTTATAGTATTAGTCATTTGTAGACAGACCATGTAGAGAGAACGTGTTTGAGAAATTACAAAGGGAGAGAATGTTACCGAGCACCTCCGAAGGTGCAGTTGGGATTACGGTGTAATTGAAGCTAGTGTGCCACCATTTAATGCCAAAACAAAAATTCTTTATACAGTTATTCTTTATGGCCATGCTTTGTCTTATACTAAACAAGAGGTTTACCAACAGTTTTTTTTTAAATATACAGTCAGGTCCATAAATATTGGGACATCGACACAATTCTAATCTTTTTGGCTCTATACACCACCACAATGGAGTTGAAATGAAATGAACAAGATGTGCTTTAACTGCAGACTTTCAGCTTTAATTTGAGGGTATTTACATCCAAATCAGGTGAACGGTGTAGGAATTACAACAGTTTGTATATGTGCCTCCCACTTTTTAAGGGACCAAAAGTAATGGGACAGATTAACAATCATAAATCAAACTTTCACTTTTTAATACTTGGTTGCAAATCCTTTGCATTCAATTACAGCCTGAAGTCTGGAACGCATAGACATCACCAGACGCTGGGTTTCATCCCTGGTGATGCTCTGCCAGGCCTCTACTGCAACTGTCTTCAGTTCCTGCTTGTTCTTGGGGGCATTTTCCCTTCAGTTTTGTCTTCAGCAAGTGAAATGCATGCTCAATCGGATTCAGGTCAGGTGATTGACTTGGCCATTGCATAACATTCCACTTCTTTCCCTTAAAAAACTCTTTGGTTGCTTTCGCAGTATGCTTCGGGTCATTGTGCATCTGCACTGTGAAGCGCCGTCCAATGAGTTGTGAAGCATTTGGCTGAATATGAGCAGATAATATTGCCCGAAACACTTCAGAATTCATCCTGCTGCTTTTGTCAGCAGTCACATCATCAATAAATACAAGAGAACCAGTTCCATTAGCAGCCATACATGCCCACGCCATAACACTACCACCACCATACTTCACTGATGAGGTGGTATGCTTTGGATCATGAGCAGTTCCTTTCCTTCTCCATACTCTTCTCTTCCCATCACTCTGGTACAAGTTGATCTTTGTCTCATCTGTCCATAGGATGTTGTTCCAGAAATGTAAAGGCTTTTTTAGATGTTGTTTGGCAAACTCTAATCTGGCCTTCCTGTTTTTGAGGCTCACCAATGGTTTACATCTTGTAGTGAACCCTCTGTATTCACTCTGGTGAAGTCTTCTCTTGATTGTTGACTTTGACACACATACACCTACCTCCTGGAGAGTGTTCTTGATCTGGCCAACTGTTGTGAAGGGTGTTTTCTTCACCAGGAAAGTATTCTTCGGTCATCCACCACAGTTGTTTTCCGTGGTCTTCCGGGTCTTCTGGTGTTGCTGAGCTCACCGGTGCGTTCTTTCTTTTTAAGAATGTTCCAAACAGTTGATTTGGCCACAACTAATGTTTTTGCTATCTCTCTGATGGGTTTGTTTAGATTTTTCAGCCTAATGATGGCTTGCTTCACTGATAGTGACAGCTCTTTGAATCTCATATTGAGAGTTGACAGCAACATATTCCAAATGCAAATAGCACACTTGAAATGAACTCTGGACCTTTTATCTGCTCCTTGTAAATGGGATAATGATGGAATAACACACACCTGGCCATGGAACAGCTGAGCAGCCAATTGTCCCATTACTTTTGGTCCCTTAAAAAGTGGGAGGCACATATACAAACTGTTGTAATTCCTACACCGTTCACCTGATTTGGATGTAAATACCCTCAAATTAAAGCTGAAAGTCTGCAGTTAAAGCACATCTTGTTCATTTCATTTCAACTCCATTGTGGTGGTGTATAGAGCCAAAAAGATTAGAATTGTGTCAATGTCCCAATATTTATGGACCTGACTGTAATTCCCCCTGGATACATTGGTTTATTTCTCATCACAAATCTTGACAGCCTTGCTGGTGTGGAGGCACTCTTTTTTTGTTTTATTGTTCCTGAATTAAACAGATTGGTTGCGTACGGCCCGAGTCTGGTTTCAGACCTCTAAGCCACTGCCCACACCCCCAATTTGTTCAGTGATTTGCTGGGTAGAGAAACACTTGACCAACTGGACCTTTTGTAGGCAGCATTAACAATAGGGACCTCATCCTCCTATATAGCTTCCTATATCCATGAAACATAGCAGAAAGATGGCCACAATGTGACTGTACAAGTTGTTGTAGTTTACTCTGTAACATTTTAAAGATGTGATTTTAGCTTACTGCAAGAGGGTTTTTACACCACTAATGCAAAATATGTACAATAACTCAACGGCACTTGTACTACTCTTCACTCCTGGCTCTCCTGGTGCATGTAAATGAATACATTTGCCACATGCCATGTATATTTTATCAGGGCTTTTATTTATTGAAGCGCATGTACCATCCTTCTTACTTATGAGACCTAAAACCTGCTCCAGGCAACACTTTTTCAAAACTTTCCCCTCATCTCGTTGCCTTCAGTGTTAACACGTGTGGATTTACAGCCGGTCTATCTTCCATGCCGCTTCACACGCTGGCCAGCAGCAGCAGTGGGCAGAGCAATGGCACACTCTGTGGACCATGGTAATGGGTAGGAAATGTCAGTGCATCTGTCCATGCCCTCTACCTATCCTTCTCTCCGGCGTCATCTTCTCACCTCTCGTCGTTTTTGCTTTTCCATGGGGCTTTTGGCGGCTGTTGGAGCCGTTCTCTCACACCGAAATGAAATCACAGACCGTATAGTGCCGCTCAGAACTCACCGTCCCTTGACCTCTCATGTCACGTTGTTTGTTTTTGCCTTATTTATTTGCTTTTTAAATCTTAACATATGTTTTTATATTTATTATATGCAGGTAGGCCTGTCACGATAAGAAATTTTGCTGGACGATAAATTGTCCCAGAAATTATTGCGATAAACGATAATATTGTCGTTCTGAGACCATTTTCATCTAATATAATGATAATGGCATAATAATGCAAGTACACCTTTTCAAAGATCAATAAACTTTTATTTCTAAAGAATATTTAACACTGGAACTGGAAGACATTTTAAATATCCACAATAAATGAACAAAACAACCAAAAACAATAAATCAATTGGACTTTCAGACTCTGTTAACAAAAAATGCACTGGAATAAAAACCAAACACAATCAAAAACAATAAATAAAATTGAAATTTTTCCGGCCGCTATAATTTCCATTTAAAAATTATCGAGCTCATTTTTATTTATCATGTGATTAATTGATTTATTGCATATTGCGACAGGCCTGTATGCAGGTAGGTTGTCTTTCGTTAATTGCCTAACTCTTTTATGTAGCTGTAGAAGCGATCTGTGAAAAAAAAATTGTTATGCTTATGTTTTGCTTCACCTATTTCCCACATATTTTTTATGGTAGTAGGAGTGGGGAACTAGCGATCACTTATTCTTTTGCATTGATTTCTCGTATACAGCAGTAATAAAAAGCAACTGCAGTGGATCCAGTGTGTTGCTTCAGTCGGTGCCTCTCTCTGATAAGACTTCCACAGTCACTCTGCAGGTTGGAGCCAATAATGAGCCTTGTACGGAACAGTGAGAAACAGTACCCACTACTCCCAAATCGCAGGAGTGACAACAAGCAGCTTTTTACAGAACAAGCAGAGGCTCTCACACATTTGTGATAACGAACACACACTGCTAATATACTGTTCCTCAACTGATAGGCTCTAAGGCTCCCCGTGCAGGTTAGTCCTCTATGACTCACTTGCTTGACACCATCCCTCCTTCCTGGAACCACTTTGTCACTTACTGACAACTTGAGAAGATACTGAGCTGATTTTAGCATGTTACCACTAATAATCCTGTTAAAGGCTCTAAGGTTGCCGTAATTCATAAGAGAGGCTCGTGCCCAGAAGGTCACTCATGTATGGGTCAGACAAGAAAATCACTGTCACTCTTTTGTTCACAAGCATCTGCTGTCAGACCTCCTATGAGACACTTTGACAAGGAGCTGAGTCTTGTTATTCTAAAAGAGCTCTAATAGAGCAGCTCAGTGACTAACTATAAAAAGAATGGCAGTTCAAGTCAGATACAGTATTTTCATTCATTAGTTTAGTTAAGGTAAAATAGTGGGATAACTTATGAATCAGTTATTGATTTAAGTTTAATTTAACATTATAAAGACAATTAACAGAATGACAGCATCCCAGTTTCCGCACTCCATTAATTGACCACAACTTCAGTTTTAGTTTAATCATTGTTGATTGGTTTCAAAGCACAGTAATTAATACAAATAGCAGTAGTGAACAAAGTACCTATTACGGTAATAACTGTATTTTCTTAATATTGCACACATGCGGAGTTTAAAGAAGTATAAATATCAAGTATCACAGTGGGTAAATATTCAGCGTTCTGTGTAGAGATGTATGATTGTGGATTCATGAGTTAAAGTATTAAAAGAGCACTAAAAGAGCAACTATGCAGCACATAAGTGAAGTGAGACATGAACAAGTGAAAGTGCACAGATGGAGGTGCATATGGAAATGTGAGCAAGGAGGGATGGAGTAGTTGAGTCAGCAGAGGTTACACAAACGAGAAGGGAGCTTTATACTGGTGCTGTCAGTGGCTGGCACTTTAACACACATTCACTACAGTATTCCCATTTACTTTCCCAATTTCTCCACTTGTTTTCCTTGGTTTAATCAATTAATCAATCAACATAATGGAGGGAAAAGGAGAATCACTTTAATGCAGGAAGAGAAATAAAACAGAAGAGAAGAGACTGATTTTGGCAGGTACTGTGGAGAGACCTGGCACCATACTGAAATCCAACTAACACAAAAACTGCCAAAAGGGCTGCATGGCTGATTCTGTGACACCGAGCTGCCATCCTGATTTTTCCGTGCCATTTTCACTAAAGTCACAATGCCCCTCTGGCCCCACTAACCTCAAACCCTCTCCTTCGTCCTCCTCAGACCCGTCTGAAAGATCTCTTTGAAATAAACCTTAGTTTTCTGACAGTATGAAAAATATTCTTCATGTTCCCAATGTTAAAATCATTTCTGAATGTGTGAAATAAGTTATCTATCACAACAAAGTCAACTATAATCACTTTGTAATTAACATTTACCGTAGACGTCCCATGTGGCAATCCCACCTTCAAGTTCTCCAGGCACGTTAAAGCAAATGCTAAGTGTTATTTGCAATTCCGTTTCTTCTCAGCATGGTCTAGATGTCATGTTGTGCCAATGCAATAAAACACCTGAGACAGATTTGAGGGTGTCACAGCTGTGATGTCTGAAAATTCATGGCATGAATAAGAACATGCGTCAACATTGTGGGAGACGGCTTCAGACAGTGAAATGAGTCATTAACCTTAACATTTACCTTGCTGCGAAATAAAACAATGTAATGTAAAAGGCATGTAATATAAGCATTGTGATGGGCGAATTTAATCTATAATCTTTAAAGGGGTGATAGAATGCAAAATCGATTTTACCTTGTCATAGTTGATTGGTGGGTAAATTGGACATACATAGAACTTCAAAATCCCATTGACATCTCTTTCCTCTGCAAATCTTAATTTGAAACTGCTGCTGAAAACGGGCGAATCTCAACAAAGCTTATTTGGCCTAACATGACAGCGGCTGGTGCTGCCTCGCCGCCTCACCGCCTGGCATGTCATCCTTCATAGACCCCGCCCGCTCTGAGCTAGATGGAGCTCCGTCACGGCCAGCAGCCCGCGCTCCATACACACGCAAAGTCACTGTTTCTGGGTTACTGGACTACCAAATGCCGAGGCCCTGACAGAGCTCCAGGGCCTGCAGCTCGCTGTTCTCTCTCCCCTCTTCCTGCTAAATGGCCGGTGTGTGTGAGTGAGAGCTCGGTCAGCGAGCTTGTTACACCCGCAATCTCTTACCATAGGTTCCAGTTAATCTTGTAATGGATATGTGTGTTGAGTTATTTAAACAAACGATTGGGGAAATAAACACCTCTTGTCTGCGAGTGAGCTGAATGGAGCTCTTATCAATGAGAGCTAGCTTGCCTCCTCCTAACGAGACCTCTGAAATTCACAAAAATGCATTAAATTGAAATCGGACAAAGTGTTAGCTTAGCTTTGTAAGACCTTAGGGTAGCTGTGATATACATGCCGTGACGACATTCAAAGTGTAAATATACTATAGTTATGTCGAAAGTGTAGCGGCGATCTTTTCCCATAGGAATGAATGGGACACATAACCTAGCTAGCAGCTCCTCCTAACGTTTCAGTAGCTGCTCCAAACCTCTGAAATAGTCTACCTATTCATGTAAGAACAGCTCGGACCATTGAAACGTTCAAGTCCTTGCTTAAGACCCATTACTATGCATTGGCTTTCAATTCAAGTTGAGCTTTGATATCTTGACCTTTTTTCTACTGTTGGTTATTTTGTATTGTATATTGTGAATTGTTTGTGTATATTATCTCTTTGATTTTTGGAGCTTGTTAAGCACACTTGGTCAACTATAAAATTGAACTGAACTGAACTAACGAGATCCCTCAAATTCACAAAAATGCCTTAAATTGAAATCGGACGAAGTGTTAGCTTTGTAAGACCTTAGGGTAGCTGTGATATACATGCTGTGACGAAATTCAAAGTGTAAATATACGATAGTTATGCCGGCAGCTGGTAGCCAGTCAGCCCTGAGTCCCGGTAGTCCAGTAACCCAGAAATGGTGTCTTTGTCCTGGGTATGGAGCCCAGCAGGCTGCTGCTTTCTCGTCAGACTGTGTGGAGCTCCTGAAGTCCGACACGTCTTACCAAATTTGCAATTAGCCATCAATTTTCATAAAACGGCCCATATTTGAGCTTTATATAGTTGATTTCTCGCATAAAAAAGTCTCAGAAGTGAATTGAATAACAAAATAGCAGACAAACAATGTATAACGTTGCAGTGTCTGAAATATGAGACCTGCTGTCTCGTCTCCAATGTATGTGTATGTGGTTCGCTGAACCAATCAGTGCGCAGCTCATCTAAATATTCATGAGCATACCATATTTGGAAGAAAAGCTCTTGTTCCAAATAGAGCCATATTCATAGGGTAGTTAAGGCCCTATAGAATAACACTTGGGCCATTTTCAGCCCAACAAATGTTACATACCCTATGGAGACCTTAAGGAACAGTGTGAAATACCCTATATAATCATTCTATCACCCCTTTAATCAAAGATTATAGATTTGTGTTTCCATTGAAAGGCTAGTTTGACAAGTCTTCCGTTCATGCCTCTTTTTAAAAATCAGTTAAAGACCTACTTTTGGTGGTGTTTGGTTGACCAGTCCCCACTTTATTTTATTTTTTATTTTATTTTTTAATGTATTACTTTATGATATTAATTGTGCACTGTTTTAACATGTATCATATTGTATGTTTTATGTTAAGCACTGTGATTTTTTTCTGTGAGCGCTATATGAATACTTTTACTTACTTAGTTACTTACTTGAGGATTCGGGTATTTTGCCTCCACAGGGATGTAAGAAAAACAAAAACATGAATATGTACAACCCTGCCAAATGTTTCGTAGAGCGTAAGCCAGGTGTTGTCGTCAATGTATCAAATGACAATGTGAAAGTTGCTCATCGTGATGTGCAGAGAATTATCACCTGAATCTGCAGCTCCTCCCAGCTTCACGGAACTTTATAGTGACTTTCAGCTTATGGTTTAGCTGTCCGGTCCACAGGTTTACTGTTTTGGTTCACTCTCACTGCTTTCATAGTCACTTTCGGCCACAACAGGCAGCTGTTTTCAGTGAGAAAACTCCCAAACCCACTGTACACTACCTGCTCAACACCAAACAGCAGGCAGACACAGTTAAGCCTGAGACACACCAAGACGATATTCGGCCGTTGGACAGTCTGGCGAGGTCAGTGACTCAAGTCTGTTCGGTGTGTTCCGTGCCGTCGTCCGTCCGAGGGGCCGTCGGCCTTCATTTTAGCCGATTTGACATGTATAATCGGCGGGGCGGGCACTGCCAGCAGTTGGACTCAAATGACCCATCTGATTGGTAGAGTGCTAACCCGGAAACGGGGAGCGGAATGAGCGTGACTAGAGTCTCTCAAAATCTGACGAAAAATCTTTTAAACTGACCTTTGTTGATCTGAAATGAAGACAGATTCAGCAACTGCATGGCCTATTTCTTGCTTAAAATGTTTTCAGAAACAAGTTTCGGTGAACTGTTTTAGTACAATATGAGATTGTATTCTGAACATTTCTGGAGAAACCAGACCCACGTGAAGTGTTCGTCCAATCAGCTGCCGGTTTTAATTTTTGGGCGACAATACAGATTAGTGCCGCCTGCTGTTATGGAGACGTATTACGTCTCGTCGCTTTGGTGCGTTCCGAGGCACTTTTTTGACCAAATCGGGGAGACTGATCAGTCCAACTGCATTTTCTGCCGAGAGTCAGCCGTCTGGTCAGTGTGTCTGCAGTTTTAGAGACTAGCTGGTGAACATAGTGGAGCATTTAGCAGAGCCAGATATTTCCCTCAGGAAGTTGGTGGAAACTAAAAACAGAGCTAAAAGAGAGTGAATATTGGATTTACATTCAAAAGTAGGTCAGAAACACGACTCCAAATGAATGATAATGTTGTTGCTCCATAACTGCTGGATGTGTAAATTAAGCATTTGTTTGCTAACAAATTTGTGATAGGAAAGGTTGATGATGCCAATGTTGTGTTCACTTTCTGGTGGCCAAAGGTCTGACCTGAAGGTTTAACCTTTCCTAAAGAGGCACTTCAAATTATATGCGGTATTCAACAAATTCACCAGGGGGCCCATTATTCTGAGGTGTTCTTGAGCATGACACTACAAAATGAAGAATTTTCTGCAGCAATCAATAAGGCAAATTAATTTGTATGTCCTTCCTAGCTGTGCAGTGCACCTGGATATACCAATACATTGTGTTGTTTTGTCTGTGCTGTAAATGGGCTTGAAGAGACTGGCTGAAGGGGCCAATCAGGGCCTCTCTATCTGTGAGCTTAATGACTTGTCTAATGAGACTGAGATGAATGTTACAGGCCTGGTGTGCTGCAACAGGAGTGATTTGTTGCTGAGAGTGTGTGGATGCATTGTATCACCTTCATCCATTGTTGATTATGTGGAAATGAGGCATATTCTTTGGAAAAAAATAAGTTTGTTCTCTGTGTACCTTCATTTCTGATGTTAAAGGGTGCAATAGTGTGTTTTCCTTTGCTTCTTTGGCGGAAGAGACCCTGATGATGTAACATGTACGTATGTTCCCCTCAATGCTTCAAAGCATCTTGTTCTACTCACAGTCAGACAGTCAGATGTCCCCAGGGCAAACATGAATCTCCTGTTTTTCACACTCTCTATGCATTGTGCACAATTTGTCTTCCAGACTTGCCCCCAGAGTTGCTGTTTGGTAATTTGAACACAAATTCCTTCAGGAATATGCAACATGTTAGCTCTAAACTAATATAAAGAAGGTCATAATAACTAGATTCTGACCCAGCAACGTTCTTCAAGGCAACCTCATCATCGTCAATGAGGGTTTAATTGACTACTCGACTTAGCGCGCACATCCCTAGCCATAAGCACGCGTCAACAGTGTTTGTGTAATTACTCTCACTGCCAGAGGGGGGGAGACAAAAGTTCTGCACTGCAGGTTTAAGGTTAAGGTACCCTTATACCTCTTTCTCACCGCTGACCAGGGTTGTTTGATCAATGGTCAACACTTCTTTTGGAAATTCAAACTAAGCCAGTCAACATGGGTATAGCCCTGGTCATGACAATTCAGAGATCACCTGGGTCACAACCTGGGAGCAATGCATAACAATTACCTTAAGTGCTAGAAATGGGCTGGGCTTTACACATCATATTCAGTGAACAGCTAACTTGTCTCATATTCCAGTCCAGCTGTATACCACAATAACTAATATGTTTTGTAGTTACTTGAATTTGTCATTGTACAGTAGGGAGAGAGAAATAAAGCTTATTTTGTGTTTGTTTCGCAGTGATTACGTTCTAAAGCACAAATAAATAACCATCTAACACTTATCTGATGATTTTGTGCAGACTGATTTTTCTTCCTCTGCATATTTATTGCAGCAGCTGGACCAGGAAGTAAGTGACTTGTTACTTCTTTTTTTTTTCTTTTAAGACAAGGGGAGAACATTTCTCTTTGTTTGATTTCATAAAAAGTAAAGTTGTGTTCATGACTCTGAAAAAAGAAGAAGAGATTTGCACTACCCAGCAGCCGCAATGAACTGCAGGCTGGAGCAGGGGTGCCGAGAGAATTAAACAAAACATATTTTTATACTTTTAAGTTCTAACGCTGGGTTTTTACAGGTAGTATTGCCTGTAAAACTCTGCTACCGCTCTGCAAAAGGCAGACTCGTGTACATTCGGGTACTCACTGTCTGCGGACTGTTCGGAAATTAACAGTGTTGGGCAAGTTACTTCCAAAATGTAATACATTATTGATTACTTAGTTACTTTCATTTGAGAGTAATTAGTTATATTACAATATTACTGTCTCTGAATTGTAATGCTTTACACTACTTTTGCGTTACTTTTGAGTTACTTTCACCAAAATAAAAGCGGAAGTATGACTTGGCAGGTAGCTTGTGAATTTCACCAAGGGATCAACAAAGTCTCATCTTTATCCACAATATACATCATAATTTGTAAGTTATTTTATATTATTAATCTGAATCTGCAAACTAACTAAAGCTATAAAATAAATAGTTAAGTAAAACGTACAACAGCCCAGGCTACTTGACTCTGAATTGTGGTGGACTAGAAGTATTTAGGAGAAAATGAAATTAAAAGCACCTTATAATTGAATCGAAGTAACCTACAGATGGACATTTTATTAGTAATGCGTTATATTACTGCGTTACAGCAAAAAGGAAATTAATTGAACCGCTCTGCTCTGCTGTTGTTGAAGCTGCCTGTCCTAGTTTTATACAGTCTATGGTGAAAACCCAGCGTAAAGCACAGTCAGACAAAATTGATGTTGTTGTTTTTTCAAAGTGTGCGGCGACCGGTGACGACTGCCCCACTGTCATTTCCAACCAATCACATAATTCGTCCCGCCCTGGCTGGTAGCGACCCAGGTCATGCGCAATTCACATTTAACCCGAGTAGATCGAGGAGGGTTAAGCCATTCAAACAAACAGTCAACCTGGGATATACCCTGATTAAGCCATTGGTATGAAAGGGATCTTATTGTCATGGTTACAATAATAAACACTTTGTTAAGGTCAGGGAATGACAGTGGTCCTGATTACAAGAAACCAAATTTGCCTGTTGGTAATTTTCTAACTTAACTAATACACTTTGCTGTTAATTGAATTCATGAGAATTAATCAAGTTTGCATCCTTCTTCAGCATCATCAAGAGGATGTGGCTTTACTGTTTCACGGGAAGCAATCAATGCGTGTAGGCCTATGTGTGTATATGAGATTAATTTAAGCATCAACACTAGTCTAATGACTAATGATTAGTGAGTGCTCTGACCTCATTAAAATGTCCAATAACTTCATTAATGTGTGCGGCAACCTAATTACAATTTGCCATGACCTCATCACAGCGCTGTGACAACCACCGTGCTGTGTGATCATATAATCTGGAATCATACTGACTGACAAACTGAATGCAGTTTCTGTACCTGTTTATCTACAGTTTGCTGCAGTTTTACAACATAAATGGTAAAATACACATTAGGTGCTTTAGTCTTGCATTGCCAGACCTATCTTCATAGCGTTGGAGTATGGTCAATGGGAGAAACATACGGCACCTGAGAGACGGGCCAGATGTCAGGCTTAATCCCAGAAATGTACATCCGTTGAGCCAGGCTAGAGGTGTTTAGGTAAACAACATCAGCATTTGAATGCCTGTGTTTTTGGCTGGACCGCAGCAAAGCACTTACCTTGCACAGCAGCTGGATTCTTGCAAGATCACGCGAGAATCTGAGAATGCGTGTGAGAGTTGAAGACACACTGCTGTGCTTTTAAATTGCTTACATCTCAAAACACCTGCCGGATGATGCGGAGGAAAACTGCTGGACAGCGACAACCTCAAAGAAAGGCAGCCATCTGTTCCCACCTTCTGACTCTGATATAGTGTCTGCATGTTTGTGTGTTTTTATAATCTTTTTTATCCATTCAGCTATCTTTGTGTATTTCAGGTGAAGAAGCTGAACTGATAACTTAGGAACGTAGGCGAAGAATCGGACTGAAGATGCTGTCATCACTGTTTGCTGTGCTGCGGACCTTCACTGAGCTGTAAGAACTACTACACTTTTTTGTGAATGGCATGTTGTAGATGTATACCAAACAGTATATTATCACTGCAGCAAGCAGTTTTTGGGTTAGAAATGGTTGTAGAAGAGCTACAAAATGTGTCAACTATTCACATTTTTCCTAGCCTTAAGATATTTTGCGTGAATTGCAGTGTCAAGTAACTCCTTTCACAAAACAGGCGACTGCTGTAGGTGTCTTCCCTTTTTTTCAGAGCTTTTTAGAAAATAAATGATGGACCAAACAACCATAACACAACCACTTCATAACATTTGAGTCAGTGCTAAGCTAACTTATTTTGTTACTCCAACCCGAGGCATCGTCAGGCAGGCAGAGGTACAGTATGATATCATTATGACCTTAGTCCTGTTGAAGGTGTGGCAGGCTATATCATCTATTTACCAAAAAGCTAAAAGAAAAGGGAAGAATAACTGAAAGTCACACCCATAATTCATGGTGTAATGGAGCGAGGAAAAACATGCATGCATAAAGAAATGCCTAACCTAGCCTTAAAACAAGCTATCGGAGGCCTACAACACTTTTTACTGCATGTGAAAATAAAATAATTTGAAACTCAACCCTATAATGTAAATCTGATACTTTAAAAAGGACATCTTTTAATATCCCCATTAAAAGATTTAAGGATTAAGGACTTAATCCTTAACTTCACCAAATGTATTTTACACATTAACAAATCATTATCAAACCCTGTCATGTAGCAAATGTTTTGCGTTTGCACTTTTTTTGTAGTTGTTTGGTTTTCAGCCTGATACATAGTGCTGTCTTTTTGTTCAACCTTTAATTTATGAGTTGTCAAACTTCTCCAAACGTTACCTTGAACATCACCAAAACGTATTTGACTGATATCTAGTGAGTGGGTACACTGGCAGCTGTTATTGCTTGGCTCCACATTGACAATTTTTGTTGTTTAAACCTTTCAGTTGACCCAAATATTTGCGAAATGCTATTCATTCTGCTTTTTAATTTTTCTATTTTTGTTGCTTTCCTGTATCACTATTTTGTATTACACTCTCTCTCTCCATAGGGATCATGTAAGTCTCAGTTTACATTGACTAAACCCATCATAATAAAAATAGCCATCCCTTGCATCACTAAAGCATTTCCCCTCCCCACCACATGGGGGCACACTTTGTTGCTCCACCCCACTAACATCTGCCTCCAGTCTCGGGGTGATTACGACACTTAATTGCAGCAATTTATCATTGGATCCCGAGCCGGTGTCCAGAGGGGACTCGGGAGAAAGAGAGAGAGAGGGAGAGAGGAAAATGAAAAGGCAAACACTTATGCATGCACTGGGACTGCTGAGGCAGAGAGTTGGTCATAAAGCCCTAATGGATGTCAGGCTGCTGAGAGAGCACAAGTCTCTAAGATACACCTCATCAGCAACAGCACCGATGTCTCAGCAGCACGGCCTGTACTGTATAGGTACAGGTGCCACAACCTCAGAAAAATGAATGGGACAGATGTTGAAAAGAGAGGGAGTGTTGTGTGTTTTATGTAATATTAGAGGGAAGGTGGAGGAGCACGAAGGGATGTTTTGTTGTAAAAGAACACTGGCAGTAGCAAATTAAATAGTGTGCTGTGGGTTGTGCTGCTGTAGGTGATTTGTTTTTTCTTTCGGGAGAAATTACAATGTTCATTTTCCCTTATTATTCTTGTGGGCCAGCAGTCAGATAGGAAAATTGAGTAAAAGACCATGATACATGTAAGCAATGGCAAGCAATGGTAAGAAAAAAACAGCATGAACAGCAACATCATGCAGATCAAACTTCAGGGGAGCGCTTTAAAGGACAGAGGTGATAAATAATAAAGGGCATCAGAAACACCTGTTTCTGATGCACTAAATTGATTCTAGCAGTATGATCTGGGACAGACTGAAGTAGGGCAGAAGATAATTGTAGGTCAAATTGTGCTTTGGGAGAAGAACAACGTGGATGTGTATGTGTACACAGGTGCTTGGATGTTGGTCTTTGTGTGTGTGGACAAGTGTATTATGGTTGCAATAATTGTAACAAAAATCCATCTTCATAAATCATGGTGCAGAAGAAAATCTGCCTGTACTAACACATCATGAATGCTGATATTTATAATACAGGATTTATTCTTTTAGGTGGCTGGCCCTGATCATTTACAGTGTGCCGCCACACTAGCAGCTTAGGCTGTAGGCACGTGGTGCTTTAGGCTAAATTCTAACGTTGACATGCTAACATGCTCACAATGATGATGCGAATATGCTGATATTTAGTGGATATAATGTTCACCATGTTCATAATCTTAGTTTAGCATGCTAACATTTGTTTATTAACAAAACACAAAGCACTGCGAAGCTGATGGGTTTGTCAGTATTGGAAAAATTTAAATGTTGCCCTGATGATAGATAAAAAGCTAATGGATCATCAACATTATAACAATTCATCCTAAGGGGAACATGAACGTATGTACCAAATTCCATGGCAATCCATCCAACAGCGGTTGTTGAGATAGTTTGGATCAAAGTGGACAGACTGACATTACCATCTATTCACCCTTTGCACGTGACGTCACGCTACTCGCGCAAATTATGAACGTCATGACGGACGGTGGAAGAGCTATGCTATAGATGGACGGCAAGCCAAACCGCGTACGTGTTCGTTCGTGTTCGCTCATATAATAAAATGGTTATTTCTTGTTGTGCGGTGGGCTGTGCCAATAGACAGGGTAAAAGCCAATATATCTTTTTACTATCTTACTATATCTTTTTTCTTTTAATACCATACGGTCATCCATGTCCAGATGGAGACCCAGTCAAATTGACATTTGTAGAATGAGTAGCCTATGTAATGGGCAAGTACCAACTAGCGTGATAGGGCTGTGCAGTCTACCCATTCACAAACGTAGCCTAATGTCAGGAATACACTGATTAGTGTCTCAAACAGTGTCATCGGAATTTGGCAGGGAGGAGATTTTTGGCACGAACACCGGTAACGCTAACGTAGGTGTAACGTTACGAATGGCCGCTGTTTTGACTCGGGTGCCTGGGTCTGTTTCCCGACGGTTCAGTAAACTGCCGTTAGCGCCGTTAGCGTCCTTAGCACCGGAGTTAAGTGCTGACCGGGTTTGGATTGCTTTAATGATAGTGGCTTGCTGCCAGCTGGCTGGGGGCTGACTGTGGATGTATTACGGGGGCTGTTGTCAGCTCTCATCCCGACTGAAGCCTTGCAGCGCCGGGAGAGTGAGGCAGACAGACAGGGGTGTGCTAGCTGGCTAAATTACCATTAGTCGTCTATCTATACAGTTATTGTTACTGATGAATTTGTGGGTTAGCCCAGAGTTGTTACTAAAAATAACTGAGCGTGTTGAACGATGTCGTAATCTTATGTTACCCACCAAGAATTTGCTAACGTTATAGACCAAGCATTAGCATTAGCTACGTAACTTGTCAACCAGCACCTTTATAGAAAGCTAAGCTTAAAGCAACACCAAAGCACTTTTCCTATTCGTTAAGAAGAAGTTTATTTAGTGTTATTTATTTTAAACTGATTGAAACTAATGAAACTTTCCGCTCGTCTACTACACTGTTTAGCTTGTGCTTCCAGTGATTCTGCCATGGCGTCGTCATGTGGTCGTGGTCACGTGTTTGAAAAGGGTGAATAGAGCTACGCTAGCATGGCTAAAAACACACAAATACATTCAGATCTAGCAATTACACATTTCAGACATTGGCAGTGCATTTAATCTCACTGCTTATGACTGATGTCTGATACATCCCCCAGCTTCCACTGCCCTAGTTTTAAAACATTTTAACCATTATGTTGCATTTGCTGACTAATCACACACTGACCCTTGTCTACCATGAGCCCATCTTTTATAGGAGGAACTGCCTATTAGAAAACATGACCTGCATCTGATGTAATACCACCAGCTAGACTGAAGTCGGCCCTCTTTTTGTATATGCAGCTTGAAATCCTGGGTCAAGCGTTTGGCACACAAAATTTTAGCATATTCATATCAATCTACAGTCAAGGCTTCAAAGCTAAACAGGAAGACCATTGTACTCAGCAGTGATGCCATATGGCATGACACTCCAGCTTGGTGTTCTCAGAGCTGTCAGCCACCAGTGTTGAGGGCAGTGTTCTCGCCTTGTCGGAAACAAAAAAACTAAAAAAATCAAGAACTCTTCATGCAAGGATGGTAGGCAGGGTTGTAGTTGCTGCTTGGTGTGCAGGTGTGTGGTGCTGTAAGCATGTAATCAGTGCTCAGGGGGTTATGTCTGAAGTAGACTAATCAGATGGAAGATGGGGCTTCTAACAGCAGGTTTAAATCAGCAATGATTATCTCACTGTCTCTTTCTCCTCTCTTTCTCCGCCTCTCTTTGTTCCTCTCTTGGCATGAATGAGCGCAACATTAAGAAGAACTATGCTAATGGGCTTGTGTCTTCCGACCATGCTGCCCTTGCCGGGCTCCAGGCTTTATCTGGCTTCTTTGCTCTCCACTTCTTATGTCCTTCCTGCATCGCCATTTCTGTCTCACTTTCGATTGTCCACCTGTCAGATTTATGAAACTGGTAGATCTAATAGATGCATGAAGGTTTAGGTTCTTAGGTATTTAGCAGTATAGCTGGGTTAGTGTGAAACAAAAAGAGACTTATTTCTCCTTTCTTTTAGCTTTTGGTTTTACAGACTTTCTTCTGTAAATGAGAAAAAACATAGATTTTCAGCAGGGGGACAAAAAGAATGACTTTGACTTTCCAAGCTAATGGTGGGTGGTGAGAAAGGCTCAGTTGCCAACATCACACCTCTGTTTGCCTCCAGATTCATGGAAACTGGAGCAGCAGGTCAGATGCACTGAGTATGATTTGCGTGTCCGTAGAAAAACTGTGATACTGTGTCTTGCAGGGCAAAAATCAAGATTTTGCAACCTTTCCACAGGAGAGGGTGAAGGGAGTAATGTTAAGATTGTATTACATTTAATATCACCAGGGGTCATGCCAGGCCAGTGAAGTGGCTGTTGCAATTGCAACAGTAACAAACTGGCAATTCGGGGACCTGTTTGAGTGAAACAATGCTCCCAGGGTGAGACATCAGCATCTGTTCCAGTACAGTCTCACTGACTGGCAAAGAAAGTTGTCGAAACAGCTCTGTGGTTTATGATAATAATGGTAACACACACACACACACACACATACACACACACATATATATATATATTTTCATATTAGGGCTGTCAATCGATTAAAAAATGTAATCTAATTAATTACATACTCTGTGATTAATTAATCAAAATTAATCGCATACATAATTAACGGTGCCTGAACCGATACTTTTTAAGAAAGTAAAAAAAGAAAAGAAAAAAGAAGGGTACTAAACAACAGTTGGTGACATTAAAGAACGGCTTGTTTATTGCTAAGGCCATATGGTCAAAATGAAATGATTTAATAATAATGTATAACAATAACTAATTTCAGTAGTAAATTGCTGTTGAACCATCAGATGGGAAAAGGACATTTACAATAACTTAAAATGCACCACGAGGCTGTAGTTTACCAGTTTCATTGAACGCACCGTCTGTGTTGTTTTTCTGACTGCAGCTGCAGATTGTTACATACCGGTGTTGAATCCTCTACAGTAAAACACAGTCAAACTTTACACCGTTTAGCGTTAGCTGTCAGCATTTTAACCGTGTTTAATCCAGCTACTAGCTAACGGTAGTCTAACGTTAGCTGCTGTCGAGTATAGTGTTAATTAGCGTCACGTGCAGCAGTGTTTGTGTTTCAGAGCATCAGAGAGAAGTGCAGACGTATCAGTGGCACCAGATTTCGGTAGCCAGGGTTGGCAGGAAGAAGATTTTTACAAGTAAATGTTCCAATTTATAATCCAGGCAGAACATTCTCGTCTCCCTCCTTCATTTTACAGTCCAATGGTGGCTAGCATGGCCCCTGGTCAAACGTCAATATGGAATGGATTAATCTGCGTTATTTATTTTAACGCGTTATTTGTTCTCAGATTAATTAATCTAAATTAACGCGTTATTTTGACAGCCCTGTGTATATATATATATATATATATATATATATATATATATATATATATATATATAATATATTTACAGGTAATGGAAAACGCATCCCTAACTGTGCAGTGCTTGTGATTTTCCTAACGAATGTCGCCACAGACCCCCCAGTAATACTGCAAATGCAAGGGCTTTCATCAGTGGGCCATAGGATCAATCACCATTGTGTTACCTCATTCGGCAATAGATAGTGACTTAAAGGAACACGCCAACTTATTGGGACGTTAGCTTAGTCACCGCAACCCCCAGAGTTAGATAAGTCCATACCCTACTCATCTCCATGCGTGTCGTAACTCTGTCTGACGGCTCCACCGGTAACTTAGCCTAGCACAGATCCTGGAGGTAACCGGTTCCAACTAGCCTACTGCTCCAAATAAGTGACAAAATAACGCCAACATGTTCCTATTTACATGTTGTGATTTGTATAGTCACAGCGTTTACAAATAACAAGGTCACATGAGACATGAGCCATCTTCTAACCATATATAAACTGGGAACTATATTCTCAGAAAGGCGAAGCAGTGCTACTTCTGCTACTTGGGCAGAGTGATATGCTTGCAGCACCTGAGAAACCCCAAGCAGAGAGTAGCAATGCTTTGCCTTTCTGAGAATATAGTTCCCAGTTTATATACGGTTAGAAGATGGCTGTGTCTCATGTGACCTTGTTATTTGTACACGCTGTGACTATACAAATCACAACCTGTAAATAGGAACATGTTGGCATTATTTTGTCACTTATTCGGAGCAGTAGGCTAGTTGGAACCGGTTACCTCCAGGATCCGTGCTAGGCTAAGCTACCGGTGGGGCCGTCGGACAGAGTTACAACACGCACGGAGATAAGAAGGGTATGGACTTATCTAACTCTGGGGGTTACGGTGAATAAGCTAAAGTCCCAATAAGTCGGCGTGTTCCTTTAAAAGACATTTATTTAAATGAGAATATTTAATATTATTACTTTACATCACTTGTTGTAAATTAAACCACCTTTTTTTTTTAGATATCTAACTGTATCCAATTGAGCTGATCTTACTTTTAACCCTCCATTTTCTTTCTCTCCAGTCTCTTTTTTGTTTCTCCCTCAATATGTATATATATAAATACTTGTCACTTGTTAACTTTTGCTGCATAGCAACATCATTGGGCAAGGTGCTTCGCTAGCCAAATACATGCAAGCTCCCGTTGCTGTATAAACCGGCGCTGTGCAGTGTTTTGGCATTTAGCTTTCAGATTCAGCGATCTGTTATTCAAACTGGATTTACTGGATTGTATTTCATGTCTCACCGTTACCTGAAGCAACATGCCCCCACCGACACAGTCCCCCGCCTAACATGCTAACAGTGACCAAACTAAAATGGTAATGTTTATCAAGTGTAATGTTTACCATGATCACCATCTTAGTTTAACATGTTAGCATTTTGTTAATTAGTTTTTCATACAGCTGAGGCTGTTGGTTTGGTTTGGTTGGATATTTGGTCATAAACCAAAATATTGGACAAATTAAAAATTTGACCTGATGATGCCATAGATGAAACCTTCTTGTTGAGATATTTTACAAATGTTACAAACAAAAGTCACTAACCAAATGATCATGGTGGTGCCAGAGAAAAAGCAAAAGGATCACCAAAGTCATTGGGATACATCCTCTGGGGAACATGAATATCTGTACGAATAGTGATCTGTAGTACACGTACAGTGTTAGATATCGCAGGACCCATATGATATTAGCACATGAAGGACTGTCTGCTAAGCAGCAGCGCAGTCTGGGCTTGCCACATGGAAGAGCAGGAATAATGAGAAGCAGGACTGAGGGTCATTAGAGGGTCTTTTTCACACTGGTGGCTGAAAGACTGCCAGTAGACTTTGCTTAGAAATGTGTGTGTGTGTGTGTGTGTGTGTGTGTGTGTGTGTGTGTGTGTGTGTGTGTGTGTGTGTGTGTGTGTGGTGTGTTCAGGGATCAGCAGGGGACAAGACCATTTTATTGTTCTTTTGGGAAGTATTGTGTTTTTCATAGTGTATTAAGTTCATTAAGTGATTGCTGTTCTGAAACACTAACGTTTTGTCCATCCTCTGCTCTTTTTCTCTCTCTTTCAGCTCCCTTTCTCTTGTTCCATATCCCTCCTCTTACTCACCTGTCGCTCTTTCACTTCACTGTCTCTGTGATTTTGACTGTTGCGAAACCTGTCTGCTCTGCCATTGATTGGAGATTTTGATGTCTTTGTGGTAATCTGCATGTTGCTGGTGATACAATAGGACTAGGAGTGTGTGGAGGAACAGATGCTTGTATGCACAAATAATGGCATACTGCACATACTGTATAGAAACACATGCATAAGCAACACAAAACGGATCTGAGGGCACACATAAACATATACAGAGAGACGCACACACAATGACACACCGACCAGAATGCCTCAGCAGATGCTGTGTGGTTGTAGGGATCAGATGGACACTGTTGAATCTGTACTGAAGGAGACAACGTTGTGGTTGTAGACAGTAGGACGCCTGATTAAAACTGGCTTGAGTCATCTGTCCCAGCATCTCTCTACGCACAGACTGGCTCTGAGACCATCCTGCACTCGATTATGCAGTCACTTTGTACAAGTTTAGATCACTCTGAAAAATGCAGTGTCAACAAAGTCAACATTGTTTCAAGGTTTGATCAAACAAACAAAGCAGCTTTGCTGCAGCTGAAAAGTTAGATGAGAGGATTGATGCCACTCTCAGGTCTGAACGAAACATACATAGATATGAAGAAGACTGTCCTCCCCTGAAAACGTTCCCATAAGTCGTTTGTTCAAGCAACAGTTACGACTCATATTTACGTGGCCTCTAGTGGCTGTAGTAGTTATGACGGGAGCAAAGCAGGAAGTAAGGTGATGAAGTATAAGAGCGCCAAAATAACTTTAAGTAACAAACGGAACTACTGTACATCACGTTTGGCGTCACATGCTTAACCGAACGTGAAGTAACGTAACAGATACTGATTTTAACCCAAACCGCAACTTATTTAATTACTTAATTTCCCAACGTTAAAGATGTGTTTAAAACCGCGACCGTTGCGTTCTCTGGTTTAGGTATGACAATGGAAAATGCTCATTTGGGTTGTATTTCCTGCCACCGCTAGGGGCGCTAATTTATGATTTCTAGGGTAGGAATAAACAGTGCATATGTCATGACTCAGGGAAATTGAGGACCCAAAAGCAGAGAGCAGGGGACTGTTGCACAAAAGTAGAATGAAGAAATCCAGGATAACTGAAAAAGCGCAGCTTGACTTAGTGTGATCCGCTCATCGCGGCTTAATTGGTTGCACGTTTGCCGAGCCAGGATGAGAAGGTAAAGCTATGTCAAGCCAGGTGTAGATAGCTGGGATAAGTGCACGTTCGCGGCTTTCGTAAGTAGACCACGGGATCGATCACAGATTTACTGATGCAGAAATGGAGAAGACGTGTGCGGCATATGTTTGACCCGCTGAGCAGCAGCTTCTAATGGAAAGTTACGAGGAGGTGAAGCATATAATATGCAAAAAAGGAAATACGGCTGTTATCAGACAGAGAGAAAAAGCCTGGCAGACAAAAGCGGACCAACTGAATGCATAAGGATTTAAAAAGATCTACTTACTAGTCACTCCACATTTTTACAAAGTTGTATGCTTGTTTTAGGTGTAGGTGTTGGTTTTATTGCTGTGTCTGTTTTTATGTGCTAAATGTGCTGATTTTACTGTAAAGTGTCTTTGAGTGGCTTATAAAGCACTATATAAATAAAATGTATTATTATTTAGCCTACTTTGCCTTAAACGTGAGCAGAGAGAATTAATGTTCCTCGGTAAATTTACCCTAAGGACTAGGCTTAATTTTAAACCCTTATTCATAATGCGAGAATATGTTTTACAACCATATGCACCAATCTCTATAAGCTATGTATAATTCTAAATATCTTTCTGCAATTTATGTCCTTATATAACAAACATGACTGGACAAAAACTAGAAAAAGAAGTAAGTGACTTCAACACTGTAAGCATATCTGTAAAACAATGTAGCCTATTATTCATGTTTCTTTTTTCCTCACTCCCAAGCTCAAAGATGACAAGTGACAGCACCAAAATAAAAAGATTAAGAAGCTTTGTGGCATTCTAACACATTCCCACTCCCATCTCGTAAAGTACGGATGTTTGGTCAGGTGCCATTGTCGTCTTTATCGACGCTAAAGTCTCCTTTAGAGTCCGCTGCATGGTGTGGGAGGATCCCCCTGCTGTTAGCCTGCTCTGGAGCAGGCTAGCTGCAAGAATAAATCTCCATGGTTACTTGGCTGGGTTTAATTCAACCTGCTTTTGTGCAACCAAGTCAAAGCTAAATTCATCCAGGATAACTTGAATATCCCGGCTTAATCCCTTATCCTGGTTTTGTGCAACAGCCCCCAGGCAAGAGAAAGTCTGAGCTTGAGGATTTATTTAATAAACACAAAGTACAAACCAACAAAAGGAGTCCTTGAAGCAGCAGGCAAAAACATATTCCTGAATGAAGAACAAACAAAGAACAGGATATTCAAAAAAACTAAAGTTATTTCAAAAGGCAGGAACTAGAGACGAAAAAACTCCAAGGACGAGAAGACAGCACAGAACACAACTGAGAACTGACACACAGAAACAATACAATGATCTGACACAGGATAAAGGCAACACAGAAGCTAAATACAAGAAGTAACAAGCAAACAAGGGACAGGTGATACAACAGGTGAAACACATCAGGGCAGGGCAGCACAATCAGACAGGCGGGAAAACACAAGACAGGAAGTAAAACTAGATAAGACAGAAACATACACAACCACAACAGTATATCGTTGTATGGTTTGGAGGACTTGTTGGTATGAAGTTACAGCGAGGTGACGGTTATCCTATTTCAGCATAAAGACTGGAAGCAGAGGTAAATAGCTAGCATGATCACATATAATCCACCCTAAAATCTATCTAAAATTATAAACTAATAATTTTATTACACTAAATAAATATAGAATAACATAAAGTGTAACATTCCTAATAATAATTAATAATGTCAGTGTTAACAGTAAAATAACTATTAACTAAAGTGTAACATTACTAATAATCATTACTTATCTCATCGTTTGTTAACAGTAAAATGTGTGAAAAGGTGTGAAGAGAGAATAATGGTCCTCGCAATAGTTCGACTACAGCTCAGATAGTCCCAGCTCAATGTTAGCTTACTGCCAACTCCCCCAGACGTCTCATTCATGACCTTTCAAATGATTGCTGATTAGGAGCACTCAATCGCCTCTAGCGACGAGAAAAGGGAAGCAGGGAGAGCAGAGGAGAGGTGGAGGAGGGCCATCTTATCTAAACAACAGTGTGTACAGTGAGTATTTTCATTCAGTGTTGGCAGTCTTTCCACTGGGCTGAACACACTGCTGATAGAAAAGGATCAGTCACTCTCAGTTAAGTTGTTTTTTCAGCAAACACTCACTGTTTCACTGTCAGGGGTCTCACTGATATGAAAGAAAATGACCATCTGAAATTGTTTCAGTACATCACTGTTGGTCTTCAGGATGGACAAGGCTAAGAGATTATGGATTAGGGGTTATGACTTGCTTTCCACTTATAAGTATACATGAGTAAGTAATTCTGTAGGTTTACCTATAAAATCCTCTTAATGGCCAAAGTCAAAAATTCGAGCCGAATACATATCAACTGCTATTATAAAGGGTATTGTAAATGTGATGTATTGGGTATAGACATTTAGTCTCAAGCTGTTTTGTCTTTTAAAGCATCTAATCAGGGACAAATGTAGAGTATACCCATCATCTGTCTGAATAAGTATGTAAACCTAAGAAAAATGATATTTATATACTACTAAATGATTTTGCCCAATATGTTTTGGAAAAAACATAATTGCTGTGGCAATTATGGTCACTGGCAATGTGAAGACCATGGTTTGGTTAACAGGGGCGTTTCTAGGACTTGAGTAGATTCGGGGCTTAGCCCGGACCCATTTAAATAAACTGAATGCAATGCAAAACAGCGATTGGCTTGCCTAGCTTGTTAATAGCCGGTGTATGTTCATTTCAGCTGACCAGTTTGTAGATGTTATTTAGATGGCACCACTATTTGGCCTAATCATAACTGGTCTAGCAACCCAAAGGCCAAGGTTTTGTTTCCAGATTTGTTTGGTGACTTATGATCACTTCATTTCCTGCATTCTGGTGAATTTGTACGCACCTATTTTTACCTTTTTCTAAATCAATTTATGCTGGAAATATCTTTATGTAAAGGGAAACATAGATTACAATCCAAATATAAAAACATAATGGAATTTATTGCAGTAAGGCTGTATTGCGTTCATCTATTTATCCTCCTGTAGATTGGCTTGTCTAATTATATCTGAGTCAGCACACATGTAGCCTAGGCATCATTTACACCTCCCTCCTCTTTTGCATCTTTTGTTGAGGAAGTAACCTCCTTAAATATGCATATGACAATTACTCACCTCACCACCATTTTAATGAATTAATAAACCCCTGGACTGTAATATTTCAGATGTTTGAGCAAGAGTTCTACTCATGTTCAAAACTTTGTGCACATTCAAAATATATCTGTGTTCTCTGAGATTTGGAGGAGACGTGATATTTTGAGAAAAATAAAGTTATAATAGGCTATTACAAGAATAAAGTCACTATATTTCAGAAAATATTTACATCATTTGGATGACGTGCTGCGTACTAATCACATTATGTTAATCTTTCTTAATAAAATAAGAAACTCACCAAGAGTATACAAAAATAGGCTTTTCCCATGTAGTTATTTTATATAACCTATTTATGAAATTACTAGCCCCTAATCCGCAGTGTGTTCTGGGGGCCTGTCAAGCTTTGGACCACCTGAATAATTCAGGGTTTCACTCCCATCCAACATAGGTGGTCCTCTGCCTGCATCATCCATTTGTCATATACTGTTTTTATAAATGGCACTTGTGTGGTGCTTATTCATCAACATGAAGGTCACTAGGGGGAAAATGTTCTATGAAATATTTTGTGTGTGTGTGTGTGCGCGTGTTATATTTCCACTGTATCTATGTTTTTAAGGACACAATTCTGGGCAGTGGTGTAACGAGCCAACACCGGGCCCTTAAGCAGCATTATCAAGGCGGGCCCCCTACTACAGTACGTGATGACTGCGCAATGTCCACGAGTAGGCTACCATCAATAGGACAGGATAGGATCATAGAGACACAGCATATAAGAGATGAGATGACTGACAAAATCAGGAGTAGCCTATGCTCACCACAACAACAAAAAAACACTGGTGAATGCGCACCATAACAAATGAAAAAACACACAAGGGCAGTCCCTCCAGGATTTCACTGCCTTTTTTTTTAGATTGTTACGGCCCAAAATGCCTGATTTTGCGGGAGCTTTTGTAAAAAATTGCGATAAAAGTTGCGATGTCTTTTGTATGTTTGTTGCAATGAAGTTGTGGAAAACAGTAAAAGTTGCAAAAAAAGTTTTTTTTATAGTTCTTTAAAAAAAAAGAAAAGGAAACTTGTTTTGGGGAGAATAATAATTATTACTATTAATTAATTACTCTGGGCTGAGATTTCCTGGGGAACCTTACCAAAAAGGCTCAGGATACTGCAAATTTTTGTATAATATGAAAATGGCTGGTGGATTTAAAACAAAAAGTAGGCTAATAATTCATTGAATGAATCAAATTGAACATATGTGTCAGTGGCTTGTTGATCTTAACTTCCTAACCTGGCCTGGGACACACATTCATACGGTTTGATAAAGTACTTATTGGATTTTAACTTATCATTGCACTTACAATAACGAGAGTAGCTGTCCTCAATTTAGGTCATCGTGTCGTCTCATCTCCGGTTTTTCCTGCATCCACCGTATGTGATTGTGTGTGCCCCGCCCGCTGCAGAGATCAGACAGGATTGAAACAGCAGCAACTTTCAGCGACTTTATAGTGAAAAACCGTTACAGCGTACAGTGGTGTTAAAATGTATACAGGTTGGCAGGACGGTCTGAAATGCTTTGCACGGTCTTTCGCTGTATGTTTTGTTGGTAAATGTGAGAGAACGGTCTCTGAAACAAGGAAATGAATTTGACCCATTCTCACTCCCGCTTGGTCAGTGGCCAAATGCGATAGGGGACCCCGGCTGTCAAGCAATATCTTCCAGTCACGCGGGTCCCTGATTGGTCCTGGCCCGTAAGCACCGCTTACCCTGCTTACCGATAGTTACGCGTCTGATTCTGGGTAAAAGGCAAATAAAGAGGGACAAACTAATTATTGCCATTCAAAATCATCCCAGGTCTGTGTTTTTCATCCCTGTAATTTCCAGACTTAACACATCATGGGTAATATGTTGGAGCATAAAATGCCTCATCGCTCATCACTATGTTATGAATCTTGTTGGATGACTACCCCCTTTCCCAAGTTATGACCTTACAAACTACAGCAGGAGGAATATTATCATAATAATAAAAAAGGTCTCCAAAGTTTACCCTCGTCCCACTTCTGTGGAAGGGATGAAGAATATTGTATACCCAGTAAGTGTTTACTGAAACATGAAGGCACATTACCAGGCTATATCAGATGGAGGAAAAAAAAAAACAAAAAAAAAACGAGCAAAAACAAATGGAGCTGAGGAAATAGGGTGGATGCGTGATGAAGCAGTGAGGAGAGAGACAGAAAGAGAGAATGAGTCAGCAGCGGTAGCTTTCGCTTTCACCCTCTCTAAGGACAGATGTTTGCCTAAGATGAATATTCCCACCACACAGAGTTTATTCATCTGCATTATCCCCACCCTCACCAGGTGATTTCATGCCTCCTGAGCAGCCAGAAAGGCCCATTTTCCTGCAGCTGCGATGTCCGGCCTGTCACAGATTTTGATAAATGATAGTGATAAGCCAGGCTTGTGGGACGGAGTGTAAGGCAGGGCTAAATTTAGCCCGCCAAAGAGCTAGCATTGATCACACTGTTTACTTTCCTCCCTCCTCCCCCCACGCCATTCATAGCTTTTCAATGTTTTCATGAATTTTTTTAACTGTGGAAATCTTTACCATTAACACCTCTTCCAGACCAGTCATAATTCACTCATTGCCAGTTGTTGTTTTATACTAAAGGCAGCAGGCATTACAGCTGTTCCCATTCACTGTGGTCTTAAGTGATCACAGATTTGACAGGTGGCAAATAACTTATGAATCAAGTTTCCACTGACCTCTGAAGGTGGAGTCCTGTGTCCTTTTTCTTAGTCCACAGGTAATTAAGTGGGTTTCAATGTCCATCATATTGATCTGCCGGAGGTCATTTCCTAGCCTGAAAATGGTTGATCAAATTTCAGTGTGTTTGCGTGTGGAAAAGTAAGACAGAGAGATCTCAGGATTGTCCTTTGAGGCTGGACCATAAAATCCTCAGACATGATTACTTTGCATCTTGTAAATCCAGATCCAGTCCTTGCTCTCACCTTTACCTCGACCCAACTTCACCCACAAATCCTTTTGTCTTGTGCCATCAGATGCTTCATTTAATTCCCTTCCAATTATTGTTGTCACTTGTCTCTTTCCAGCAGGGTGTGTGGAACTTGTACAAATGGACGAGTGACCGGTGATTCAGGTCTTGGATTTTTGCCATTAGTCCTTTTTTTCACATTTTCAAGTCTTTTTCTGGGACTTCCAAGTTGGCAGCTAAACAACATTACATCCTGGTGCTATTTTTACACTTCCAGTCTAGAAAAATTGAACTGCATATTAACACCAGTGCCAAGGACATCGGCATCAGTTAAAGGCACATTTTATTTTTCAAGTTATTTTCTCTGACTTTACACAGAGACACAAGCTGTGTTCAAAACCATTCCCTCATTCACTCACTCACTAATCGTGAACTATATAGGGAATGACCAAACGAGATTTCGGACACTCACTGAAAACACATTGTTGCGTGACTTGCGTCAGGAGACGCACCCGTTGTTTGTGTGATGGAGGCAGGCGCACCCAGCATCATGTAAACAAACCGAAACAAAAATACTATGTCCCTGAAAACAAACCGAGCACTCAGGAGGAAAGTTAAAGGTTGTATATATGTTGCATGTTACATTTCCACTGTTTAGAAACGAAAGTCCGCTCCATTTTTCCTTTTCAGTTTTCACGGTAACTTCTGCTTCTTCTTCTCCACTGGGAAAACACGGTTGCATTGAATTGTGGTATACGGGAGTAAAATGTAGGGTACATCGTATGTACACTCAAATTAGCAGTGCATTGTGGGTTTTTTATAGTGGACTATATAGTGAATAAAATTAACCGCGGAGAATTCGAACACCACTACAAAATGGCGAACACACTATATAGTGCACTCTTTCCATGATAGGGACTGGTTTTGAACACAGCTACAGTAAAGAGGTTGGGAGAGAAAAAAAGAAAAATATTTTCCAGCCATAAAAACCACCTGGATTTTTCTTAGTGCTGATCTGCTCTATGTCTGTAGACAACATGAAGACATAAACAAGACTAAGTCTACAGCCATGCTAGCAGCTTTGTGAGGTTGTACTTAAACCCAGCCCTTTGAGTTTAATGCTGAAGTCAGCATATTAACAGGCTCACAATGACGACGTTAACATGCTGATGTCTCCCATGTTAGTTTAGCATGTTAGCATGCTAACATTTGCTAATTAGTACCAAACACAAAGCGTGAATGTCATCAGAGTCATTATTGCTTACAAAAACTAAATATTCAGTACAGAAGAACACACAAACTATTTATTTTCATCTTAAGAAATGTATTAACATCTGAGAGCATCTGTAGGACTTTTTTCCCTGTACTGTTAGCTCAGATAGATCCAATACTCCATGATAATAATCTCCATCACTGCCACTTATTCCTAATGTTTAGAGCCTGACATTTTACAGTCCCTTAATTGGACAAACACTGCCTTCTTTTTACCACGCTTATTAAACACTACCACAGACGGCATATTTAACCTTTTAAAGAGAGCTATTGGTCGCTCCATAATCCTAAGTACTGTTAAGGTGCATAGTGCTCAATAATTAGGGCATGGCCTTGACCTTCACTGACTCCATTGCCAGTAAGAAGCACTAATTGAATTGTGGAGTCAAAGCACCTGGAAGTCTATTTGTTCTTCATGTTAATGGTGAATGTTAATTAAGTTCTCTCTAGATGTTGGCAGTGTTTTCCCTTTCTGTTTGTGTCCATACAGCCAAGGGCTGCTGACACAAGTGCCTTACAGCAAAGTCAGACCAATAATAGTCTCGCATTGCCAGACATATCGCCACAGCGCTGCGGAGGATGATGTGGCTATAGTCCACACAACATTCCGGGATAGGAGAAAAACTCTGCTCTGGATTATTGGCATTTCTTTAAACCAATAACAATCATCTTGGGCGGCGCTAAGCACCAGACACAGGTATGGTGCCTCTGCAAAAGCCTTGGGAAGGAACTTGTTTTGGTGGAACATGTGCACGTAGGGAAGCAAGCTCTGGAATTAAAATGGCTGTTGAGTGTGTGATGACAATTTTACTCAAAAAAAAGATAAATATAATTTGATTGTCGGTTCTAGCTCCCAATCGATTCGGGTGTTTAGAATGCCAGCACAAAGAAAGCGGAAGGTGGGGACATCTGGTCAAAAGGGACATCTGGTCAAAAGGGACGTCCGCCGGCACCGGACCAATCCCATAAATGAAACATCGTCACTATAGACCAGACCACTATTGACCAAACAGGTTTACACCCTCTGTGACTTATTAAAGAAACAATTTTTGACCCGGAGACGTGTTCAATTCCATGTCCGTTTTTTAAGGCTGTATTTTGTGGCTCTGTTTGAGGTATTTGGGTGGACAAAATAACAAATGATTTGTTTTATAAAAACAACAATAGAGCTAAAGATTGTTAAATGAGGAAGTTATCACATATAAGGTCACAATTTAAAAGATAAATAAACATTTTATTGCAGGGTTTAAGTAGTTCGAATCAAGAAAGAACGTCTTATTACCTTCCAATCAAATGACGAAAGATAATATTTATGGCCAAAGTTGGCCTAATATGTCCTCGAATTGATATGCCTAATGTATATTAATTGTATGTGTGTGCTTATCATTGCCTGAATCTGTTTCTACCCACAAGATTAAAGAGTATAAACAAAAAGTCAGGAGGCCATTTCTCCACCATGCGGGGAAGATTAAGGTGGACAGACGCTAATCAACTGCCAAGGCAGAGCAAAGTGATGGATAGAGAGAATGAAAAAGAGATTTATTTTACATCCAGAGTAAGAGAAGGGAGGAAGAGTGGGACCGGGGCAACAGCAGGGAAAGGGAGAGAGATCCAGATAGAGAGGGAGAGATTATACCGAGTCTTCAGGAAATCAATTCAACCTGCTGCTCGGGTTTTCAATGAGCTTTGCAGCTTAGTGATCTGACAGTGAAGTCTTGACTCAGACTACAGCGATGTTGCAGTTAAGTACTCAATATAAAACCACAAGGAGATATTGTGTAATCTTTTCCAGCTTCTGGACCTCACTTTGTGTTTAGATATCGTCTCCACTAAGGCTAAGTCAAGGTCACCTGAAGGAGCTTTTCTCATGTAGGCCTACATACATTGTTTATGCATGTACTGATATTCTCATAACCATTAAATACAACTTATTACATTATTACCCAGCAGGCTTGTCATTGACTTGGCTCGAACAAGGCCACTGGCTGTGTCTGGTCCAAACCTGCAGGCACCCTCCCAGCAGCAGACTGGAACCACAATCTGTCACCACCACCAACTCCTCCTGTAGTACAATGCAGCTCTGTGCCTCTATCACCACCTCTCCTGCCCTCCTCCATCTCTCCCTCCTACAACCTTCACTGCACCAGCTCCACCATCCTGCCCTCAAAGCCTCCATCCATCCTGAACATCCAATCCCCTGAATACTATGTGCTGTACTACACGCTTCATCCATCATCTACCTTTTCAGCAGTGATCTTAAGTTTTACATTACAATTGTGACAATTATCACATAATGAAGAAAATACAAGCAGCTAAAATCAGTAGTGCAAAAGAGGAAGGAAAAGAGTTAGAAACAGGATTTTTAGGAGATATCCTAACGTGACATATTTGAAAAAATGAATTTTCAGTCAGCAACCCGCCCTCTCTGCTTTATTATACTATCATAATACAATTATAAAATGTCACAGCAGATGGAAAACTAATATTGTGTCTAGATAGGCATTCCTAACACATTAAACCAAGTATTAGTGTGTGATTGTAGCAATCGCAGTTCTCAGGTCTTAAGATTTATGGTTATAATGTCAGGTCTTAACTGGTGATGGAGAGATAGGGGCTACCAGGTATGGTTGAAGCAACACAAATAAGGCAAGGGTAACCACCAATTTTAAAGTCAGTCTGTTTACTGGTCTTGGGTTATACTATTGCATACGTAAGAAAAAAAAAAGCCTTAAAAAACCTTTTGTGGCTGCAGAGCATAGACTGTAAAAATAGTGGATGTAGCATCCGTGATGTCACCCATTGGTTTTTGGACTGCCGTTTAGAAGCTTGCAGTTTGGCGATACGGGTTTTGCCGTCTTGGTTTTTTGCAACTGGATGTGACAATTTTTGACGAGAGGGTGGAGCTGGGGAGGATGACGCTGCCCAGCCAGTGTTGTTTATATTTTCAATAGCGCTGCGCTAAACGCTTAATGGGGAAAGATGCTGATTTTCAACGCTTCTGGAGCTAGTCATCCAGTGGAGATTTACCCGCGGGTAAACGCGGAGCTCCGGGTATTGCCTCCATTCATCTGCATGTTGACCTACGGCAGTACAGAAAATCAGCAAACTTTTCCTTAAGTCACCAGCTAGCTCTGGCTAACTAGCTTTGTTGGCAAGGTGCTACCAAACACTGAACAAGAGATTTTTAGGCAACCAAATGTTCAAATTAACTTTGATGAAGTGAAAACACACAGTGCAAGGGTCAAAGTTTAAGATGAAAACATGGACACCATCCAAAAACAAGTTCACAGCTATTTTAATGTACACAGTCAGTGTTGGGAAGGATACTTTCAAAACATATTTCATTACAGAATACATGCCCAAAAATACTTGGATTACTTCCACATTGAATTGCATTTTATAAGTGTAGGAATACAGCCATCACATACAGCTTACTAAACATGCCTATTCTGGTGTGTTCTTCTGTTCCAACTGGCTGAATGTGTACCTAAACAAGCAGATAGATTTTTGTATTTGTAGTCCCGAACTGCATACTACAGAAATCTAACCGCAGTCTAAGCTACCACGAGCTAATTTTAGCTAACGTTAGCTAGCATGTCAAACGGGCCTAGTCAGTCTTTCAACGGCTCTGGGGCTAGTAAATCAGCATGTAGGAGAATGTAAAGTCGCACGTCAACTATAAAATAGCAAGGTGACCAGTAAAACTACAGCAGACGACTACCCTTGGCTAATTTAAAAAAAAAAACTTACTTTAAGATGCTTCTTCAGGTTGGAGGTGGAGTAATTTGGACGCTGAAAAGAGGTTGGTTGCTGGCAAGCAGAGGTTGTACTGCTATACTGTTATATTTTGTTCTCCCTTCTCTTTCTTTAATGTGAAATGGTGTTTGAATTTCCAAGATAGAAACGCATTCTCTCGCTCTGTTGTGACGGTTCCGGCTCCATCTCTACCTCTATCAGTGATCACGCAAATACCTCATTTTTTTGTTTTCATATTGGGGCTTCTGGGAAATGCATGGAGTTGCGAGAGTGAATAAACTTGTCCATTGATTTCAACAATAACAACTGTATTCTAAATACCAACTATTTAAATTGTAACTGTAACGGAATACAGTTTCTTATAATTTGTATTAAGAATACATAACGCATTAATACATACAACGTATTCCGTTACTCCCCAACACTGTACACAGTGCCATGGATACTAAGGCATGGATACCCAACGGTACCCGATGGGCCGGGCCAGGTTCGGACAGCTATTTAGAAATTATGGTCGGGTTTGGGTTGGCTCGGTCACATCAGCGCAATAAGGCATTTGTTGTAAAATGGTGCTGCGGCTCATTTAAGAGAGCTCAGTGCGTGTGGGTGTCTGTGTGTGTGTGTGGTAGGCCTAAGTGGGTAGAAGAGAAATAGAGAAAGCAGACGTGTTGTATGCAACCGGAGCAGAGTTGGTGGAATAAGTTTAAGTTTTGTACACAGTGTGTGCGGTGTCCGAAATAAACCCCAGACTGAAAGCCAAGTTCATTCATTTGCTCACCAGAAACGGGATTTTAACCCCGACGTTATTCATTTTATAACGTTGGCCCCGGAGGTAACGATTCTTCCCTGGTTTTCTGATCATGGTCGGAAACGAAGCCAGCAGGAAAGGTTAACACATTGAACATTTTAACAGCTTATTAACGTGTGCTTGTTGCCCCGCGTGCGCTGATGTGCTCATCTGTTGACATGTCCGAATGCCTTCCTACAGTTGCTTAATAAAAGTGGGCTTTCCACACAAAAACATAGCCTACATGTGTCATTAGTATGAGAAAAAAATTTGACCAGAGCAGTGTCGGGCTTGGGTCGGGCTCGGACACAAATTTCTTAATGCATGTCGGGTTCGGGCCGGGTTTGGTCACGGCTCTGTCGGACGCGGGCTGGGCTTGGACAGAAAGATTTGGCCCGATCCAGACTCTAATGGATACGCATTGCTAGTCCTCTGTCATGATTGACAGGTCGCCGTGTAGCCACGACCCCAAAGCATCCCCTGCTTTATTGTCAATATTAAAATAAATGGGACCATCATTTACAAAATGAACATGCTGTACTAAAGAAAGCGACTGAGGCCATAAACTCATTATGAAAATATTAATCGAGGTAATAAATCAAGTGAGAAGTAGGGTCATTTTCCATAGACTATAGAAACTGACTTTTTTTGGAGCCAGTGGCGTCGCACCCCTGCTGGAAATTAGATAGAATGCAGGTTTAAATCACTTCCACAATGGCTTCACTTTTCATGCCCGGAAGCTTCGTCCATTATTTTTACAGTCTATGCTCCAGAGTGAGCTGCGCAACGTTTGATAATTCCCCTCAAGTGATGTTGTTTGAGTCATTGTCGGTTGGAGCTGAAGACTACAAATTTGAAAATGAATGTGGAAATGTTGTGGAGTCAGAAAGAAGTGAGCTTACCAGACCTCTGCTTAAGGCTAGCAGCTCAAGGCTACATTAGCTAGCTACAGACCGAACTGTATGTGGTAAAGTTGCATTGTAGGTAATGTAGGCGCCAGGTTTTGACTAGGAAGAACGATGCATGGAATAAAATCTGACAACTATCCTTAATCTAAGTACTCATTAGATGCCAGATTGGTTTACAGACAAAAGTAGTATGTCTCAGTAGGCAATTTGTTAATTTTTAACATGGGCGGCGATTTACCCGCGACTAGCGGACCGCCTCATGAACAAATTACCACCCCCCCCCCCAGCATAGTTTAAATAATTAAGAGCATATTATAATATTATAGATCCAAGACAAAAACAAAATGGTGGGACTCAGAGAAAAAGTAGCAATTACAAATCCGTCGATATGCACGGCACAGTGTATGGCTAAAGGCTACTGATGTATTACAGCCATGGTCGGGGTCATAGATTCTAACTTGCACAAGCCTCAGTCAGATAAAGGATCAAACAGTGAGGCAGACTAGACTAGACTAACATATTCAACTAATGAACCCCTCGGCCCCTGCACTTTCTCTGCTACGAGGGGATGGAGAGGTCTAAAAAGCATTGACACTCCCCACGAAATGTTCAGCAATGCACTTGCACTCCCCTTCAACACATGTACCAGCCTCCAATACTGCCACTTAGCCGAGTGGTCAGTAAGATAGTGTACTCACTGAGTCAAAAAGGCTGCCTGGCTCTTGATGGCAAGATGGCTAAAGGTTGAGGGTGGAGCATGGTGTCATCAAATGCCTTGTATAGTAAACAAATAACTATGTCTGTAAATTAAGCTAAAGCTGCATTTGGTACACAGTATGCAACTTGTGTTATAACGTTAGTGGAATGTTGCAGCACATGCAGCCCAAATAAATAGACCGGCCCACCGGGAAATCTCCCAGTACTCCCAATGACCAATCCATGCCTGCATTGAATTGCTATAGCTGAAAAAACATAAAATGGTATCAAAAACATGATTTGATTTCATGAAAATCCATGAAAAAGTTTAAAAGCTTTGAGTGCTCAGTTAACAAAATTAGGCTTCATTTATTTTATTTTACTGAAACATTTACAGCTATTTAACATCTTGAAAATAGTTTCATTCAAATTCTTATATACAGTACATGTGGGTGGTTGAGCCCCTGTCTTCCCTACTGCTCCACACTTCCTGACTGAGGCAAATTGTGGCTTAACATCGAGCCAGTCAATGCTTCACTTAATGCCAGCCAGAAGACAGGATTGTCTTTATCATCCTATAACGTAAACCTCGGTTGGTTTTACCCTCATGCACTCAACTTTTCAGGCTGCAGTAACCTTTGAATATCAGTTTTTCTTGACTATCCAAATTTGACCTTAGTCACGCTTGTTTCCAAGTCTATTGGCAGAATTTGATGAATTGGTGGCCGGGTTGGCTCAGTGTGTAGAGCAGGTACACATATATTGAGAGATTTATGCCTCGATGCAGAGGTCCAGGGTTCGAAACCGACCTGTAACCATTTCCTGCATGTCTTCCCCCTCTCTATCCCCTTTCTCACCTAGCTGTCCTATCAATTAAAGGTGGAAAAGCCCCCAAAAAATAACCTTAAAAAAAGAATTGGCTTGACTGCTTATCCATCACTGTGAATAGACACTATATATCAGTTTAATCTATTATTTAATTTAATTGTTAAAATCTAATTTAAGAGTTTATTGATGATTTACTTGACTACACAACAATATGGGTAAAAATGTAAACCTCTGGTTATTTTTTCTGGAATGACTACAAAATCCAAACTTTTGTGAACTAGACATCAAAGCAGAGCTACAAGAAGTCCATGAACTCCAGGTAGAATTACATGCTCTCTGACTTCCAAGCTAAGTGACTTATTTTCATTTTGACAAGACCTCTTTACTTATTTACAGACTGAACCTTCTCTGTGAACTTGCAACGCCCCCCAGCTGCAAGGTTGAACCCTTTGCACTCTTGATTCTATAATTATCTCTTCACGTCACAACCGCTCAGGTTCATTATCATTATCTTCTCCTCTACCTCACTTTCCTCCCCTCATGTGCCTTGTTTTTGTTTTGTAGTTGGTAGCTAAATTAAAAATAGCCCAACTGAGACAGGGTTTTTGACACTGAGAGAGCCTGTACTCCAGCTGATTCTCTCTTCACGTTGGCTTTTTTTCTCCCAGCTCCCTCAGATGTCTCCTCTCTGCTGATGAGAGAAGTCTGAGCTTTCATCCCTACTTTACTTGTTCTTCCATCTTTTTTATTTTAAGAACATGCAATGGATTAGTTCCCCCTCTGAAAAAGCCTTTGGATTAAGATGTGTGGAGGGCAACAGAGAGGGTGATGAAAAAGAAGAAGAAAGAGGAAGAGCAGGACACGATAAGGAGAACAAAAGTAAGAGGAAGTTGTGTGAAGAGCAAAAGTGGGGAAACACTGAAGGAGTCCAAGGAGGAAACACATGCTTCATATTTTGTCATGTGTGTTGCACTACACGTCAGTGAAGTTTGACTCCTGTTGGTGTTTGGTATTAAACATCTATGCATGTTCATGTGCGATAGTTTCTGTAGTATATCTTCTTGGTAAGCTGTTACTGGTTGTTTATTGTCTGTCTGGCAGCTCCTTTGAAAAATAAACTAAAACTGACTTGATGTTGCCATGCGACTGTTTACAACTGTTTCAAACCAGTTAGGACCTGATGACCTTTTGCTGGAATGCATACTGAGCCTAAATGCATGAATGCCATGCAGAGTAGAGCTGTCATGGGACTTTTACTTTCTGTTAAAAGGCTAGAAGAAGTTGCTTGTATGGGCGGAACTCCTTTGTGAGCTGTCGAGGTCTTTGCCAGACCTTCCTCCACCGGGGCGCTGTGGAGGAGGGTCTGGCTAGTCCACACAGCATTCCGGGATGGGAGAAAAATGTGCTCTGGTTTATTGGCATTTCTTTAAACCAATCACAATTGTCTTGGGCGGTGCTAGGCACCGGGAAAAGCCGCGGTGCCGCTGCAAAATAGCCTCGGGAAGGAACTTGTTTTGGTGGAACGTGTACGTTCAAAAGTTGTTTTAATCGTGCCACAGAAAACTCAGATTGGACAAATAGTCTAGCTAGCTGTCTGGGTTTACCCTGCAGAGATCTGAGAAAAGGTTAACCATAGTTCTCATAAATCGACCGGAGTTTAAAATGCCAACACAAAGGAAGCCCAAGGCAACGGTTATCCGGCCTAAATTAGTGAAATCTGGCGGAATTTCCGTCGGCAACAGAGCAATCCTGGAAGTGGAACGTCAAGGATATAGACTAGCTGATCTGTCAAACACACCTGTTAGTGGTGACATCACATTGTGACCCCATTTACACCATTAAAATGCAGTCTGTATCTGGATATACTCGAAGATGGGGATAAAAACCTGCCGTTATAGACAGCAGAGAGACGCAATGAATCAATCAAATGAGGATAGCGGAGCTCACGTTCAGACAGTCTGTCCTCGAAGGCATTCATGATGTTGCGACACAAAAAAAGTGACCAAAGTTGTGTTAAAAAAAAAAAAAAAAAAAGAGCTCTATAGAGAAGTTCAAACCTTGCTTATTTTCACAGCTCACTGTTTGTGTTGGGATTGTGTGTTTAAGTCATAGACGTTATATTGCACTATTAAAGTCTGGGTTTATTCTCAAAAAGTCAATATTTTCAAAGCCAATCAATGTATTGTTTGTGGCGATTAAAAGTGCTTAATCTTGTACTGTAGGATGCAAAAAAATACAAATCTGTGCAACAGCATAAAACCCAACAGATAATCTTCATGCTCTTAACACTGATCCTACATCTATATTTAGACAGTGCAGGTGATGAAGGGGATTGTGTTGAAACGCTATTTAGGTCACATTTTAAGGTCTCATGCACAACACCCAAACAGCAAAAATCTGAGAGACGATGTGGGAGTTTCTGTTCTGCCAAAACCAAAATACTTCAGCTCTATACTTCATACTTAATATTCCTTCTTGTCTCATACACATGCTTCTCCTGAAGTTACTAGTTATTTGTTCATAATTTCAACCAATGACTTCACATAAGAAAAGTAGGTAAACATACATACATAGGGCGGGGAATCGTTTGTATCAACATTTGATACTGGTACAGATACCAATACCGTGACTTTGGTACCAGTTCCTGAATTATACTTTTTTCGATACCAATTTTATAAAATCTATTTCAACAAAAAGAAATTACAACATTACAGCAAAAATCTTTTTATTTATTTTTCAGCTCCTACTACATGATCCTCTCTCTGTGGGTAACACAGAGTTTTTCCTGCATGCCTCTACGATATGTAACGTTAGACAGCCAATCACCGTTATTATTAGATCTCAGGAGAAGCATGCTGCATGTTTTATTGGCTCACTGACGCTGATGAGATTTACTGCTTAGGTATTGAAATTTGGTATTGAATGACGAGGCATTTTTCAATACTCGATACTAAGGAGGCAATTTGGTCCGTGCCTAAAAAGTATAAAATTCAGTACCCAGCCCTATACATACCAGTCAGTATCAGATACATAAGTAACGTATCGCAAATATAACGACAATGACGGTGGAATGATGGTCCATGAAAAAAGTCTTTACTGTCACATCATTGTTCATATGTAACATATGGCATTTTTACATGTTTTTGTGTTTAGAATGTGTTATAAATATTTTATCATTGCCCAATGCTGCAAATATATGCAAGTGTGCCTACGTACCAGCGATGTCATACACATACAGTTGTTTACTGGCAGGGAACATCCTGTCAATGTTCTCGCATTCAAAGTGGTTTTACTATTTACATTTATACAGAGAGTAAAGGAGGGTGATGTCACTCTATTCAGTTTGTCTGAGAAGGGTTCTCAGACTTACTGTAGCTTCTGAGGATTGAAAATGGGGATGATTCTCTGTGTTATGTACATACTGCATTTGTTGTTTACACTGATGCTTATGCAAGTCTGGCTTTGTTGGTTCTGAAGATGTTCCCCCTGATGATAGTTTGATTTGTTTTGGTGTGATAATTAATGATAACTGCATAATTTTTTTTTTTAAATGTCAAAACAGGTATTTGTTTTATCATTAGGTTCATGTTTAAGAATTTATTTTGCTTCCTTAGCACACCTCATTGCAACTATTTCTTTTAATGAAAATATTCAGCTGCCAAAACTGATTTCCTCAACTGAGAAGCATGAAAGTAGAAAGTAGTAGTTAGTTTACTTTGTTATAGAACATAGCTATTACTCTTAATACTCAGTTTTTGCTGCTAAGGTGATGGAGATGACAGCTGTCTCAAGTGACAATTGGAAATCTGGAGTGTGTGTGTGTGTGTGTGTGTGTGTGTGTGTGTGTGTGTGTGTGTGTGTGTGTGTGTGTGTGTGTGTGTGTGTGTGTGTGTGTGTGTGTGTGTGTGTGTGTGGGCTTGCTGGTGTGTGGTCCCTAATTAGCCTTCCGCTCCTGATCTTAACTGACTTGCACTCAAGTGTCCTGTAGAGGCACAAGGTGACGTCTTTCTTTCTTACAACTGGGCCTCCGACCCCGCTGACCCGTGCCAGCAGCCTTTGATAGGATCGCTCTCGGTTAGATCAGCTGAGGCTACGTCACCGTTACCTGCCCGAAGGCCTGCACAGATGGTCTGTTCCTGAGGGGGCATTATTTGTCACTAAAAATACACAGTGAGAACACACAGAATATCTGTCATATGTTAAAGTAATTATGTAAGAATGATTTTATTTATAGCATGTGATTTGAATCATTGCATTCCTTATATTTTAGCTCAGAGGAATGCCAGTGAAATGATGTATGCTGTTTCTTTTAAAATGACATTTTTTGCGAGGGTTGTCATTAAAGTTATTCATTATTAGTATTATTATTATTATATATTATTATATATTTGAACACAATTTTTCATTTGCACAATCAGATAATTAAAAACTATTTAGCTGGCTTGATTACAAAAAAATATAACATACAACATACAAGAGCTGCAATCTTCGGAAAAAATGGGTCATTGTGACTATGTGTCATATCAAAGTTAGTGACGAACTCACAGAAAATGATCACAAACAGAACAGCTCCCCTCAGCCCTGTGGAGTGCTTTAGCTTCTTTAAGCTCATTGATATATTTTGGTTCACTGTCACAACTCTCAGTTAGACTTACATTCAGCCATGTTGCCTGAAACACCTACCAACTCGCCATATTAACTTTAAGGTGAATACATGTCACAGTTGTGTTTACAGCTTGTTGTGCTGCCCCCAGGTGGCCAAAAAATAAATGTATGCAGTTGTAAGTGATCAAATAAGTCCATAGTATTCGTATAAAACACAATTTTATAAACACATCACAAATTACTAAACAACTAGAGCCTGATGAATATATAGGCATTACATCTAATTTGATCTTTTTCACATATACAGTATATCGTATTGATGTATGTCAGCTGGCAAGCAACAACAAATTGCAGTAATATAGAAACAGTGAAACGATTTCATAGTTTGTCCACTAGAAAATGATCTTATAACAAAGTTTAAGGCATCATAATCTAAAATGTTTGGTAATGTTACGTGTTGCTGGCTGATCATTAGGCCCTTCTGATTTCAAAGTACCTCAAGAATCCAGTACCAGCTAGGCTCTGTAAACAACATGAATTATTTTCCAATGTGTTAAAAAGCCTTATCACTGACTATCACTCTTCAGAAAGTTACCACAGGACAATGTGACTGAACATTTAAATCCACTCTCTGAAATTATACACAGGAAGATACACTGAAGACGTTGATATTTCCATGGGGACTGCTCAGTGAATGTGATTAAAGTTTATTCCCTATGGCTTGGTCACACATAGGCCAACAGTAATAGCATGCGCACATCTGCTTTTGCTGTTTGCTTGAAAATAAGCACTTGAAATGTGTTCAGAGATGTCGGTTTTTGTGTGCTTATTGAGGGCAAAAGGCAGGTTAACCATAAAATCTCCTGCGCTGACCTTGTGTTGTAACAAGAGGTAGAGCACCTGCCTTAATAATTGGGGAAATTCTCATGCAGCTGACATTTTGAATGATATCTGATACTAGAGTGTCCTTCTGTCCTATTAAAGCCTGTGTTTCTTCTCTATAGATCAATCATTTGTTTCAGATGTGATGGAGATATTTAGTTACTATTTATTTAGCATTTATTAATTCCTAATTTCACTGTTGTTGCTGCTGTTATCAATCAATCAGTTTATGGAAACAGTTAGTACTACTTTCTCCATTTTCAGTGTCAATTAGCCTTCAGGAAGCACATACTGTAAGTAGTTAACTTGGGTTCATATTTAGTGTATTGGTAGCAAAACAACTACGTGCTTGTGCGCGTGCGTCCGTGCGTTGACACGTGCGCGCAATGTCCATATTACTCCCATTGTCTGCGGCGTGCAGTTTATTACGTTTTGATCCATGCGGGGCTCCTGCGCCTGCACTCGGCACTTGGCGGAGAGACGCGCAGGGCAGGTAGTGGTGTGCTGCTACTGCTGCTGCTGGTACCGTGAGGCTCAGTTCACCACAGTCCTTCTCCAGTCACGGTAAAACAGTCAGGGATTACTTCAGTTCTCGGCCGGGGATGCGCATCTGGACCCGAGTGTCCCGGGGACAATTACGCATCGAGGCGCTGCGCTCTCCCTGTCTGTCTCCCAGCCCCCACAGACGAAATAATCGCACCGGTTGAGGACAGTTAGGCTATTTGTTTTTGACAGAATGGCAGGCGCAGATTGCCTTCTGAAAACGCCGAGGTAAGAGGCTGTTTATTACTCCGGGATTTAAAAAAAATATCAATGGTCATAGGCGCATATTCCCAAACGAAATCAACATCATGTTTTAGGCACTTCCATTGTACGTCTGGTATTCAGAAGAGAACCTCTACTTTTTGTTAAATCTATACTGCCACTCCAATATTCTCCTACACCATTTCACATATGGATTCGCTGTTTTAGCAGGCTTTTGAAATAGCCTATAGTAATTTAGATAATTGTACAAAAGCACTGGGATGATGTAAGTATGTTTGATGTTGTACTGAATCAAAGCGTAGTAATCTTTTGACTGTGCAAAGTGCCAGTTTGTGTTTAGTGTTGGAAAAAGGCGCACCAACATCCACGCAGTGTTGCAGCAAAGCCGCTTTCACAGTCGACTGTCAGTGTTTGCAATAAACAAGATGCTTTAGCTTGCCTGTCCTGAATAATAGACATGTGTGGCAGTGAAGAAAAGTGCACAACAATCGCGTTTAAAATTGAAATGCTGTTTGTTTAAAAAAATAAAAAAGCTTTAGTCCTCTATCTGTTTTTCCTCCGAGCTAAAATGGAAGGTTTCTGCAACTACAGGACCTAAACCTGCCACATTGCTTTGTGCAGTTAAACTCTTTCCAAAGCAGTGAAATCCGAAGGCTTGCACCAAAAGTGCCTGCACCACTAAATTGGCACAATGCTTTCACCGTAAATTACAACAGTTGACCGGGGGCAGTCCTTGAAAGCCAGCTATTTCAGGGGTTAATTGTGTCCTCCACACAGGCGGATGTCTGCTGGGTACCTGGGACCTGGGAGCCCCGGGAGCGCCAGAGCGCACCAATCTGTCAGTCATCACCGTGTCGTGATGGAAAGGTCGTTAAGCGGCAAAGATTAGAAAGGAGGTCTTGCATGACGAATCTTATACTGCTGGTCTTCAATTTATGCAGAAATAGTTCACCATTTGCATGAACTCCACAGACAGACCAGTAGGCTATATGTTGTTGTTGTTTTTTTGGGGAGGGGGGGGGGGTTACAGTGTTTTTCACTTCCACTTTTTTACAGTGTTGTTTGTTTCCAATATACTGCATGCATCCAACATATTACCTTCAGAATCATTGTGTGTGTGTGTGTGTGTGTGTGTGTTTGTGTGTGTGTGTGTGTCTTGGATGGGTGTTTTGATGGTTGTTTTGATGTGTGCCTTCCAGATACAGCAGCCTATTGAAAGCAAATTATATCCACTTATCTCCAGTGCATCATTTTTTTTTTCAGTGTCCAGCCAGTTATTTACATCAGTCATGTTTATTAACTGCAAATAGATACAGTTGTGTGATCCCTTGGGGGCTTTCAAAATGAAATGCTTTTTAATTTGCTTGAAATATGTGGATTACAGAAAAAAAAACAGCTGCTCCTATTTAAATATGCATCCCTAGCCTCTTTATTTTTGCAAATTGATCCTCATTAATGCAATTCCAAATAATCTTTGATTTGGCTTATCTCAGTGAAAGCATGCACGGAGGATAATGATGCCTTCCTGGGATTTTTGAGTTTGCTATGTTGTGTTTTGGCTCGCCGTAGCCTGACAGACATTCCCATTATTACAGATTGTTGAAAAATGTTGTCACTTGTTGTTTCCCTGTTATTTTCCCTAATAATCCTCTGTCGCCATTGCTGTCAAATTTCATGATTTGGTAAAGCAGCCGTGCATTTTTGACACTTCAATGCTTAGATGCATACAGTATAGCCTGCTAGCCTTCTGCAAAAACCAGGCAGTGGGCTTTACTAGGGAGAGTCTGTGTCATGTTTATGCAGAGAGAGAAAACATCACAGAAAGAAACATTTTAGCAAGTGCTACAATGGCTTCTCATAAATAGTAATATGATAAAAAAAAGGTCTTGATATCCAGAGCAACACCTACCATTGTTTGCACTATTCATGATCATTTCATGACAAATGATTGAGGTGTCACCTTGCTATAAACGTGAAATTTTTTCTTAAATTGGGCATTAGAGGCTGTCCTGATGCAGTTTTGCTAGCCTGGGTAATAATAATCTAAGTGAAGGAATATAGCATTTGGCTCAAAATATTGACATTATTCTCCTGTCCGACGATAGCTGGTTAATTCATTGGACGAGTGCCTCAGCTGTACAGGATGAACAGATGTGACAGGCTATGGGCTGCTCCCAGATTACTGATCCCAGACTTTATAAAAATGGAGGTGTTGCACGCTTGACAAGAACTTGCTCTGACAAAGTCAACTCAGTGCCCTTTTTACCTTGCAGTAACTTCCAGTCGTCTGCCATGTTTGAAGGCTCAGAGGCCGTCAAGGTGGAGGGAGGCAGCACGGAGAGCACCGTGGCCTCGTCCATCAGCGCCTGCAAGAAGGTAAAAAAGGATGGATGTGTACATCTATCTACCTGTGTGTGTCCCTCTGTCTGTCTACCGTGTGACCACTCGTCAACTACTTTTTGTCTTCTTTTCTCTGTTCATGTGCCCATGCACCTGTCATCATATCTGCCTCCCCGTTAGTGCAAAGATTTTCATTTCCTCCTCCCAGGGGTGCCTGTCACACCCAGGGGTTGTGCAATAAGAGGAACAGCCAGGCTCTCAGGTCAGCCCAGTAGATTTATCATCCCCCAGTGACAGAGAGACAGGATGGGAAATAGCACAGATCAGTGGGCTGAGGTGGAGGCTAGATTGAATTTCCTTTCAAATTGTGTGTAGGTCTATTTGTGTGGGTAGCTTACTGTGTGTGTGTGTGTGTGTGTGTGTGTGTGTGTGTGTGTGTGTGTGTGTGTGTGTGTGTGTGTGTGCAATGTGTCCTTTAACTTTGTGTGGGCTCGCTGGTGTGTGGTCCCTAATTAGCCTACCGCTCCTGAGCTTAACTGACTTGCACTCAAGTGTCCTGTAGAGGCACAAGGTGACGTCTTTCTTTCTTACAACTGGGCCTCCGACCCCGCTGACCCGTGCCAGCAGCCTCTGATAGGATCGCTCTCGGTTAGATCAGCTGAGGCTACGTCACCTTTACCTGGCTGAAGGCCTGCACAGATGGTCTGTTCCTGAGGGGGCATTATTTGTCACTAAAAATACACAGTGAGAACACACACACGTAGTATCTGTCATATGTCAAAGTAATTATGTAAGAATGATTTATAGCATGTGATTTGAATTTTTTATCTGCTGAACATATGTGGTGCAAACAGTCTTTTTTCCTCTGCTTTTACAAATAAATATAAATATACCATATGGTCAAACCCTAGCACTATGAATAGTGAACACAGTGAATCTCTTATTTTACCCTTGTAAATAAATTGGCATTGTAATTAGATAGTTATTAAAACAGCAAAATCAATAATTAATGACAAATGAGTATGTCAGTCCTGTCATTGACAAAGGCAGCCCAATGGCTGCAGACTTCTTCCTGAAGCCTTCTTTAAAATGTCCCTCCAGGGAGGAGATATATCTACTGTGCAGTGTCTGATTAGCTGACAGATTGTTGATCTTGTGCCAAGGACACTTATCCTTGAAATGAAGGTCCTGGAGAAAGGTCAATTGATCCCAACAACCAGAGGGGGAAACGCAGATGTGTGTGTGTGTGTGTGTGTGTGTGTGTGTGTGTGTGTGTGTGTGTGTGTGTGTGTGTGTGTGTGTGTGTGTCATGTGTGTGTCGTGTGTCATATGCTCAATGTGTGTCTCTGTTCTACTCTACCTGAACCAAAAACCTGAGGGTTTATCTGTGTGCTGTAGGTGCTGTGCAGTAACAGTATGCTGGACTCGTCGGAGTACTGGCTGAGGAATGAGAAAGCTCTGTGCAGACTCGGCCTGCTGGACGACGACACGGAGGGCAGCTGCACCATGGTGAGTAGCATACTGTGGATGATGAAACATTCGCACCCTTTTGGCCACAAAGATGGAGCAAGTCATCTCTAGTGTAGCGTCTCAAAGCTGTAGCAGGAGTCATGTTTGTTTGTAACCTCAAATGACAGCGAGGTGACGGTTTGAATTTGAAGACAGAAATGATGTGACGTCTAAAAACAGTACTTTCTTCAATATGCTTTCTGTGAGTGGCTTCTGGGCATGGAGATGTTTGGTGAAAAAGCTTTTGCAGCAGGTTGTTGGTTCTCCCTTGCTGCTGTTTAGTAGACAGTTCTTTTTCTTAAGGTTTGGTAAGTCACTTTATATATGTTGACAAAACGTGTTGAGAAAATGGACCTGATATAGGCTAATAAAACCAAGTTGTGCAACTGTAAGATATTGCTCATCTTTACCTTTTCCTTTCGAAATAATTTTGAAAATCTAACAATTGAATGATAATTTCACTCTGTTAATGAAATATTCTTGTTCTAAACTGACAATACTTTAGTAGAAACAGATGACCCAACCAGCAATGCAGAAGTCAGAAACCAACATTTTGAGACAAATAACTGAAGATTTGTTGAAATTTGTGATTGACCAGTATTTGCTCTAAAAGAAGTAAAGCCTTTTTTTAACTGTACTTCTTATGCATCAGCAGATTTTGCAAGAAGTTACTGGGAGAGCTAGAGTTGATGATATTTATAAATATAACTGAACACGATAGTCTTTAAACCTTTAACGAGAGAGGGCAGTGAACCACTGCTTTTCAGCCTTGTGTAAAGTCTTAAAGTGCTTTGCTCATGGGGTTTGATGGAAGGGAAATATCAACTTAAATAACTATACATTCATTCACAAATGAATATTCCATCCACGATTGTTTCTGATGTTGTCAGTCTATGCCGATGCTGAGACTGAGACTGAGACGTGTTGGCATTGTGGCCGGTTCTGTGAATGAAAGAAGGATTTAGTTTGTGTTTTGCATTCTTGAAAATCAGTTGAATTTTATTTGCATGGAAAACCAATGCATAATATAATTTCTCACAATCTCTTTGCTGCTTTCAATATACCAGAGGATTTTCTTTGAGTAGATGTTATAAACTATGCAATTTCATTCTGCTGAAAGATTGTTAAAAGCTCAATTTAGTCTCAGCAGGGAGTTTATCAAAGGAAGTTGGTTTTGGCATTTCTGTTGTGTATCACAAAAAACAACTATCATCTGTACTGTAACAAGAACGCTCAAGGTTTGACTCTTACCTCTGAATATGAGAAGGACACTCTCCCTGGACTTTAAGTCCTCTGTCTGCTCTACTCTCTGCTCTCTGGACTCTCAGCATGACAGGCATGTCAACTCCAATAACTGTACACATTTGTTCTTGTGGTTGTTAATGAGCCATTTTTCAGGCTCTCCTTGCCTTCTGTTCAGTGCATGCTGGGATAGATTTAGCAGAGATACAAATCTTGAAACACCACGACAAAATTATAATTGTTATTTGAGCTGACATGGAGGGGCTGACTCTTTCACATCCTGCAATCAGATTTTATGATTCAAGCTTCTGAGTCTATTTCTGTAACTATTAAGTTGCTATTTATAGTTTTTAATCATGGTGTTTTTTAGTCTTTTAACACTAATCTGCACAATTTGCCAAAACTCTTTAAGCTTGCAGCAATCATTTTACATTTCCATTCTTTACATGTTGTCATACATCACAACAGTTAGTAAGGAATATGCACATTTGACACCAAAGATAACTTACTAGAATTGGCTTTAAGATATTCAACGTTAATGAAATGAAGAAGGGTGATAATTGTCATCACAAATTACTCATCTATTTTTCGCCTGAACATTTTTTGCAGAATTTGATGTTTAGCGAGGTGTTTGGATTACTAAGGACATTGTTGGTTGTTTAGGCAAGGACATGGGAAAATACACCAAGAAAGAAAGCAAAAAAAGAAAAAGACTTTGAGCTGTAGAGGACACACATGCTTAATCCTCTCTGTCGCCCAATTCGAATGTGTCACCTTTGATCACTCTCTCATTGTAAATTGCAAGTTAAGCATGACTTGCATTCAGGATGTACATCTGTCAGTGGCTCAGAGGCAGGCTCTCCAAACAGCCGTTTGATTTCCTAAAGTGTATCAATTCAATTTCACAACAGACGTGGACCTATATTAACTGCATCAACACTAAATAAAATATATGAACGCTGCATCAAGCCCTGGATTTTTTTTTCATAGAAGATAAGGTTCTGTTCAAGATCCTTACTGTAGATTGGCCACATTAAAGACATGAAATACATAATCTCTTCTCTCTGATAACATCGTCTGAAATGTAGTTTGTTTTAAATGAATAACATGATCACCCACGCTTCAGTGATAATAATGATAATAATAATCAGTCTGAATTTCATTCCCTCAGGGGTGTAATCAGATCTCTCACCTTTGGTTGCAAAATACCTCCTATGATTACCTCTTTGCCAGTTCTTGGACTTTTCTGAAATGATACCTCTAGACTTTGAGCAGCGCTATCTTTGACCTACATCTCACTGATCAGAGCCTCAGCTTAGTGATCCAGGTTTAATTGCAAGAGCAGTGGGGTCAGTCTCACAGATCTGGATGAAGTCTGGTCCTAAACGAAATTCCCACTGAGAGATACAGAAACACATAGTGATCAGTGGTGTAGTCTATGTGATACGCAGGTATACGTAGTATACCCACTAAAAAATCTCCAGGATTTCCATATACCCACTTAAAATGTGGGTATATCCGCCATCATCCTCCCTTCATCACACATTTAAGACAAATATAAGTAGCCTATTTTATTTTGTTCTTGTTGCTTTGGGGTCAACTTTTGTGACTTAGGTCCCTGATGTGAAAGCCCCCTTACTGCTTTATATTCCATTATATTTTTGATATATTTTGAATGTCATCTGTGTTTTCCTTCTCATAAATAAATAAAAATATTCCCACTATAAATTGGTGCATAAAAGTGTATCAGAATGCAGGAAATTAGTCTTTGACGCTCAAAAAAACCCTGGGTAAAACACAGCAAACAACCATAACAGGGTTTTTAAGCCTTGTTAAAAACCCTGTTATGGTTGTTTGCCCCCCCCGCCGCCATACTCCTCCTAAAACATGTTTGATAATCATCAAGGTAACAGTAATAGCAGTAATTTAGCAAAGAGCACCATTCTCACACACTTATGTGACACTTTGTAAGCGTGAGCATTGAATGTTCCTTAAACCTCCCAGACACCAGCTGTATTATCTGGGACAAAATGTACACAGGACTCAAATTACTGCGAATTTTCAGAGATGTGACATCAGAGATGTCACATGTTGTTTTATGTCTGATACAGCTTCCAGTATATACTGATACAAGTTGAGGCAAAACAGTATTTATTCATTAACGTTTAGTGGATTTTCAGTTGGTAAACGGCCTGTACATCAGCCCAACATGCAACATGAGTCCTGTAAATTAGATTGATGTATGTGCACCATGGCTCTTTACGTCCTCATCATTTCAATTTTACTTAAATTGCTGTGTGTGACGGCTGGCAACTTGCAAATAAAGAGACTTGAAAAGAACAGGCTACTGCCCAAACTCGTACCTGAGTTTGGGATTACGCGGACGATTTTATCTTCATTGTTCTTTTGTGAAATGTAAAAGCAGAGCAGCTTCATCTTCGGCTTTTGTTTCAACAAGACAATGGTTGTTTGTTTCCTTGACTTGTGCATGCTTTCTATGAATCAGACGGAACTTTAATGCGAGTGTGAGCAGATGCAGCCCGTCCTCCCGCAGCATGGCCCTCAGACTCTGATGTGACAGATCGCTGCTCTAACTCTCAATTCTCCGTTTGTTTTTTTCACGGCCAATCAATCAAACGGGACCATATGATGGATGACACTGTGTGAGCAATAAATTATTATGTCCTGGCCTGAACTGTTGGGAAGCAGAGTGTGGAAAACTGAGAGAAAAAAGTGAAAAAGAAGAGGGTGAGACGTTGAACGCTGATTCAAACAGAATGAGAGGAGTAGCCACAAAACCACACACAGACATTAGAAACTGTCTGTGGAGAGTGATACAGAAAGAAACAGACCACAGGGTGATAAGGAGAGGAATTTGATTGTTTTCTTTTTGCTGACTTTGCATTTTTACTGTAGCTTTAATGGACCAAAGCAATTATAGTATTGAATGGAGTTTGGGGGGTTTGGTTAAAGGTTACAAAAAGTATAGTCTGATTTTATTCAAAGCTGACTATAAACCTCAATATCAAAATGAACCCAAATTAGTCCATTAGGTTGACTTTTCTAAGAAATGTGTAAAAATCATCTTTGTTTACATATTTAGGAACAGGAATAGTCCAAAAGAGTGAGAGCGGAAGGCCATAAACTTTGAGCTAAATATAAGACAAAAGCTTTGGATTTCCTGTGTTTCGCTCTGTCACCCATCTCTGGCTGCATCATGTTGTCACATTTGATCACTCACTCATGTTTAAATGCATGAAGTCAGAGACAGACAGACACAGTGAAGTGTCATGTTGCTCTGATAGTCACACTGAATTTCATCACACCCCTGACAGATTTGACAGCATTTTGTAGAGGAAGACGGCGTTCTTGATTTTTTTTCTTTGCGAGGCACATAGTCAGGAGAGACAAGTGAAAGAAGTAAAGACGAATATTTATTATAACAGATGATACGTCAGTGTTTGGGGGCATTCTGACGTGTTTTTCGATGACAAATCTTCTAAATTAATTTATTCATATCACTCTTGTTAAGTGTCATTTCTGTCACTCACCGTCACAAACAACAGTATGTGGAAAAACAACGGCAGAGAGAAACAGACTCACGCATACACAACTTGCGCATAACAGCAGCATGAATGTACTAAAGGCAGAGAGAGAATCATATTTTAACAGAGGCAGCAGCAGGATGATAGGCTAACAATGTTGGTGTGTCACCGAGCTATTGGATAGATGAGATCAGCTGATGTGACCAACTGATGAGAACATCTGATAAGATAATTGACAGCCTCGGACAGGACAGCAAGTAATAATGAGAGAGCATGTGTGAGAGGATTGAATGCAGATGTGTAAGAAATAAAGAAAGCCTAAGCATGCAAAGGTATAGTCTCCCTGACTGAATTGATGCTATAGATTAATTTACAAAATCTCTGAACAGATGATTTACATGTTGCATTTTTTTTATTGATCTGTGTTTTTCACTTTTGTGACACTCAAAGATTGAGATTGCAGTTGTTTTGTAAGAATATACACCACATTTTTCACATTCATTCAGTAAACCCGCAGTATTCCTCCTCACACGGTCCCTTCCTCTGAATATCTGTCTTCCTGCTTTGAACCTGGAGTCCCTGGAGGAGAGGGATCCATTCATCACTGGATTCAAACACTTCACACTCGGGGAGTGTGTTGTGTCCTGACCTGTCCCTTCCCGGGCCAGAGAGAGGGAGAACAGAATAAATATGCCATCAACCGCGGCAGGAGCACTGACTTACAGCAGGATCAGAGCAGGAAGACAAACCTTTCTTTCTTTCTTCTTCTTCCTTTTACAGTACTTTAGACTGTCCATCTGACAGTATGAAAAATTACAGTCTTTGGTGAAGGTTGTGCTCTAAAAATGATACCTACTTGCTTTAAAGTAGAAGTCCTCATCTAAAGAAATAGGTAATAATAGTTATTATGTGTTAACGATATTAGTTATTATGTGTTCTGTGGTAACTATTGATAGGGAGCTTTAGCTGTTCATATAGTTTGGATACAATACAGTTAGGAGAAAATACTGTATATGTTAGTCTCTGTTGATGCTTGCAGTTAGCCTACTATGGAGATGTGTGGATGAGTGGATCAGAGAACAGTCGGACGGTTTCAATGTAAAATTCCAAGCCAAAAGGAATACTTGGAATTGATGGTGGTGGTAAATATTAATGAAAAAGGACAAGTTTGTGAACGGGCAACACAGATTTTGATAATGAACAACTAAACACGTTACACTCTGGACCTTTAAACACACATGCCCCCTTCACAAATGCAGAGAATGCAATCCAAACCCTGACACACACACACACACACACACACACACACACACACACACACACACACACACACACAATAAGACGTTGGTTCAGAGCTGTTTGAAGAGTATGAATAAATGGTAGCAAAGTTGTAATTTTGTTGATTACTGACTGAAACACTGATCATTCTGTAAATTAGGTAGTATCACCTACTACTATCAGTTGCATGCTTGAAATCTTGAACGTGACATTTGGGGGTCTCCCAGGGTTGAAGTTTCACAGGTATTTGAGGGTTCAGATGGACATAATTACAGCATCTTCTCTGGAAAAAAAAAAAAAAAAAGGAAAATAACTTCTGCTACAATGAACACTATAAAATGGGACCCGTAGAGCCATCTGGTTCTGCTTGAAGTTTCCAAAAAAAGTGTTTTGAGATAACTTCTAATGTGATTTGACATTATATAAATAAAATTGACTTGACTTAATGACAATATTTTAACAAAGACATCTTAGTTGATATGCACTCCCCTCTGAAGATGATGTGATAATGATTAGCCTTAAAAAAAATTGTGATAACACATCTTACCACTTCTCCAAATGTGAAAACAACACATTAAAATGTTTGCATTTCAACGACAGAAGCAACTAAGCATCGACTACTGCTGTTAGTCGTTTTCATAGTCCTGCAGTGTTTTTTGTTCTCTTGTATGAACCTATTAACACAATTCTGCCCATATTTTTTTTATATATTTATGATCCTATGGTGACTGGATACATGTGTTGTCCCATGTATGCACCCCCCAGAGATACTATAAACCCCCTATTTTAACATTTTCAAACATATTGATATTAATCTTGTTGTGAGAAGAACCAGAGCAGCATCAGCTTCTTGATGTTCTCTTTACCCCGGGGCTGGAAGCTGAGCAACTCACAGCCAAACACTAATTGTGTGTGCGTGCGTGCGTGTGTGTGTGCGTGCGTGCGTGCGTGTTTGCACGCATTTGATATTCACCACTCATAATACTGCACATATCCTGTGTCTGTCAGCAGTAGAAAGCCACAGTCGTTGATCAAGTACACACTGTTCACATCTGCATTCAAAGACGGTACATTTCTTTACATTTAGTGGTAAAATACTTGAAGACAAATATAAGGTAGCTAGGAAGGAGCTCAGTCAGAGGAAAAAAGCCTGGACAACTTTAATGTGTAGCGTATGATTTCATCATATGGTAGTTCCTGTTATGCTTCGTGACCAGCTGATGTTTTGCATTTTATTAGCACGTACTTTTATGAACACAAAATAAGGCTGTTCATATTTACCAGTCTGTGAGATCAGCATGCTTGTCTGGTCTCTATACCAGCACTGTGTAGCTTGTGGGTCGCATCACAAAATTAAAATGGCAGAGTCACTGAGCCTTGTTTCCCCTGCAAAATTAATTTTAATTACATAAAAATTTAAATGGATTATAGTTAAAGTTGCCAGCCTCTGAGATAAGTCAAAACACGTTACAATAGCTATGTTTAGTTTCGTGAACTCAAAGTTGAATGAAGCTGTACTGTTGTAACAGCATTTTTCATGCAGCATCAGTAGAGCTTCACAGGGGGTGTGAGGAATGGCAGATTTACTTAAAATGTGTTGCTTAATTTTTTCAAGTAGCCATATTTTATTGTTGCTTTTTGGAAGAAAGACCACACACAAAACAACAATACCATATACAGTATAAAGGATTAAATGTGCAGTATAACAAAAGTACTATGTTTCAAGTCATGAAAAAGAGCAAAAAAGAGCCACAGTTAAAGAAAAAAGGGAGACGGAAGGACCAAGAGCAGCAGCTGTGTGTGGGAGGATCCAAGTAGTGAGCAGAGAGGGAGGGCTGCTCTGGAGGAATGAAGCTTTGATGAACAAAGGAGACTGAAATGTTTGTAATGGTTTTCTGTATTGACCACGTCTGTGCAGATTATTGTATGCTAAATATCTGCGTGTGTGTGTGTGTGTGTGTGTGTGTGTGTGTGTGTGTGGTAGAAAGAGAGAAATCAGTTGTTTTGTGTGTCTGTATTGTTAAGGTCTCAAACACACACACACACACACACACACACACACACACACACATTGTGCATTCCTACCATCTCAAAATAGAGGAATGACACCTATAATCCTCCATCTTTAAAAAAAAAATGTATCACGCTCGAAAACCAACATAACAGCTAATGAGTTCAGATGTCAACACATCCATCTTCATGACAATTGAGCAAACTACATCTGTTGGTGAAAACTGTGTAATATGGTTGAAGCTTGGACAGGGAAAAGTTAGTAAGGGGTGGAATATTTTTTTTTTTTATCAAATTACTATTTCCAATGTCAAGAATAATCTTTCTAAGTTTAATTAAGACCTGCAAAAATATGGAAAGGACACAACTGCAGCATTAAACCTTTTTTGCACACTGAACAAAAACACTAAGTAAGTGACCTCCATGTTTTCTACCATTTAGAACAAGTCAAGATGCCCTTTGTGTTACCTTGCAGACATTTTGCTGAAGGGGGAACTAAAACATGCTCTATTCCACTGCTGCCAGTTGCTCCTGAGGCTGTTTCCAGATTTCCGTCCTTTAAGGGTTATTAATTGTCCAGTTTGGTATTAGTGGTCTGTCAGCACAGGTGGTTAGAGTCACCATGAGTTTCACTTTGCTTGGTTGGGCCGATGTTGAGCACAGCTGCACAGTTACATGGGTTGGGCATCTAGTGAAGCGAGAAGATGTGGAGAGACACCCAGATCTCTCAGAGTGGTTGGATGGATGTCATCTAACAAACAGTCAGTGGTGTTTTCAACCCTGACCACAATCCCTAACTTTAAAGTGGGTATGATCAATACGTTTACATTAACAACATGATCACTTTTATGTGAAAAAGGTAACTTGTTAAGATGTACCCAGGACTCTGCAGCTTTACAGTGCCTTTTAGTTCTTTGTTTTGGTTTTCCTGCCCACAACCTTGGAGTTTTGGTTCACTCTCACCGCTCCCATAGCATCGTTTCCAGCTGCAGCTGGCAGCTGTTTCTGCAACAAAGCTCTAAAAAACATCCATGTGCTACCTGCTCAGCACCGCACAGCAAACAGACAAAGTTAGCCACTAGCTGGTCAACATAATGGAGCATTTAGCAGCTCAAAAGCCAGATCTTTCTCTCAGGATTTGGTGGAGTTCAAACACAGAGTTAAACCGAGAGTGGGTATCTTGATGATGATGATCTTAGATTCATCATCATCATCATCATCATCATCATCATCATCATCATCATCATCAATCTTGAATAATACCCTCTGTATCTGCTTCAACAGTTTACAGCTTGTTTCTACTGCCCCCATGTGGCCAAACAATCAGTGATGTATCAGTCAAAACTTTGTGTCCTCCTAACAGTGTTATGACTGGCTATCTCTCTCATCTGGAGCACTATTAAGCCCTTGAGTGTAGAGTAGACGTCTATGGTATCAATGTATCCAAACATCCTACCATTACTTTCACCCTCTCTGGCTCTTTATTTGTTTTCCTTTCCCCCTTCTTTATATTCCTCAACTGTTGTTTACATGGTCAGTCCTTCAGAGACAGGCAGAAGGTATGTCTGTGAAAAATCTGAACAGAATCAGAACATGTCCCTGGGCTTGTCTCACACATGGGATGACTAGACAGTCCTCTGGTTCCCAAATTTAGAACAACTGCCCCTCGGCTCTCACCGTCTGATGGGGTTAAATTGCTTCAACCCTTCTCAAGGTCAAAATCATGGATTACTCGCCTCGCTTTTCCTCAAACTGTGTGTTATCTGCAGACGATGAGTTGGCAGGCAGAGTAATGTGTGTTTGCCGCTTTTCCAGGATGATTTCCAATATCAGTACGCGTGAATACTGCTGAGTTGCTCCTGAGCAAGGGCACCAAATCTCTTATTTATATAATGTGATATGGATAGAAATGGAAAATTTAGTTAGATACCAAATTAGAACTCTGCAGGCTTGTGCTTGTTTATGCATTATAGTGTAGAGGAAAAGCCATAAGGTGATTCTTTGTTCATGGCACATTACCATTTTGATAAAGGGCATATATCTGCATCCAGATACAGAGCAAAAAGAGAATTGTTTTTATCAAACAAGGGTCAGCAAGTGGCAAAATCAAGCTATTGTCTTTGGTTTCAGTAAATGGTGTGGAATAATCTCAGTTCCTATTCGTATGCCGTTGACATTTAACAGCTATTCTGACAAAAAAAAGGTCCTCTTCACGCTTACTAAACTGATCTGAACAACAGATGAGCAAATGGACAACTGTTTGTACTCCCCAGTGCAGTTTTTTTTTGAGGAAAAAGTAACATGGAGCAATCCTCTTGGTATTCAGATAAATGTTATAGGTGACACATGCAGTTCATGAAAGGCAAAAAGGAAAGACAAAAAATGTTTGGTTTGATCAATGTGTGAGACAGGAAAAACTTTTTCAAATAATCAGTCATTGTCAGCTGTCATTGACTTCCCATTTTTATACTCAACTGACTTGATTTTCAAGTGGCAATTTTCAGCACATTAGACCTAATAGTTTGGAAAATATTATGTTTGACTGGAGGATACCAGATTGGAGGTGAGGGGGAAATTGGCCTGTTCTGAATGTGCTACATTACCGTTTCAGCTGAAGGACATTAGATCTGGCTTTGCAGACAGTTTTTGTTGTTCCCTGGCATCGTTCCTTCCTAATCTTAGCTTTTGCTATGGTAATAGAGTCTTATAAAGGAAAGGGAAAATGCAAAGTGTAGCAGAACCATAGCCTTATTTTGAAATATATTGACCTATTTATTGCAGCAGATGTGTTGCTTCACTTTTAAATCTGCAGTGAGAGAACAGACAGACAAAATGACATGATTTTAAAGAAGAAATAGAATAAACATTACATAGACACTGATGCTGGGTCTATTGTGGCTTATATTCCTTACCATGACTTTCTGGGAATAAATCCCATTGAATTAAACACAGATACATGAAAAAAGATAAAAGTCATGGAAAAGATACGCTATTTTGCATGTGCTGAGGCTGTTTAGAAGCATAGCCCGATGAATCAAGCACACCTCAGGTAGTTCAAGGGAAATTATTTCAAACAGCAATGTGTGTCGAGATGCGATTACATGAAACTATATATATTTTTCGCAGGTCTAAAGAGGAGAGAAGGGGGAAAGATAGCTGCAGGCAGAGTGGATATGGAGATGGCAGAGGTAAAAGAGAGACAGCAGGATCCCACCTGTGCGTGTTTTGCATTGACAAGATAGACTGCCTCAGTGACTCACATTAGTTTTGATTAGTAATGACAAGCATGACATATATAAAAATGTATGTCTTCGTGACTCAAATAGGTCACTTCTCCCAAAAACACATACACATGCTGACTATGTGCGCACAAGTGGGAACTTAACCCTCCCCCCTTAAATACGGTTGGTGACGTGCTTGATCCATTTAGCCACACAGGACTAACTTGGCTCTGTCAACTTAGATCAGAGGCTGTGTGCTGTAGAATCAAACAGCAGCCGGCAGACAGTCCCAGCCTCCCAGCACTGACATGATGACTTCATCACACACCATTAAACGTGCAGCCAGAGGCGAAGGTGGGTGAGATGGGAAGAGGAGGAGGAGGCAGAGGGTGTGACAGAAGCATGGTAAAGGAGGTGAGACTTAGGAAGAGAATAGCGAAAAAAGAGGTACAGAGACGGAAAGAAAATCACTGCTGATGGTGTATACTGGCTGCAAGCATCCCCTGAGAAACAAGAAAGTCTTCTTAGAAAGGCCTGAGCAAATAAAAGACAGTGCCTTACAGTGGTTATTCAGAGACGACAGACAGCTGCTGTAGTTGAATGACTTAGACAAAAGCTAACATTCTGTCTTGGTTTGTAGAATTAGTGCAGTGGGAAAGGCAATGAAGTAACTTTCCCTTTAGAGCACTCTAACATCTGACATCTAGGACACTTTTTACCCTGCTCCTGCTCAGCTTCTGTGGTTTAATCTTTCCGTTCCCACTGTCACTCTAATGTGTTGTCCTTCTCTTTTTTGTCTCTATCAGATCTGTTTTGTAAATCTGGACCCTCAGAAAACGGACTATCATGATGACAAAAGCATCAAGGTTAGCAGAATCCTCATCCCACATTATTTCCCTCCTCTCGTCCCTCATGCGTTATCCTCTTTTCTTTCCGGCACACTTTTCATCTTCAAGGAACTCTGTTCTCCGTATTTCACATTTAGTCAATAGCTCAGTTGCCATGGAATCAAAATCATTACCCATAATTAGAGGGTTGATTTGTTTAGATAATATGCAGATTTTGCAGCCTTTTGCAAAAAGAAACTTCAATAAGCATTGCACATGGCTCAAGACTTCTCACAGTAAGAATTGTATAACGTTGTGTCTCTGAGTTGGAACCAAAGAGAATGCATTACATCCAGTTTTGAAGTCGCTTGAAAAAAAAGCTTCTTTTGATCATTGTCTCTGTGCTCGGCATGTCTCCTGCAGAAATTGGCATCGGTGTCTCCAGACCTGCCAAAGCTCGTTGAATTGCTGACTGTCCACCAGCCGAAAGAAAATGAGATCCTACTGCTCGGTGGCCTAGAAGCCTCAGACACTTGCCAAACACACCCACTTTCCCCATCTCAGGTGAGTTTGCGGTGATGTCTTCAAATCCTTCCAAGTATTTTTAGCCTTTGAATTAACTGGCCGGGAGTGCGAGGCAGAGAGTGCAAGTTTTTGTCCTGCAATTTTGTTAGATTAGATTTGAACCTTTTGTGCTAGGAAAAAGCCACTGGAGGAACCTCATTTATTTGATCTACTGTAGTAATTCTCCCACATTCATTCCATTAAAAACATCTCATCCTCTTTAACATGGAACCTCGTGGTGGACAGAAAACCAACAACAGTGGATGACATTTTTTAGAATACTTTGAAACTTTAAATGGACAAAAAAATAAAAACACAAACTATTGCTGCTGACTTATATCCCTATCTTTTGTTGGTAATAATCTTCGAATGCAATGTTCCCTTACAGCCATTGACCATCTCATAGACTTTTTGAAGCTCTCCAAATACATCATTGTATAAAACCACTGTTGCCTGAGGGGCCTGCATGGACAATTAAACTTGCATGAGCAGATCCAATAAGTTAATGTTATATTGAATAAAAGGAAGAAAAAAAGGCATGAGAGCAACATAAACCCACTGAGCCCGGAGGTTTAGGATGTTTATAATATTATTTGGTTACACTTTACTTGAAGTTATCTACATAAGAGTGACATGACACTGTCATGAACGTGTCAAAAAGTCATAAACGTTTATGACATAACGCTTCTCTATGGTTAGGGTTAGGGTTAGAGTTAGGGTTAGGGTTCATGTGTCATGACTGTATCATGACAGTGTTATGTGTTCATGACAGTGTCATGTCACTCTTATGTAGATACCTTCAAGTAAAGTGTTATCTATTATTTTGTGACTGTAGCACCCACTGTGTGTTTAGGCATGATTGGTGTGTACCTTTGTGTGTGTGTGTGTGTGTGTGTGTGTATGTATATGAACTTTGTATATACATAATGTGTGTGTATTTATGTGTCCCTTTGTGTGCAATGCATAATAGGAATCTGTGCATGTTCCATTCAGGGCGGGCAGCAGAGAAGTACAGGTGTGTGCCTGGTTCAGTGTTCAGGGCAGAGGCGCTCCACCCAACCTAGCAACATCATCTTTGAGATCAACAAGTTCCTGATTGGTCTGCAGTGGGGAAAGGAGCAACAGCTTCAGCAGGGCCGAGCAGCCAGGCAGAGGATCGATGACGACACTAATCGTTCCATCTCGTCCATAGAAGAAGACTTCCTGACGGCCTCAGAACACCTTGGTGATGACAGCGAAGATGATGGTTTCAGAAATGGTGAGCCTCATTACCTCCAGAGAAAAAATTTGACTGATACTGTAGTATTGTAAAGCTAGCAAAATACTTTTATTGCAGTGCAAGATATGGTGAAAAGCCACGTCGACAAAGTTGTTAACTACTCTGACATTATTGCTGACATGAAACTAGAACTCAATATATAACATTGTATTTATTTTTATTGATCAGACTTCCAAGTTTATAAAACAAATACTGAGTTGAATGAAAGCCTGTATTTCCTCCGGGGGTTACAGCAACACTACAGAGGCATGTGTAGCAAGTACTGAAAGTTTTCTATAGTGACTGAAAATGTATAACACAAGTAAGAAGTATATATGTATTGCCTAGCGCTGTCAATCGATAAAACAATTTAATCTAATTAATTACATATTCTGTGATTAATTAATCGAAATTAATCGCATACGTAATTAACGGTGCCTGAACCGATACTTTTTAAGAAAGTAAAAAAAGAAAAGAAAAAAAAAAAAGGGTACTAAACAACAGTTGGTGACATTAAAGAATGGCTTGTTTATTGCTAAGGCCATATGGTCAAAATTAAATGATTTAATAATAATGTATAACAATAACAATAACTTATTTCACTAGTAAATTGCTGTTGAACGACAAAAACAACAACCCGATAGGAAAAGGACATTTACAATAACTTCAAATGCACCACGAGGCTGTAGTTTACCAGTTTCATTGAACGCACCGGCTGTGTTGTTTTTTTTTGTTTTTTTTCACCGGCTGTGTATTTTCTCCGACGGCAGCTGCAGATTGTTACATACCGGCGTTGAATCCTCTACAATAAAACACAGACACACTTTACACCGTTTATGGTTAGCTGTCAGCATTTTAACCGTGTTTAATCCAGCTACTAGCTAGCGGTAGGCTAACGTTAGCTGCTGTTGAGTATTGTGTTAACTAGCGTCACATGCAGCGGGGTTTGTGTTTCCTGTAACGTCTGTTTCAGAGCATCAGAGAGAAGCGCAGACATATCAGTGGAACCAGATTTTCGTCTGTATCCAAACGTCAATATGGAATGGATTAATCTGCGTTAATTTTTTTAACGCGTTATTTTTTCTCAGATTAATTAATAGAAATTAACGCGTTATTTTGACAGCCCTAGTATTGCCATTGTGTTATCCCAGTAAAGAATGAAATGTGTTAGATGGAAATAATTCTCTAGAATTTTGTTCAAGGGGAAATTGAATGCCAAACAAGACATGACCCAGCTCTGTTATTCACTGAAGGGTTAAATAGGGTAATGTACTCTTGCTGTGACACTTTGAGAAACTGGTGGAGCTGCTTTCTAATCAATGTGGTGGACATGTTTCATTTCCTGTTTTTCTCCGTTTTCCCCTGTCTCTTTACAGAACCAGAGAGTGGTGACCTGGCAGAGAGCTTGGTTGAGATCGCACAGAAACACTGCGTCAGACTTGCATGTCATAGGGGACAGCTGGCCCATCATCCGAACAGGGAGGATGCTGAGGTGAAAAGGGAAGGGCATCGGCGAGCAAGCCTCCATACTAAGGAATCAGCTGGTCACTATGCCACCAATCTGGCCGAGTCAGTACTGCAAGATGCCTTCATACGCCTCTCCCAAGATGAAACCTCCTTTGTCTCGGAGGCTGCTGTCAGCGTGTCCCTCTCTAGTTGTCCTTCCAATGCCACTGGTCCATCAAAGACCAAAGAGCCTTGCCAAAAGCGCACTTGCTCTTTTGAACTCCCCAAGATTGTTATAGTTCAAAGCCCAGACAGTTCTGACGGGACTGCAGAATGGCCAGAGACTCAGGTATCCAATGTGCCTGCCAAGGATATCACTGCCGAAGCTAGAGAGATGCCAGAGAATGGGACACAGGCTCACATCCCCCATCATAATGGAGCACACCCATCCAAACATGTAGAGGTGGCTTTGGCCTGTGCTGCCAGTGTCATTGGCACCATTACCAACCCACAGCTGACAGAACAGCTTGCCATGAATTCGACCTCAGAGGAAGATTCTGAGGAGGAGCTGCAGGAACCAGAAGAGGGAGGTGACTACTCCTTCTCCTCAGCCATGTGTGGCATGGCTCAGGTAGCTGGTGCTGTAGCTGCTGTAGAGCTAACAGAGGAGTGTGGGGAGTGTGGCGATTCCGAAGAAGATTCCGCTGAAGTCTACACGGCATCCCGTGGTCTGATGTCTGCTGCAGAAGCCTCTGCAGCCATCACACTGCACTGCAGTGTGGCACAGGGTACCAGCGTCGAAGCGTTTCGTGCCAACATTGCTGAGGTCCTACACAGGGAAGCAGCTGAGGTGCTGACTCAGCCACAAGGCTACAGGAGTGTCGCCCACCTGCTGGAGGCCACACATAACAAGATAGTAGATGGCATTACTTGTCCAAAACAATCCTACACGGATGAAAGAGAGATGGATGACTTAATAAATGAGGTGGCAGACAGCCTATTCAAGCATGCTTTAGAGAAAGCAAAAAAGCAAAAAGAACTGGAGGGTACTGGAAAAGATGCGCCAGGCATTCAGGGTTTTCTGCAGGAGAGTGTTAACAATTTGCTGTTTGATATACTTCGTCTGACACAGAAGAAAATTAGTCACATCTCTAGATGTGACCAAGGGTCATTTGAGATGCAAGAGGGTGATACCTGTGCTAGGGAGCCTGCTACCACAAAGGAGAGTAGGGATCCATTAGGTCAATTACAGTGCTTCATTGGCCATGGCCAGTCCACTAATTGTGAGAACCACTGCGGCATACTACACTGCACAGATAAGCTTCCCATAGTTCCTGGGCTGAAGGAGAAATATGTGCTTGAGGAAAGTGATATAATTGGATCTTCCTTTACAGCACACAGCAAAGAGCAGCACCAGTCATCATGCAGACAAAGTCAGTCTAAATCCACCTATTTGCCTGCTAAGGACTTCTTTGACCACCAGCAGATCCAACAGGGCAGTGGTGCCATCAGAGAACCTTTGAGTGAAAATCAAGTTCATAGCACAGACAGGAGGGGGCGTCTAGTGACAGGCAGCGACAGCAGACAGGCCTCCCTCACACCCCAGTCGTCCTTCAACTCTTGCAGTTCTCTGCTCTCTTGGAGAATGGATTCAGAATCCAGGACACCTATTACTTGCTATGCTGATGATTTGGCTGCTACAGTGGTGTCTATGGCCACAGAACTGGCAGCAATCTGCCTGGAAAACAACACTGGGAAACAACCCTGGTTCTGTGCCCTAAAAGGGATGTCTACCGAAGGGCCAGAAGCCTACTTGATCCCTGCTTGCTGCACAGTGCTCAGGAGGAAAGAGGCTCAGAGCAGCAATGCTGCCTCCAAGAAACATCGGGCACCACGCCTTAGTGAGATCAAGAGGAAGACGGAGGAGCAACCAGAGCTGATGGAGCGGCTGGTGAACAGAGTGGTGGACGAATCAGTAAACCTAGATGAACCGCAGGACCCATTTGCTCTCTTTGCCTCTGAAGTCACGGCCAGGATTATGAACTGCCCTGAGCTTAATGTGGTGGATACCTCCAAAACAGGCCAGCCACGCAGTAGGTTGCAGTGTGAGAGGTGGAGCCGTGGGAAGGCATCTAGTTATGAGAGCATTCCAGAAGAAGACGCAGACCCCTCAGGCACACTCAACACCCTGGGTCTTGGAAGTCGGTTAGGTCAGAACTTGAGCCGTGGTAGCTCAATCTCTAAGCAGTCCAGCTGTGAGAGCATCACAGATGAGTTCTCACAGTTCATGGTAAACCAGATGGAGACTGAGGGAAGGGGCTTTGACCTTCTGCTGGACTACTACGCAGGGAAAAATGCCAGCAGCATTCTGACTGCAGCTGTACAACAGGCTGCATCAAAGAAAAATGGTCACCTTAATGTCAGGACCTCATCCTGCCTGTCCAAACAGTCTAGCACAGAGAGCATCACAGAGGAGTTCTACAGGTTTATGCTTCGGGACATGGACAAGGAGAACCGAGAGTATGGCATCGCCAAGACTAAGGAGTGGAGCAACAGCCTGTTCCCCCCGTCCCCTAGAACACCCTTCTGTATAAGACAGTCCTCTGTCCCAGACCGGCGCTCCTCAGACTCACGACTGACTGTCAACTCACCCATTAAAGCAAACTCTTTTGATGGATTCGCCCGCAATGTGCATGGAGACACGCTAAATATCTTCCCCACCAACTCAGTGTCAGCCACAGGACTGTGTAAGTCAGACTCCTGCCTCTATCAAAGGGGTAAGACTGACCATATTACTGATATGCTGATTCATGAGACCTGGTCGAGCTCCATTGAGTCCTTGATGAGAAAGAACAAGATTATTGCTGATCCAGAGGACAGTATTGAGCTGGAGGCTGCAGGAGACTCCCAGCCCCATGTGCAGCAGTTTGCCAATCGCCTGGCAGCTGACATTGTAGATATAGGTAGGTCTGTACTGGGGGGCCAGCAAGATGTAGCTGGGGGTCCACCTGGGATGCTCTCACAGCCGCACATGCCTGTTGGTGAAAGGAGGAGGGGGTTCAAACAATCTCATCTAAGTTGTAGTCGGAGAAGGTCCAGTCAGGAGCAAACTGGTACCACAGTAGCGTCTGGGACGAGTCATAGCAGCTCACCCCGCATGAGGGGCCCCAGAGATGTGCCACTGATCCACATTGAGGGAGATCAGAGGGATGAAGAGACTATTTTAAACCCTGAAAGGACAGGAGGAGGACCTCAGGAAACACCCCCAGACGTGTCAACTACCAAGCGTACGGAGAGAGCAACGGCCAACTGCAGCAGGTAGTACAGTGCTCACTGTCCTCCTGTGTGAGAGTCAGACGCCTCCCTTCAGGCAGAATGTTTGTTTTGTATAGCCTAGCACCAGAATCATCATCATACTAGATGTGAAAAGTAGAGATGAATCTGTATTAAAAGAGAGAGAGAAATAAAGAATCACATGTTTTTTTAAGGTAAAAATTAAAAGCTGTCTGAGAAAATTAGCACTAAACAAAAGTAGTCCAGGCCCTACAAATGTCCAAACTATTTTTAGAGATTTTCTGATCAAAGAGAGGTACACAGATCGTCTGTACATTCACTGTGAAAATGTATCTATTTTAGCAGTGTGTGAGGTTTGATAAACCTTTGGTTAGGCTGTGACTCATACTATCTGGGTGATGAACTGTGTGTGCAGAAAGCTTTTAGTGCCTTCATCTTTTATCCACTATGGGGCTGTTTGACTCACTTTGATCGGTACAAGCTGCACTTATATTTGGCTAACCCACTAAAACCACAAGACACTCAATATGTATTTAGATTACATTGACACAACTAAAATAGCAAGGAATTTGGGTGTCACATTAGGTTAAAGCTTGCTTGGGAGAAGTTGTTTGGCAGCTTTTGAAAGAATGGTGTTTATATAAAGTCAGTTAATTTGTAATAAGGGTATGTAGTCCTTCTGATTATTACATATTAGACATGGTCAGTCTTACATGTTTTATTCAAACTAGGCAAAATCAAAGACAAAATTCACTCTAGTTCTAAAAACTCAAAGTTTCTGATTGGCAAAGACATTTTAGTGCATATTTTGGGGGTAATGACGACTGGAGCAGTTCATAGTGCGTCTCAATCTGGAGTCAAATGAACCTGCTGAAAATGTATAAGTGGAAAGACCTGCTAATATGCAAGATAGGTATATAGAGGAAAGTGAAAATGTAATATCCATATGTAGGGAATCAGATGGAGTGTTTTAAAGACATTCAGATCCTCAAAATAAGACTTGTTCAATAGTAAATGAGAGGAAAACAGCTGAAAGGCTCCCAAGCCTCTGGAGAGTCACAAGACATGCTCCTTTTCACTTTACAATACATGTAATCCAGGAACAAGTGGAGTGCATCTGTTTGTCCCCTGTGTAAGAGTGGAACGCAATCACTCGCCTAGTCAATAAAACCTGATTTCCCTCAGGAATTGTCGAGGATGGCAGCCCTCAATCATCTGATTATGACTTAATTTAATCAGTTTCCTGAGAAACACTGAAATCCAACAGTGCCGCTGTGGAGTGTAGTTTGCTGATGCACTAAAGATATTGAAATTAATTAGCTTTTTTTATGTGGTGCATAGGTATTTCAAGTTCCAAAGGCTTGTCATTTGTATGAAGTTACTGTACTCTATAATTTTTAGAGCCGAAACTGTCCCAATACTGCCTTCACTCCTTAAAATGCATTTTAGAAAACTTAGGGTTATACATGATGAACAGAGGAACATTGGAACAACATTGGGGAAAAAAGTAACTACACATTGCAGCAGACATTGTGCAAAACTATTCGATGGTCATTCCCACCATCTTCCGGTTTGCTCTCCCCAGCAGTGAGAGGGAAAGGCCAGCTGTGGCGGTGGCTGCAGTAGTGAAGAGCGACAAGCGTTCTATGAGTGCTAGCAGTGAAGAGAGCATGGGGAGCTGGTCCCATATAACCCCCGAGGATGACCCCCACGAGGAGACCAGTAGTTTTATCCAGCTGAGTGAGGGGTCAGTAACCGTTGCTCCTTGATACTGCTCCAAACACTGCTGCTCCCACCCTCACCCCACTCTCATTGGCCCATTGCTACTGACACTTGTGCTCTCCTGTGCCAATGCCAATTTACTCCCTGCTGCTGCAATATCCACACCTGCTAAGGCAGTGTATGGCAGAGAGCTCACTTCATAAAGCCCTCTTCATAGCTCACATACAGGGTTAGACCCTGCCTGCACCTCACGCACAACTGCTTGCAGTAGTAGGCTGCAGTGGTATGTGGCAGTGACTTCACATCAAAAGTCTTTAGTTCAGAACACTTGCCTCACCATACTTTGCTTTATCAAATTCCCATTCGTTGTAGCCAACTACACCAATGTTTTTAACTTTGAGTCACTGCTCTGTGCTTGCTAGTTGAAAAAGGCTAACTCTACCTTAAAAGCAATGTATGTGTTTGTGATTATGTATCAAATTATATTACAAACACCAAAGTAAGCATTGTTAATTGCATATTTAAATGCATTTAATTCTAAAGACACTGATGTGTGGATTAGAGTGAAAAGGGGAAGCTGCTCAGTGTGGCAGTCATTTAAGATATTTGCTTTTTGCTTAGTTAACTGCAGTAGTAGTTGTCTGCACCACCATAACACTCGCTGTACCTCGTAACCTCTCCATCTACCTGCTTACTTTAACTTCACCTCATTCCCCGTTCCATGTTGTGTGACACAAGGGCACGGCTGCCAGCCCTGCCTGTCCACCCTACCCGCCTAAACTACCTCCAAATCTCCTCATCTTCATATTCAGACAGGCTTGCTGCTGGACAAAAATCCCGTTCTCCCACTTAGAGAGTCCGATACTGCTGCAGCTGCTATTTATATGTTGATCACTCGCTAATGACCAACATGACCTGCATCATTGTGCCTAGTTATTGTTCTCTTCACAAGAAGGTGGTCATGTCTCATGTCTTGAGATAACATGCGAATGCTCCTATCTGTTTTTTTAAATTGGTTAACAGGAATGGAACCAGCAGCGCATCCAGCCTAGGCCTGGCAGACCTGGATGCTTTTTCTGATGTGCTCACTCAGAGCACAGTAATCAGGTAACTGTCACAGGCCGTTGCTGAAGTATTTCTCATTAATGTGTCTCTCTGATGCCCATTATCATTTTTTTTCTAATAAGACAGAACAGCTGTAGATATATTGCTTTTTCTCATTTTCTCACCTAGAGAACAGCGATCAGGTGTCCTGTAACTGTGACAGGCTGCTGGACTAATAGTCATCCACATGACAGATTATAACTAATTACATATTCCGTCATTCTAGCAAATATCATAATGTTCTGTTTATTAGACATGAAGGCCTCTCCAGTCTGCTGCATTTCTTCTATTCTGTTATTTATCTATATATGTATCTCAACTGTTACGTTTAAAGCACGTTCAGATTAACAGTGTATAATATATACTTACACTATAGGAATAGTAAATAGCAATAGACATTTTGGGTGAACATGATTATTTGCTTTTTAATATAAATTAGCTGAAATAGTCTGACACATAACTCCCCTTTTTGGTACAGCTTTAGAGGTGTTGGTAGGCCAATTTTGTTTCCTTTGGAAGGGGACTAGTTGTTTCCAGTCTCTATGCTATGCTGACCAGCTGTTGGCGGTAGTTTTATATTTAACGTACAGACATAAGAGTGGTATCAATTTTCTCATCTAACCCTTGGCAAGAAAGTAAATATGCTCCCAAAGTGTTGAACTATTCCTTAAAGTGATACTGTATCTTATTTCAATTGGTATTTTTTTTCCCCTCACAGTGAGGAGACAGAGAAAGGACATCTAGCAGGAACAAAGTATAATGTCTTTGGTAAGTGCAGTGATGGATTCTCATTTCCTCTCAGTGTTATCAACTTCCTAATTATTCACCTTCTTGGTCAGCTTTAACATCTGGCTACTAACCAAGAGCTGTTGAGTGACTGGATGTGCAGTAAACTGGGTCTGTGATTAATGGACGTGCTTGAGCAAAGGCAATTCTCCTCTTTGAGTTAAAGATAGTCATCAATAATTGAAAAGGGCCCATAGTTCCAGAAGTGTCTCAACACAAAGTTCATCTTTGTTTGATGACTTACACTCCAACAAAGATTATCTTGAAGCAAAACTGAACCCAGGATATTTCTATTTTACGAAGCGAACGTGCTGTACGATCGCATGCAAAGCTTGGCACATTGGCTTTTGATGTCCAAGCAAGTATAGAACAGAATGAAATGTCTGCATTCATACAGGGCTTTGATGGTGTAGAGAACATAGTTAACATTCAAGGTGTGTTATAAAAACATTAGTGCATTCCTGTCACCTTTGTTTTTTCAGAGAGCAGTTCAGCGAGGACGGCAGGCAGCAGTAGCAACCTCAGGGCGCTGTTGGTGGTAAACTGCGATCTTGAGCCTGAGTGTGTGGACTCGGAGCTGAGAGTGGCCCTGCAGTGGATTGCTGCCTCTGAGCTGGGACTTTCAGCTCTCTACTTTAGGAAGACCAAAGAGAAGAGGGTTGCAAAGGTAGGTACAGCTGTCAAATCAAAAACATAAAAGCAGGGGTAGGGCTGCATGATATATCGTCTTTTTTTTTTTTGTCGTCATCACGATATCAACTGGCGCATGAACACATCGCGAAAGCCTGTGACATATCGCGAAAGACACTCACAGATGTTTTGTGTCCAGCAGAAAACTGCACTTAATAATGTATCTATCACTCCTTTTTTAGTGGTGTAGGAGACATGATTTTAGAGATACTGAGATCATGAGGTCCCCCCCTAAATGCACATAGAAAATTATGAATCATATTTTTTCCATATACTATACTATGATTTTTTTTAAACATTCTATACTATGACTTTTTTTGACTTACAATAGTATTACTTATCACTTTTTTCAACATACCATGCTATGACTTTTTAATGGCTTTTTTGGACATACTATGCTATGACTGTTTCCAACATTAATTCTTTGGTGGAACAGTGGCTCAGTTGTTAGCTCTAACAGGCAACCAGCAACAAATAACTGCAGATTTGGACCCATGTTCGATTCCCAGTCTGGGTTGGCCCTTTTCATGACTTTCTCGACGACATGACATAATATGACCCTTTTATGACTTTGTTCGACATGCTATACTACGACTTTTTTATGATTTTTTGTTGACAACTACGCTTTGAATTTTTTCGAAATACTATACTATGACTTTTTTATGACTTTTTTGACATACTATACTTTACCTTTTTATGATTTTTCTTCGATATACTATACTATGACTTTTTTATGACTTTTTTCGACATACTACACTATAACTTTTTTATGACTTTTTTCGACATACTCTACCACGACTTCTTTTGTCTTCAGTGATGTGAACAATGAATAACTCTTCAACACACTATGAATTTTTTACGACATACTGTACTATGACTTTTTCATGATTCTTTTCAACATAATATACTACGACTTTTTTTTACTTTTTTCGACTTACTATACTATGAATTTTTTACGACATACTGTACTATGCCTTTTTTATGACCTTTTCGACATACTATACTCTGACTTTTTAATGATTCTTTTCCACATACTACGCTTTGACCTTTTTCGACATACTATACTATGCCTTTCTTATGACTTTTTCGACTTACTGTAGAGAGCCGAAGTCACGCCCTTCTACTTCCAGCCAATGGGACGTATCTTTTAGAAAAAATATGAACGACAGTCAATGGAGAGATAATAATTATTTTTTTATCCCGTTTGAATTGAGCCATGGATTACAAATATGATGTTCGTCAATTTAAAAGATAATGTTTCAACCGAAGAAAGTCTCAGTTTATTGTTAAACTGTTGAAAATACGTAATTAACGTGTAAAGTTACTCAAATGAGCAGATGACCTTGCTTGTTCTTTTGCTTATCTGCTGAAAACACTTCACTGGTTAAAACACATCAGGTAAGATAACGTTACATGTGTGGTGGGTCAGAGCTAAGCTAGCTAGCCAGCGAGCAAGCTGAGCATCACTAGGTTACGTAAATTGTGTGAGACGAGAGATGTAGTTCACTGAGCGGTTTCAAACAAAACTAAGTGGTCATATGACAAACCTACGGCTAACTGAGACTTTCTTTGGGTGAAAAATTATCTTTTAAATTGACGAACATCATATTTGTAATCCATGGCTCAATTCAAACGGGATCAAAAAATAATTTGCCTCTCCCCGTTCACTACCGTTTATATTCTTTCTGAATTAAGGTCCCATGAGGTCCACCGAAAGGGGCATGACTTCGGCTCTTTATACTATGACTTTTTAGGACGTTTTTTCGACATACTATACAATGACTTTTAATGATTCTTTTCCACATACTACGCTTTGGCCTTTTTCGACATGCTGTACTATGACTTTTTTAGGAATTTTTTTCTACATGCTAGACTATGACTTTTTAAACTTTTTTTATGACTTTTTTCGACATACTATACTATGACTTTTTAATGATTCTTTTCCACATACTAAGCTTTGACCTTTTTCGACATACTATAATATGACTTTTTATGACTGTTGTTCGACATGCTATACTATGACCTTTTTTATCATTGTTTTCGACATACTATGACTTTTTATGACTTTTTTCGGACATACTATACTGTGACTTTTTTCGATATACTAAATAATGACTTTTTTATTACTTTTTTCGACATACTATACTATGACTTTTTTTGATATACTAAACTATGACTTTTTTTTGATATACTAAACTATGACTTTTTATGACTTTTTTCGCCATACTATACTGCAACTTTTTTTTAAACTTTTTTCGACATACTATACTATGACTTTTTTATCACCTTTTTGACATACTCGACTATGACTTTTTATCACTTTTTTGACATGTGACTTTTTCATGATTCTTTTCGACATACTATAATATGACTTTTTATCACTTTTTTGACATACTATACTATGACTTTTTTCGATACACTAAATTCTGACATTTTTATCACTTTTTTTGACGTGACTTTTGCATGACTTTCGTGACTATGACTATCACTTTTTTCGACATACTATACTGCGACTTTTTAATAAACTTTTTCGACATACTATGCTGTGACTTTTTACGATATAAACTATGACTTTTTAATCAATTTTTTTTACATGTGACTTTTTGATGATTCTTTTCGACATACTACACTATGGCTTTTTATGATTTTTTTCGACATACTGTACTATGACTTTTTTCGATATACTAAACTATGACGTTTTTTCACTTTTTTCAACACTACTATGACTTTTTTATCACTTTTTTTGACGTGACTTTTTCATGATTCTTTTCGACATACTATACTATGACTTTTTTCGTTATACTAAACTTTGACTTTTTCATCACTTTTTTGACATACTGTGACTGTTTTCGACATACTATACTATGACTTTTTTTTGATATAGACTAAACTCACTTTTTTATCACTTTTTTCGCCATACTATACTGCAACTTTTTTAAAAACTTTTTTCGACATACTATACTGTGACTTTTTTATCACCTTTTTGACATACTCGACTATGACTTTTTATCACTTTTTTCGACATACTATACTGCGACTTTTTTTTAAAACTTTTTTGACATACTATACTATGACCTTTTTTCAATATACTAAATTATGACTTTTTTCACATTGACATGTGACTTTTGCATGACTTTCGTGACTATGACTTTATCACTTTTTTCGATATACTATACTGCGACTTTTTAAAAACTTTTTCGGCATACTATACTGTGACTTTTTTCCAATATACTAAACTATGACTTTTTATCACTTTTTTCGACATACTATACTATGACTTTATCACTTTTTTCGACATACTATGCTATGACTTTTTATGACTTTTTTCAACATACTATACTATGACTTTTTATCACTTTTTTTGACATGTGACTTTTTCATGATTCTTTTTGACATACTATACTGTGACTTTTTTTTTTACTTTTTCGACATTCTATACTATGACTTTTTTCGATATACTAAACTTTGACTTTTTCATCACTTTTTTTGACGTACTATGCTATGACTTTTTAATCACTTTTTTGACATTTTACTTTTTCATGATTGTTTTCGACATGCTGTACTATGACTTTTTTTAATCACTTTTTTCGACATACTATACTATGACTTTTTTCGATATACTAAACTATGACGTTTTTTCACTTTTTTGACACACTACTATGACTTTTTTTATCACTTTTTTTGACGTGACTTTTTCATGATTCTTTTCGACATACTATACTGTGACTTTTTTCAATATACTAAACTTTGACTTTTTCATCACTTTTTTGACATACTATGCTATGACTTTTTTTCGACATACTATACTGCAACTTTTTTCGACATACTACACTGACTTTTTTATCACTTTTTTTTGACATACTCTACTATGAATTTGTATCACTTTTTTTGACATGTGACTTTTTTGATTCTTTTCGACATGCAATACTATGGCTTTTTATGACTTTTTTCGACATACTATACTGCGATTTGTTTTAAAACTTTTTCCGACATACTGTACTATGACTTTTTCCGATATACTATCGATCGACTAACGATCACTTTTTTATCACTTTTTTCAACATGCTATACTATGACTTTTTAATGATTCTTTTCGACATACTACGCTTTGACCTTTTTCGACATACTAAACTAGGACTTTTCTTTCACTTTTTTCGACATACTATGATTTTTTTTAAACTTTTTTCCACATACTATATTATGACTTTTTTTAGCCATACTATGACTTTTTTCGACATACATACACAATGACTTTTCTTTGAAAAAAAAAAACTTAACAGTATTCCACTTTTCTTTTATACATTATTGGTATCATTCAACATTTCAGTGAAATTCGTAATTCACACTTTTCCAACTGTTCTCACTACTTCACCTTCTTCTTACGCAATTATGCCAGCAATCCAGTTTAGCTTTAGCTATTTAGGTTTTCAGCATTCACAATCAATTTATGCAGAACATGCCTTTTCTAGTACCCTTTGTAATAAACCTTGCTTTGCGTTAGTCACTCAGTTCATTCTTAATTATGCTTAGTTCTCACCCCATCTATCTGAATTATGTTGCATTGATACAGTGTTCCAAGGAGTTATTATTAGTTATAAATATTACTGTTTAGTTGTGCTATCTATTCTTTTTATACATACTGTACATTTCACCATTAGTCAACAAGGTACTAAATGTGATGACCATGTATTTATAGTTGGATTCATTTTGTGTGTGCTTTCTCTCAGTTCCAGAGGGTGGTTCATCTGATGTCTCAGAAGGCGTGGCGGATTGCAGACTTGTTCAGCGCCGTGGTCCAGTTCTGTAAACTACATGAGAAAGAGAAAGAGGACCAGTCTCTGTCCAGCCTGTTTGATTGGCTGTTGGAGACCCTGTAGGGCTCTACTCTGTAGCTTCCTCATACTGCAAACAAAGACACTTGTTCGCTCACACTTCTAACATGTTCCAACCTTTTGATCGATCCTGTCTCATCACACCAAGTGTCTCCTACTGTAAGCTGACAACACAATGCGATCAGCATACTTGAGAAATTCATACACCTCAATCTGTCCATGAAAAGCTATGAATGGACCAGTCTCCCTTTAATAAAAGCATATTTTTGTTTTCACATTCACCTCTCTAGTGAGACACACACAGAGCAAACTGTAGGTATACGGGTTGGACATTTCTGATGAGAATGAACTAGCCTTCACGAGATTATAGTCAGCAGGTTTTAATTGCTCCAGATTATATATATATATATATATATATATATATATATATATATATATATATATATATATATATAATATTTACAGATTCTCAGAACCAAATTACACGTTTATTTATTTACTTATTCCAAATTAACACACATGAAGAAAACTACCAATAGAAGATAGGAAAATCAGGTTAAATTCTCCCCACAACTTAATGTGCTCAAATCTTTTGTATCAAAACTACTTTGTAAAAGAGGCTGTTGAAACATAAGCCCAAAAAAACTTCGGATTCGCCATTTAATAGTGCACATTTGCTCAAAGTAACAAAATGCCCATATCTTTGTTGTGTTCATCGGCCAACATACCACCTCTGTTGTGACCTTGAAATTCAGTTCCAAGTAGATATGTTATCTTGTTTATGTTACATGAGAACGGATTATTTTGGATAGATGATTTGTATATACTGTAGATTTGGAACTGCTGCACCTTGGAGTAGTGGACTGCTCTCTTTAGCTTTTACTATGTCAGGAAAACAGAGTACGGTTTGTAATGTTGAATTTGTATGTGAATTTGGTCCGTTTATTTCTCTACTTAGTGGTACTCTAGTGTTACATCAGCATTGGGAAAGAAAAGCACACAATTCCGCTGTAAACTCTGTCACGGTAGAACTGAATGTATTTATCTTTTGACATCAATAAATTTCTGTGATGTGAAATACAAGTCTTGATCAATCGTAACATTCAGCAGAAAGGGAACTGAACACTGTTTAGTAGCACATTTATCCACATCAGTATTACATTGTATTGCCAAAAGCGTGTTGCAGATGCAGTGAGACTGTAAACCAACAGCTATTTGATCTTGAAGCTACTGAATAAACATGTATCATTGTATTGTGCTTTTAGAAAATAATGCTTACAGAAACGTACAAGGCAGTAGGAACAGAAATATCAGAAGATTACCTTTGTTTGCTGATAACGGGCTAATGAAGATGACACAGCAATGCTCATGTATGAATATGATTAAACAAAACAAAATTTGGGATGTTTACAGCTCAGATCGATGAGTCTAGGTCACACTTGCTAAAAGTCTCTACACAGCTTCATTGAATGTCAGGTACAGTATATTTACAAAGCATGTTCACATTGTATTTTAAAAACATACTTTATAGAACTAGTCTGTCATTTTGGGAAGTATGCTTAATATGCTTAGATGAGAAGACCACTCTCATGCCTCTTAAATAGGAAGCTAGAGCCAGAAGATGATTAGCCTAGCATCACACAACTACTGTAGCCTGGCTTTGTCTAAAGTTTAAAAATCCACATAGCTGGTTTGTTAAATTGCAACACAAACAGAAATGTAAAAACAAGTTGTGGTCTTACGGGGAGTTATGTGCTGTAACTATGTAGCTTGTTAATAACTGAGCTTTAGAGGGGCTGGTAGGTGTATTTTTGAACTTTGGACAGAGCCAACTGATTCCAGTCTTTATGCTAAGCTAAGCTAATCGCCTCCTGGCTTTGTCCAAGCATATGTCCCAAAATGTCAAACCATCCCAAAAACATAGTCGAAGACTTCCAACTACTTGATGACATTTTATGAGCAAAGTTACCACACTGTTAACTCCACAGTAAACAGAAGGCTATGTCTACTGGTCAGACACAGTATAAATCTAGTACAGTCAGGGAACAAGTGAAGCTTTAAACAAATGAAAGAACAGGAGGAACATCAGAGAGAAAAATTATATAATGAAGCAGCGATGATTTGCAATGCCACCTAAACCTTACACAGATGCGGTAAACCAGACATTTACCTCAATATGACTACAGATTTTTCAGTTGGTATTGTACAATTAGAAAGATATACAGTGACATACATGGTAAACTGATTGTTGTGTCCATGTATATGCCTGTCTGAGCCTTGTAAGGGTCGAGGGAAGGGTCAGTACCAGATCCGACATGTGTTATCCTTGCTGCCTGCAGGAGAGCACAAACAAGAACAGGTGGCTGCACAGAAGGACACAGCTGCACGCTTTTCAAATCTAAAATGTAAAATTAAGTATTCGTGATGCCGGCTGGCAAGAAGCAGTTTAATCGTCACTCAAGGCTACATTGTAACAGTGCATGGTTGTCAGATGTATGTGTGGCTGCCAGATGTGGTGTGTGTGAGTTAGTGTATACCTGTAATTATAGTGTCACCCTCATAGTTGAAAACGCATGAGAAGATCTCGTCTGTGTGCCCCTCTAGGACTTGTAGGCAGACTCCAGACTGAACATCCCAAAGACGAGCTGTCTTGTCTGAGCTGGCAGTCAGGACCCTGCTGCCCTGGGGGCTGAAACAGATCTAACAAGAAAGGCAGGAGAGTTAAGGCTGTTGTATGCTTCTGCATCACTTCCACGCTGGCGTCGTGACGAGGTTATTTGCGAGGTGTCTGCCAGCCAGTTTATGTTATGTTAGCAAGCAAACTTTAACTGCCCACAAAGTACTGCTTGCTGGCGAAGTGCTAATTTCAAAACATTACTGACATATAGACACTTTACAAATGGATAACCCCGTCGTTGTAACCAAAATATGTCTGAGTTTATTTGCAAAGCTTATGTCAGTGAACTAGCATGTTGCTACTCCCTGCAGTAGGCTGCTTGAAACACCGACTATCAACACACAGGACGAGTTGACCAATCACAGTCCTTGTGGTCTGGGTCGCCTCGATGCAAAGTTAGACATTTTTGGAGGTGCACGCAGCGACGCAGAGGGGTCTGCGGGGGTACGCCGTCAATTCGACGCAGAAGCATAAAACAGCCTTTAGTCTTATTCAGAGATTTGGGTGTGTGCTATATGAGCGATAGAGTGAGCTAGAGAGAGTACCGAATAAGAGATTACGCCAGAAGTGGTTGAAATGACAAAGAGGGAGGGAGAAATGAGTGAGTTTCGAACTCTTTACCACATCAGCAACATTATTCTACAGAGGTCATTCAACTTTAAATACTTAAGGAGGATAAAGGCCCTAGCGGCACTACTTAGTGAATAGTTTTTCCAGTAGAGTATTATGATAATCATGGCTGAATCTGGTTGTGTTAGAGTACCGGTTTATTGTATCCTGAATGTTTTCCTATCTCCATAGTGAGGTAAAAAACAAAGATGATTAAATAAAGCTGGCTCTAGATGGCCATTTAAGTAAAGTATGCTAGACCGGAGGAAGAAGATGAAAGTGGAACTATGACAGGAACAGAAATGGTGAGAAAATGGACAGAAAAGAGAGAAAAAACATCAGCAAAAAAAGGAGATGACAGGAAAGAGGTATAAATAAACATGACTAAAGCTATGTCCTAATTCCATATTACACACTAATTCTCACCTCATTTCCTTCACACTTATGCGGTTCATACTGCAAATGTTACGAAATTATGTATCCTCAGTTATGTAATCATTATGTATAGTTGTCAGCATACAGTCCATCATTTATATTTTCCAGATTTAAATAGGAAAAGGCAGCAAAGGGAATTACCTAGAGGGACTGAGACATAGTGAAAATAAAAGTAAACATTCAGAGCGAGACACTGAAATAGAGGGATAGACCAAAGAAATGGTTAAGAAGGCATGGAGGGGAGGGGGAGAGGTATCCTTTTAGGGAGAGATTAGTGTCATAATCCTCTGGAATGATCCTCCATCCAGCCTACTTATTATCGACTGCCTGATGTTTCAGTAAACAGAGGTGACTGCTAAGCCCCTCATACATAGAAACCCTCTGAGCCAGAACCTGCAGGACATACAGAGCATGGCACCTAATGCCAGAGTATGTGTTTGTTGGACTCAGTTAATGCCAGACAATGTTATACCAGGGCAAAAGATGTGTGATTACATGTGATGGCATGGATGCAACATTTGGTGCTGAGTTTAGAGGCTAATAACACAAAGTCAGAACATGCCAACTTATGGTCAGGGATGGCCGGTGGTATTTGTAATTTCTCATGGAGAGCTACCTTCAAAACATCTTGTTTGGAAGCTAGATATTCAATTAGCCAGCTCAGAAGAAGCATCACTACAGTCCTCTGTCCTACCAGCAGAGTTTCACCATGTGACACAGTAAGCACAAAAACAGCCTGAAGCCTAAACTCCTGTCCCTCTAACTCAGCATCACGCTTTATCCCATGTTCACAAGGCAAGATCTTTTTTACCACACTGGCCAGGAGAACTGATAGTGAGAGTAAATGTTACACAACAATCACAAGCTCATTTGCACCTGTTAGTTGCCTGGTGCATCCACAAACTTGTGGATGTGCCCCATGGCCTGTTATAATAATACTTACTTCCAAACAGGTCTGTGAGATAATGTTTTGATAATGGGTAATTTATAGAGAGCCTAGGTCCTGTCTTACTTCTGTGCTACTCTGTTTCACTATGAAAAGCTAAAACATGAGCAAAAATTTACTATTTATTACTTTACCGCTCTTGTTAGCCTTACAGAGACACACTTGTACTAACCTTATGGGATACATTCATAGATGCAGAATAGACTCATTGTTATATCTTTGTTAAAATGAGAAATGAAAACAATAGTAAATACCTATTTAGCTTACCGAGAACAAAATACCCAGGCTTTAGCTTTTCTCTATGGTGACATAGAATAAATGTTTACAGGCAATGGGAGAGAAGCCATTATGGTTCCAGTCACTTACCTTAGAGATCTCTCCATCATGGCCCTCTAGGGTCACGAGACACTGATGTGTGGTTGCACTGAACACTTGCGCTGTACCTGACAGAGACGGGGACAAGCAGGGATGTTAGTGTACATGTACTGTCACTTCTTACACGTCAAGTCAAGTATTGAGGATGCATGGCGGTAGAAACATGTTTTATTACATAAAGTAAACCTCAGGCATGTGATCTAAACAACACAAAATTGCTGGAGAGTGAGGGAAAAATGGAAATGTGTATATATTTGTGTATATAATGTGTAATATACACACATGTATGTGTGTGTATAATATATATATACACTACTTTACTAATATGTAAACATTTAGTAATGTAAACATTTAGTAAATTAATTGTTAGTCTTACCATCAGCAGAGGCAGTAGCAATGAGCTGACCACTTAAATCAAAGCACACATCTAGCACCTCTTCTTTGTGTCCAACTAGGGTGGCCACACACTTCCCGCTGACTGCCTCCCACAACTGAAAATACATACATATGCCACCCTCGGTGACATAATTATAAATAAACAGGTAGGAAATACATAATAATAATAATAATAATAATAACTTTATTTATATAACACCTTTAAAAAAGAGTTTACAAAGTGCTTTGACAGACAAAGCAGATACCCAGAAGGCAATATAGCAACAGAAAGTAAGGGTGCACGATTCAGAAAATGTCACGATTCGATATCGATTTTTAGGCTCAAGCTTCGATTCAAAATCGATTTTCGATTCAAAAACAATTCTTGATTAAAAAAATGTGTCACAGTATGTAAATGTAGTTACTTTCCCCATGGGATTGCAGTAGACAATTAAAAAATGAAATTAAAAAAATCAATAAAAAAATATGAATCGATTTTGAATCGGTAGAGCTTGAATCGCGATACGAGTGTGAATCGATTTGTTTGCACACCCCTAACAGGAAGCCAAACAAAAGCAAGACAACATTAGGGTGAATAAAAACAAGAAGACAAAAGACGCAAAAACATACAAGACAAATGAAAAACAATAAATAAAAAACTACATATAAAAGCAATAAAAAGATAAAAAAGAAGCACACGATATCACATAAAATCAAGTCTCTAAAACATAAGCACAAACTAGGACACACATACATGTGAACAGTCTCATTAAATATGCCTGCATGCAGCTGGTAGCTTTACTTTAACCATCTCCCCCAGAGGAAATGCAGTGAGGGGGATAATTCGTCGGAGCATGACTCATCTTGGCATAATTAAGATATTTCGATTCAATTTTTCTCTTTTAAATGATGTAGACCTTAGAGACAGGAGGTGGGGAGAGACGGAGAGTGGAAAATGGAGAAGGCTGAATATGGATGACAAGAACCATCCATCTCACATACCTTGTTTATGATAGCTCAAAATGGTAAATGAATAACAAACTAATGCTCAATATAATTCCAGTCTGTAAAGAGACTTTTTGGAAATATAATTGTATTCTGAAGAGTGAAATAAAACACACACACACACACACACACACACACACACGCACACACAAACAATTGCACGTTTTTAAGTCTTTGGGCTGGTGATAGTTCACCTTGCAGGTTTTGTCCATGGAGCCTGTTACTATGAGGGAGCAATCCCAGTTAAACTGAACATTGCTGATTTCCCCCCTGTGACCAATCAGAGTGTGGACACGTCTGAAAATAACAGAAAAGCAGCAATGAGTTAGTTGTGCACTTATGTATGCAGAATATATAGGTGTTATATATGGACTGTACAGTATATACAACACACATGCAGAAATCGTTGCATACATTGCAATAACAATGCTGATGTCTGACCTTCCTGAAGCAACATCCCATATAGCAACAGTGTGGTCAAAGGAGCCAGTGACAAGCTGATTTCCCACTGTGTTAAAGTATAGAGAGAGGACCTCTGCAGTGTGGCCCTGGATGAAATCAAAAAGAGAGCATTATCCCTCACCGTCTCTTATAAACTCCCTCTCTTTCTCCCCCTCTATGGATGAAAATGCACAACAAACACACAATATTATTTATTAAAATAAACATTGACACTTAAAGGGAGATTCTTAAATTCTTGAAATAAATAAATAAATAATAAAGAGCATGTACGCTCAATTGACTGCTGTCAGCATGATTGATTCTTCGTGGTGTGAAGTATTAACAGAGCTGAGAGAGAGAGTTGCTTCTCACTGAGACAGAGCCAGCCAACCAACCAGTCACACCACAAACCCACGTGCAGTCTGCACATCAAAGAGAGCTTACTCCTTCCCTCAGAATGGGTTATCAGTGGACTTATTAAACAGCTGTTACATTCGCCATCAGATCACAGGTGGATATTTGGGGGTTACAAAAGACGCTGACCCTCAGCAGGGGTAACAACACTCAATTTAGGAATAATTACTAAATTACTAAATGAAAAGTTAGTCAATGCAGTCGGGATAGCAGAAAAAAAGAGAGCAAGCGAGGCATTGGGATATAGTAAGTAAAAAACAGATTACTCACAGTCAGAGTGGCCACCTCCTCCCCAGTCTCCACATCCCACAGCTTGGCAGTGGCATCCATGCTGCCTGTGGCCACCAGTGTACTCTGGGGGTTGAATGCCAGGCACACCTACACAATACGGAACTCTCTTTTACAGTTACTAGTGCTGGATTCTAGTAAAAAGCCAAAAAGTATTCGGCAGGTCTTGGGCACTAATAAAGGCATTTGGTCCTGCAGTGTAAAAATGTGCATAAATACTGACTATGTACAGTAGACTGTATTATATGGAGCAACAATTGACTAACAACAAACAGTAATTGAATCATTTTCATTTAAAACAGATTGTCATACATACTATTTCTGCCACGTGTCCGCGAAAGGTATGAAAACATTTGGCCGTCTCAGCACACCACAGTTTGCATGTCTTATCAAAAGAGCCGGTGGCAATCTTGTCTCTAAGTAAAATATAAAATAAAACAAAGAAACTGAGAGTCAAATAGAGCAGTTTTACCAGATGCTCTGAATGTATGTTTTGCTGAGATGGCTCATTACCCATAGGGGTTGTTGAATGCAATTGCATACACCACGTTTCTGTGACCCTCTAGTGTGTGCAGCTCTGTGCCTGAGGCTGTGTCCCAAACTCTACATGTCCTGTCATAGCTCCCAGTTATAAACCTGCAGAGTATCAGAGAGAAGAGTACAGATAAATTCAACAAACAAGAATACATCAACTCCAGAGTGTCAGGCTTTTGTGTGGTGCAGATAACCCTACCTTGACCCTGATTTGTCAAAGGCAACGTTTGTCAGCGGCAGTATGTGTGCCTTTAGCTCCTACAAAAAAGACCAGAGAAAGATTAGAGCTGACCTCCAGCCATGTAACCAACCCTAACCTCTTACCAATTGTCTTGTGTATTCCTTAACACACTAAGACACTCATGAAGCACCTGTTGTTATCATGTTATTAGAGCACTGGCTAATTACTGTATACTACTCAAACTCCTAACTTTCCACAGATGTAAATAACATTCGCAAAGATTAAAAATCAGAGAACTAATATAGTGCTGTAATTAGCTGATGTTGCCAAAACGTTATCATCCAAAATATTTTCAATTGCATTTTATTATTAGAGTAAAACAGCTTTACAGATGGCAAACTCCATTAGCGTTAGTTTTAGCACCTCAATCTGATGCTAAATAAATGTTTGTACGTATGTTTGTACCGATACAAAAGACAAAAGGATTTCGACACTTGTTTCATAAAACCATACTTACAACCTTTAAAGAGGAGCTACTTTATTGAATCTAGATTCTAGTCATGTCACTATGTGAATGTATTTATTATTGTAAGTAATAATAATAATAATTAATGTAAGCGTGAGTCCAGTGTCTGACCTTGAAGAAACAGAACCTGTGGTGGTCCTGCTGGCCCTGTTTCTGCTGAAGTCGAAGGATCAGTTGTTTGACCTGATCAGCCCGGGACTCTGTGATCAAAGGCTCTGACTGCCTGATTTCTGCCAACAACTCATCTGGGTTTGTTCTGCATGGTGGGACAATTTTTACACATGTTTAACTTAAAATCACCTGATACCTGTGGACATGCAGGTTAAGTAGGGTTGTTAGGTGATGGGTGAACCCCAAGTCACAGACAGGGCTATTTGGAGATATGTCTGACTAGATTAGCAATACAATTACAGTATTTGTGAAAGATGAAAAGCAACAACACTCCTACAGGAGGTTATTATGACGTTATCAGTTAGCTAACATAACCCCAGTGTTGTTAGCTAACGTTAGTTCACTTTATGCATGTTATTGTAAAGGTTCAGGATACAACTCACGCACTCTGAAGTTAAATCCAAAAGGTCGATTGATTTGGTCCTCAAATATCCTCCTTTTTCATATTCCAAGATTATACCTGAGAGCAGAAAAATGAACTGAACCAAAGGCCACTCATGAAGACTGCACTGAATAAAACAACGGTAACGTTAATGCTAACTACCTCAGCTAACCAAAATTATGGTTTTGGAGCTAGCTAGCTAGTGCTAGAGTAAAGTTAGACTAGCTAACGTTACTGCAAGTTGTCAAAGTTGAAAACATTCCTCTACTGCAGTGAAATGTTTCCTGACGTTACAGTTAGGACAAATTACATTTTCCGTATTAACTTACCTGGTGGATAATATCTGAGAAAGAACCGTTTGAGTTTCATTGTCCCGTGTATTCAGGCAACTTCACATCACCTGTCAACAAACCGTTGCTATGGCGACAGACTCGCAGCACAATGCCCGCGTGCACTCATTGCGCGTGCGTAGTAGGAACATAAACAAAACATCTCCAGAACTTGTATTGACATGTTTTATATCGATGTTTCCCCGTCTAGATCTGTTCCCACCTAACTAAACCTGGCAGTTTTTTGCTAGTAGTGAGTGACGTATTTTATGTCTAGGTAAATGAGGAATATGGATTGGAATAAACAAACATCGTTATGAATACCTCATGCAAAGGACAGTCCAGCTCAGTGTTCGAACTATATCGTGGCTTTTGGGGGAGCCCACATTTTTTTTTTCACCAGGGGGGAGTCGTGTGCTTGCGACTTACAAATATACATAACGGCTACAAGTGTACTATACAGGACTTACCCTATTATACTTTATCGACATGGATTGATAGGTCAAACAGCAAACAGCCACCCACAAATAGTCTATAAACAAAGCATCTGGCTGTCTTTGAGATTTCACATGAACAACGGTTAAAGTACCGTATCTGTGAAGCTACCAAATAATACCATAACTCCTCCGTTCAATTAGGCCTAAGCGACGCACCCAAAGCTTCCATCCTTAACCGTTGTGCCAGCAGCGTGTTGGCGTTTGAACAAAGTGCTGTGTGTCCACAGTGTGTGCATAGGTATTACAGTTTTGCCTGAGGCCTCTTAGGATCTCTAACATGTTCCGTTTGAACTTCAACTTTAGCAAACAAAAGTGTATTGGGAGTTGCACCTGGAATTGCCTCCAGCCAGAACTTTGCTATTAAAATGTGAAAAGGTGAAGTTAAAAACATGCAGCTGTTACTTGCATCTATTCTGAATAAAACCAAAGGATGCAGCCAATGGCCAAGTGTGAATTTGCTCACGATGCAAAGGCGAAATACTGTTTAACAGCCATATCGGCTCTTCCAGTCTCTCCACTGCTGGCTGTTCCAATTTAACGGGAGAGAGGAGCAAGAGGGGTCTGACGAGCTGTTACCACCACCATCTTCAGCCAGAGAGGACATTATTTCTTCAGCTTCTTCTTGCGTTGTCACCCCGGCGGGAGGTGTGCCAACAAGGCTTGCAGCAGGTGAATCGGTCGTGCTATTAACGCTATTACGTTTATTAGCTTAAAACCAAAATTAATTAAACTGCCATGTTTTCTTTTTGCCATGGCTATATGATGCTAAATGGATTTCAAGGACTTTACGCGCCGATTAATGGCCTCCAATGTTTATATTTTTTCTACGAATCTTTGAGTTAACACCATAGACAGTATATAAGGTTAACATGTACTAAACATGAGTTGAATTTGCACCGCAGCGCCGCCACGCCTTGATGCTCATGACAAGAATAGCATGTATTTATCTTTACTGTCATGCTGAATGAATGATATTTTTGCAGTTTTACACATAATAATCCACGATGATCACATTACACAAAACTGAAATTGCACGTCAAAATGACACACTGTTAATATTTTTAGAGACCCCCCAAAATTTCACAAATCACGTTTTCAGGGGAGACCATGTCTTATTAATAAGGGGAGCCTAGCTCCCCCGTAGTTCGCACCCTGGCTCATACTTTAGCAGTCATAGAATCCAAACTCCAACTTGGGTTTGGATTTTATATGGTGAATAATTGTTATATTTTTGCACTTAAATGTTATATTCTAATTCATACAGCTGTTATATACATAATAAATAGTTTTGCCTTTATGCTGCAGAAGGAGAGTCATCTTATTCCCAGGCTCAATTTGACTGCCTCTGCCTACAGTAACAATAAGAAGTTTCATTTCTCTCAGTCTCTTGTGAATATAATATATTACAGACTTAAGGCTTGTAGGCTACTGATAGCTAAACCTGAAGAAAGTCTAATTTCATCAGCTCTCCGCTATCCTTCTGTTTCCTAACAGGTTGAAGTCTATCGCTCATAAACTAAGGCACGTGCAGATCATAAAGATTACTTTTGTATATTCTAGCTACTATGAATACTGAAGCTACTATGAATACTGAGCTTTAACAACAGTCAATAAACTGAGGGATAGTCCAGGTAGTTAGGCTTCAGATATAGAACAAGGTGCTCAGGCAGCACTCCTGGAAATAAAAAACTAAAGACAATCTCTGGGAAATTCTGCTGAGGTAAAGGCATGGGCAGTTGGGTCAAGCTGAAGTCCTCCAGCTGGGCTTATCCTACTGCAGTCCTGTCACTTTATGGGTTTTTTGCTAACTGCAGAGTAGCAGAGCCCTTCCTCACACCATACCTAATTGGACCACACAAGAACATCTCTGGAGAAGTGGTAAGCATGGCAGACACATACATACTGTTATGTACACACATGTACACAGAGTTGCTCTTTAGACCTGCATACATTAAGTACTGCATCTTTCATTAGGCGCTCTTATCAGAGACCAACCACTTAGACAACGAAACATGCCGTGTGCCTGGATCAGAATTGTTGTTTCCTACAGGTGACCAACTACCTGTTCCCTATCTGGACGTACTCCTACCTCGCCTTCCTTTTCCCCGTCTTCCTCCTGACTGACTTCCTGAGGCACAAGCCCCTCATTGTGGTACAGGGGCTCTTCCTGGTCACCAACTATGTCCTGCTCTGTTTTGCCCCAGGGCTGCCTGCAATGATCTTCCTTCAGGTCCACTGAAAAATTGATAAATATGATTGAAAAGAGTTGAATAGTAATGATGTTCTTCATAATACTTTAGATTTATTGAGAATAATCAAAACTGCAACACTCAGAAATGCACGTGGTGTTGTGTGTCCTGACATAGATAGTTAGGCCAATTAAAAAACAAAAAGATCTTATTAAGATAATGCAAAAGATTTTAATCCTGCTGTTAATGGACATAATACAGTGTTGCTGCACTGTTGCATATTACTCAAGAAAAACTTCTAAACATAGATTGCATTATGTTATTCATTCCTGGTACAAGGTGCTTCATTACAGGGTGCAATCTCTTTAACAACTGTTCCATCCCACCCACAGATCAACTATGCTGTAGTGACGTCTACAGAGGTGGCCTACTTTTCCTACATTTACAGCGTGATTCCAGTTGAGAATTACCAAAGAGCCACTGGTTACCTGCGCAGTGCTTTGCTAACTGGGTATACATTTGGTGCCAGCCTGGGGCAAGTGCTGGTCTCCCTGGCAGGTAGGGCTTCCTAGCCTATAATAAACACAGAATAAATAAAATAAATATTAGATAAGTAGTGTAGCTCTGTATTTTCTCCACATTAAAATGAAGAATACAGTCCTCTTCAAAACAGATCATAAATACCTGCTATTACAGTATAATAACGTACAATAAAGTATTGAGCAATATGAGAAAGCACTGATGAAGTATGAACTCTAATCAATAGGAGTGGACTACTTCTACATCAATGCTATCACTCTGGGGATGGTAAGTATGGCTTTTCTCATCTCCTTCTGGTTGCCCATGCCCCAGAGGAGCCTGTTTTTCAAAGGGATAAAGGCAGCAGCAGTGGGCTCGCAGTCCCAACAGGAGTGGCCTCTGGGAGTGGATGTGCCCGAGGAACCAGTGGTGGCTGAGGATGAAGCTGGCTCAGGGAGAGAGAAGATGGAGCATAATGGCAGTGCTGGCTGGTGCAGCTGGAAAAATGCGGCAACTGCGGGCCATCTACTTTGGCAAAGCTTCAGGGAGTCATATTCTTCCAGGCATTTATACAATTTTGTTTATCAATACACACCACACTTTACAGTTCTGCCAAGCAGACACCTAGTAGGATACCCCTCTACAGTAATTACAGTCATGGTTATAATCTGTTTTAATAATGACCACCATGCAGAGATTTAATCTACTGGTCTGTGTGGTGGGCTCTGGCCACAGCTGGCTACGTGCAGGTGTTCAACTACATCCAGCTAATGTGGGACCATATAGAACCATCTGCAACATCATCCATCTACAACGGAGGTGTAGAGGCTGTGTGCTCCCTTGTTGGTAAGACTGGTTGTAGGTGTGTGTGCGTAAGAGAGAAAACCATACAGAAAGAAAGACACAAAACATTTGTGGTTCCCATTTCTAGTAAGATCATACTTTAGCTATACTTTAGTCCGCTTCAGTATCATTATGTGCAGATCCTAAAGCATAAGTCTGGTGATATTCTAGATTTTTGTTAATATCAACAGATCCCATGAAAAGACATAACTTAAACAATAAATTTAACTTACTAATAAGTATTGTCAGTCTGGCCTGATGTCGTAAGTACTTAATAGCCCCTACTAGTTTGAGTAATATTTGTTAAAAACTACACAGCCCAGCTGTTGAATGAAATTATGTCAATTAACAAAAACTAAAGAATATATTCGTTACCCTTTTTCTATCTATCTTTAATAGAAAAGAATGGGCCACAGGGTCGGGAAGTCAGAAAGTATTAACAGACTTAAATATTGTTGGTTTCATCAGTTTGTTGACAATAACAAAACTATAGCTTGTCACCACCTTTAAAAAGATATTACCTTCCAAAAGCATTGTGGAAACGGGACAAACCAGTCGTAAACTAAAGATTTTAGTTTTCTCAGAATAATGTGCACAAAAGCACATTTTAATGAAAGAGTGAAAGTTGCTTTTGCACACTGTGTCTGACAGAAGAACGAGAACTTCATAGACGCTGGGGGTGACTGATTGAACCAGCAGTTCAATTAAGGGGAGGGCAGAAGACTGCAGCACAACCACATTATATAGAACCAAATAAAATGTAACAATGTTATTAAAAGCTGCCGTGTTTGATGGCATACAGACCTATAAAAACTTGCAATTAAAAGAAAACAACCATGCCATTCTAGGCTATACAGGATGCCTGATTAAATGTGAAATGTGTATTGATTTTAAAAGGGAATAGCAGCATCATGGTCCTGTTGGCTTACGCTCAACCTGGCTCAGCATGAGAAGAAGAGTAATTGCTTCAATTAAGGAGATAAAGTTAGGAGTAATGGATTCTTTGATTATTGCTGATAGTTGATTCCAAGAGCTGGGTAAAAGTGGTTCATCATAAAAGGCATGTGCTGCGGAGGCAAGCAAAGGCATGTGTGTGCATTAGGTTCTTTTTAAGAAGCCACACTGATGTTTGTACCATCGTTTAATGAAAGAAATGTTGATGTTAGGGTTAATAAATGAATGAAACAAGGATGCACAGGCACAGTGGAGGTGTTGTCCACTGGAATGACAGATTAATCCCTTCATCCTTGTCTTCCGTGGGCCAGGTGCTGCAGCAGCCTTCTCCGTGGGCCACATCAAGGTGAGCTGGGCCGTGTGGGGAGAGCTGGCATTAGGGTTGTTCTCCACTGTAGGGACAGGTGCTGTGTTTCTGATGGCGCTCACCAGCAGTATCTGGGCATGCTATGCTGCTTATGTCATATTTAAGTCCTGCTACATGCTTCTCATCACCATCACAACGTAAGTTAACTGTAGAATTTCCACAACTCCAATTTTATTTCTTATGTTTTTCAAAAACAGCTCCTCTCTGTAGATGGAGGAACAGCAGAGCTTGAAAATTACATATTCAACTCAACTCAATTTTGTTTAAAAAGTCACCCAAAAAAGTTGATTTCTTTTCACAGCTTCTACTGTGCATTGCTTATAAATATCTATGACAGTGTAAGCAGCTAGAACTTTCTAGTTCTCAGAAATTATAACCACTTTGTCATTCTAGATTTCAAATCGCATCCAACCTCTCCATGCAGTGCTACGCCTTGACTTTCGGGCTCAACACTTTTGTAGCCCTTTCCCTGCAGACCATTATAACGGTCATAGTTATTGATGAAGCCGCACTGGGACTGGACATTGTGACACAGGTATGTGCATACACAGTATTTATTTATTAATGTTTTAATTAAATGACAGAATACAGGAAATGTAACACTACCAATCTCTGGGTCAGCTTACTCTGAATCAAGAATGTGAGCAGCATAAGTTGCAACAGCAATCTGTTGGATAAATATGATGAGAGGGCGACAGTGACACCTGGTGTTTATCATTCACTGTTGCACCACAGACAGGTTTGATGATCCATATCATGACTCAAATAACAATGTTGCGAATGACTGAGGGCTTTCTCTGCAGTTCATCATCTACGGCAGCTACTACGCCATCATCTCGGTGCTCTTTCTGATTCGAGGGACCTACACTGCCTGTATAAATCAACGCAATCCTGAGCACACTGACACCAAGGAACAAGAGTCTAGTGTGGTGGTAATCTCTGCTGAGCGTTTCTGACCAAGGTCAACAAACTGTTATCATCTTGATAATACTAAACATCAGGTGAATTCTCCATTTGTTTATGGGAAATAAAATAAGCCTACATCAACAGTATTACTGTTCTCTAATGAGTGCCCCTAGATAGCAATGGTCTGACTAATGCATGTTTTCCATATTGCCTCTACAACTTGTTATTTTTACAAGAATCTACAGAGCCAAATAGCATAATAAAGCTGCAATTATTACTGGTTAGTCAAGTTACATTTTAAGGGGTTGCACCAGCTGAAATAGTTCTAATCTTGATATTTATGTTGATTTTGAATACTCATGCTTTTGTTTACCACGAGCGGAGAGGATTTCTGACCTGCTGGCAGCAGACTTGGTGACAACTACAACTTAAAGATATAATATGTAATATTTCTGCATTAAAATGTCTAAAAACGACTATACCTATGTTGTACATATATTTTTAATTGTGTAATTACATCATCCCAAATGTTACCAATAATGTTCAAACCCAGAGAAATCTGTAAATGTAATCTATGACATGGAGCATGTTGTTTGGTTGCCTGTCAATGGCGTGTAGCCTTTGACCCCTCTAGTGACTCTAACTTCTGTCAAAACACGGGAAACACAGTTGATACAATGTTTGGGAGTAACTGTAAATCATGTCAAAGAATTATACTCAGTAACAGTAATACAGCATTTGTTTCTGCCACACAGCATCACACGGCAAAAGCAATGAAAGGAAGAGAGGAAAGGAGGATGGTTTTTACAGAGTTCAAAGGAAAGCAGGAGAAATGAGGTGTGCAGGAAGGAACAGGAGAGGAGAGAAGAGACAAAAATATCAAGACTTAGATTTGGACACACTAGACTACACTATTCTAAATAGGTAAGCATAATACAATAATGTGATTACTGTGGGCATAGATGAAATAGAGCATATTATGCTATATTGTTAGAAATATGAGGACTAAAAGAAGTAATTTGATTCAAAACCTCACAAAGTAAAGTAAAAGTACAGTGTGATCTAATAGATTTTCTACAATAGAATAAAGTTGTTTTTTTCAATTTATCATTATATGTTTGAATATATTAGATAATGGATGTAGGCTATTAGAGTCTGATCCACACGTCATACCAGTTGGTGGCGGTAAACGTCATATCGTTGTTTGCCAACCGTAAATAAACCTCAAAGAAGAACAAGAAGCACGTGGATTCGCTTTGCAAAATCTAAACAAATTCAACGGTAATTTTGCCCCAAGACGTAAACGTTGAAATGCTGGCTGGTTAATAATCACTACATGAAGAATATTGCTTTTCACTAATTGGCCACGGTAAAGTGAAAACGTCAGTTTTTGCGACAATATTATGGGTAGTGTGGATTTTACGTTAGTGTAACTTTACGTCTCCGTGGTGCAACCGGGTGCAACCGTTCTCTTAATACATCCATGGCTGCAACCAAACAGCTACACAACTTTATTAACTACTTTCAACGTGTCGTAAATGCGGACTTTAGAAACTTGAGAGAACTTACACACAGGCGGTGTAAACGTCAGCTGAAATTTGTCTGATTGCCAGTTTGATTTTGATACGTTTATCTCGGCTTGAGCTGCACCGTCAGGGTAGCGGTGCTCTTTGACAAAATAATCTCAAAACGTACACAACCTTAGTGTTTCCTACAACTAGGCAATACGGAAATAGCATGCAGAGGAACATAAACACCTGAGACAGGTAGAAGAACGGCAGAAGATGGAGGCAGTAAGGAGGTGGAGGGCAGACTGGAGGTATCCCACTACTCTGCTGTGCATTTACGGATTCTTCAGCACAGTTAAACCCCTGGAGCCTTTCCTCATCCCATACTTGACAGGACCGGAGAAGAATCTGACAACAGAACAGGTATAAACGCAAAGACAATGACTAAATAACTTATCATAAATCCGGAAAAATATAATAATGCAACCCAGCGACCATGGCTTAGAATGTAGCCTACACTGACTGTTTTGTGACTTTGACACCAAAACCTAAAATGCCTAATGTAGTAACATTACATTTACATGTTAATCATGGCTTACGTGCAGTTTAGTGTCACAAATTATTGTCAAAAAACTGAGTGTCCCAAATGATGAGGGTCTTATTTGAGACAGGTTAAGGTTAGGGGTAGGGTTAGGGTAGCAGGTGGTTTAGCAGGTTTATAATTAAGGACATTGGATGGGGAATTTGGGACACTAAACTGCACGTATACCGTTAATCATTACAAAATAACCAAGCTGGTGAATCACAGTAAAGAGTACAATCTTTATCACGTGAATGATAAAAATCCAATCATGATTATAAAACCTTTTTGATTTATTGCTATGAGCAGGGGCGTAGGACTGAGAGGAGAAAGGTGCCCGAGTGTAGAGGGTTTTCACCGACGTCACGTTCTGGGCGGTAACCTGGATGCACGGCCATATTGGAGGCACTCGGTGTAAACAACTGAATGGAGTAATGGAGTATTGTGCACTTTGGATACTTTAATACTTTGTCTAAACAACAGAAAAGCTCATCAAAACGTGTCCCAAGATGCAAAGGCATGGAAGGACTTGTACCACAAAAAAAGGCACGATATTTTGCGAAATTAGTTTACTGGCGGTGCAGATCCCTACAAGTTGGCTCCCTCTTCTTGGATCCATGGCGACCCGGTGATTCTTCCTTCAGTTGCATATCCCGATATAGTCAACTACATGGTTTTCTCGCCGAGCCCATACACAGCGGAATATCTTAAATCCTACAAAAGTTTGGAGGCTTATAACCAGATGGTGTGTGGATGGGTGAGGGAGACGCAGTACCAAGTCATTAACGACCGTTGTGTTGTGAAGGCCAAAGTAAGTAATGCAATAACGTCTTTAATCAGCCTAACCTTAACTGTATGATATCATTGTGATACTCGAGGTGTAGCCAAGTGACTCTCAATAGTTTTTTTTTTTTTCATTTCAAAGACCGAACAAGAAAGAGTTTTCCCTTGTAGATCCTGGTTGAGCTTTGCCAACCACAAACGCCTCCTTTCCTCTGATAACTTCTGACATTCCTCTCCCTGGTTTTTAATAACTTTTGGAAGTTGATAATATTCCAAATGTTTCTCGGTCTGACCTATTGGTACAACCTAAAACACGGCAATAATTAACCATTTTTCTTAACGCCGTTTGGGATCTACTTCAGTGCCTGTGCTTTGTTTTGTTGTGATGCGGAGTACCTCCAACATGGCGACTTCGGGTCTGATGACGCGCCGTGAAAACCCTCTATACAGAGCCTTTATGTGAGGAGGGCCCACAAAGATACTAGAATGAATAGTCATGGATGAGGGGAAGTGCCCATAGAGAATACCTATTGTATAGGGTCCAGAAATGTGTGCTATGCCCCTGGCTATGAGGTAATACATATCCTATCTTACATGCAATAGCTCTTTAACACTTATTCTTTTCTCCATTGGTGCTTTGTCACCAGGTAAACAATCAAATTTTCCCGGTGTGGACGTACTCTTACCTATCTGTGCTGGTGCCGGTGTTCCTGCTGACTGACTGGCTGCGTTACAAGCCTGTGGTGGTGTTCCAGAGTGTCACCCTCTTCATTACCACAGCAATGCTACTCTGGCTAAAAAGTGTACCAGCCATGCAGGCCATGCAGTTCTTCTACGGGGTGGTGACAGCCAGCGAGGTGGCCTACTTCTCCTACATCTACAGGTTATGTACTTTAGCTTAAGGGGGCAGGGGTTGAATTTTGCATTGTTAGGACAGACGTCATAAAATTTTGAACATGTTACTTATTACAGTGTGGTGGATCAGAAGAGGTACCGGAAGGCCACCTCTTACTGCCGCAGTGTCCAGCTCCTGGGCTACACAGTGGGCTCTGTGCTAGGCCAGGTGCTCATCAGCTTCAACCTCATGTCCTACAACAACATCCTGGTGCTTACTCTAGTTCTCACCGCCATCGCTCTCCTCGTGTCCTGCCTCCTGCCAATGCCACAGCAGAGTATGTTCTTTCATCGCAGACATACTGGTCAGAAAACAGGGACAGAGGGCGCAGAGAGGCATGAAGATGGGACTTGGGATGAAACAGAACACACAAGCACAGCAAAGATATCCCTGAAAGAAATAAGAGATGAGAAGGTGGAGGGAACAGAAACAGAGGATAAAGCAGGAGTGGGACTGGATGAAAAACGGCCCAGGACTGAGGACCTTGAGGAGTCGGTTGGTGCAGAGAGCTGCAGCCAAGTGCTCATCCTGCTGTGGAGGGACTTCCTCCAGTGCTACTCCTCCAGACAGTTGTTCTACTGGTCAGTGTGGTGGGCAATGGCCACCTGCGGCTATAACCAGACTGTCAACTATGTGCAGGTCAGTTGTGAAGTCAACATAAACAAAAAAGTGAAAACTAAAAAGCTGCACACCTGCTTTGTACATATTTATCCGGTGATCACCACTTACTTGTGTGATTAGCACTTCCAGATCAGCTAAATGATCATTGCAATGTACCCTGCAGGTGCTGTGGGAGCACGTGCAGCCTTCTCAGAACTTAAGCATCTACAATGGAGGCGTGGAGGCAGTGTCCAACCTGTTGAGTAAGCAACATCATATAAAATGTTTCCAGTGCAGAATACTAGAAAAGAAAAAAAGACTAATGCTTCCATTATATACAGTATTTGATTACAAAAGGTGAATTGACAGCTTTTGTGTGATAGAAATCGGAGCCATTTTCTCAGTGCCTATTCAATTATCATCCCTACTACAGTAATCCTAAATCAATGTTTTGCAGGTGCAGCAACAGCTTACGGTATAGGCTTTACTGAGGTGAGATGGGAACAATGGGGAGAGCTGGCCCTTGGTGGCTTCTCTGGACTCGGGGCAGCAGCACTCTTTCTCATGACCTTTGTCGGCAACATCTGGGTCTGCTACACTGGTTATGTCATTTTCAAGTGCCTGTACATGCTGCTGATAACAATAGCCATGTAAGAATGTTACATTATATAAAATGGGTTGTTTTACCATGATTCAGACTAATTTTATTGCAGGCAGGACAGGAAAAAAGTGCATTTAAATAAACAATACTTGTCTTAGGTACCAGATTGCAGCTGACCTGTCAATGGAAAGATATGCACTGGTCTTTGGAGCAAACAACTTCGGAGCATTGACTTTACAGACAATCATCACTTCTGTTGTGGTGGACAGTAGAGGACTGGGCCTGGGTATCATTCCTCAGGTGAGCAGTCTGATCAGAAAATGGCAGTCAGGCCTTCAGTAGATGTAGCAGAAGTATTTGAATGTCCACTCATCACTGTTCAACGCTTCTTTCGCAGTTCACCGTATATGCCAGCTACTTCTCATTCATCGCTGTTGTTTTTTCACTTCGGGGACTGTTTACCATTTGGAGAGCGCAGAGAAACAACAAAGAGTCCCCCCCTTCAGTCATAAATGAACCTCCAGTGTTGGACGAACACAGATTCTGAATACAAGGGATTTGACACTACCAGCACAGAATCACTTGTGCTTTTTGGTCCCCACTGTGTCCAAGTCAACACATGCTGATTTTAAAGCGTCAAATTACTGACTGCAACACCATGAAAAAAAATATATATATATAAAAAAAAAATAAAGAATACATTAATATAAATGAATGGTTTGGTCATTTCTTCTTACTTAAAATTCATTTTAATATATACTGTATATATTTACACATTAACTTAAAATTCTCCAATACCAAATGTATGTGGTTTTCAGTTCAACAGCCATTCCTGTTACCCACTCATGGACTGACTAGTTCAGAAGCTTTGTGACCTGGGCTTCAGTCAGCAGGACGGGGGATGGCAAAGAAACGAGTCCCCTTCCCATCCTTGATGCAGCAGTCACTCCTCTGTCTCTCGTCAACAGACTAGGCGTTTAGTTTTCTTTAGTTAGAACAGTTAACCTAAAAAGGATCCTGCCCAAATAAACAGTTTGGTTCTTTACAAATACAGTAAGTGGCAGTACCCATAACTTTCCAAGCAACAGTTCTGTCTTAATCTCGCTTTAGATACAAATACTGATATGCACAAAGCACTAATTTCCTAAAAGAAAATTATGTACAGAATTGCAGCAGAATGAATGGGATATACGGTATGCAATAACTTAGTTTACAGCCAGTTTGATTATACATTGTGGTACAGTAGAGGCCAGGCCAGTTCACAGGTTAAATAGAGAAGAGGGGATCAACCTCTCCCTCTGCACACACCATCACTTTGTTTTGTAGCCATAGACAGTGTCAGCATGACTGTCTGTCACATTGTTCCATTTGTGACAAACTGCATTAGAAAATACAAATCCTTACAAACAGTGTGTTTAAAGCTACTTGTGAAACAAAACAGTGCAAGCGTGGAAGTTGTTGACCCTGTAGTGGAGCTGATTGGACGGATCGCTATAAGAAGGGATTCGTTGAAGAGCCTCCTGCTGGATAATGTGCAGATGGACCCGCACCCTG